>NW_024582367.1:3280916-3367918 GCF_018398535.1 Haplochromis burtoni | reverse complement strand
ACACACACACACACACACACACACACACACACACACACACACACACACACACACTGACTATCTGCCATCTTTTTAACCTTTCTGCTGTCACAGCGTGCTCAAATTCAGCCTGTTTCTGCTCTGCCTACATGGGCCACACCCTGAAATCCTGGCACACAGGGACAGATATAAACATGTGCACATACAGCATGTTCACTTCCCTCTTTCAGAATCCTCAGCTCAGCTTGATAATGACACATGTTTGCAGCTGTGACAGGTTAACTGCAAATAGCTCTTCAGCTGCTGCTACTGCTCCCCATGGAGACACAGTTAGTCATCAGGGGTGCTCGCAGTAGATGTTAGGGTTGACTTTGTGTGTTTGGTATAATTATACTCCCTTTGCAAAAAAATACACTTTACTTTTCAAAAACAATAATTTTGGATGCTCCCAGCATCAAATGCAGGTTTGACAGGTTTGTGAGTGTACACTTTATTCAAAACCTAGTGAGGGTTTAATCATGTTTACTACTGGGTAGCTGTAGCTCAGGAGGTAGAGCAGGTCACTTACTGATCACAAGGTTAGTGGTTTGATCCCTGGCTCCTCCAGTCTGAGTGTGAATGTGTATGAATGTAGTTAGGAAGCAGTCAGTTTAGAGAAAGTGTGTGATTGACTGAATATGGCCAGCACAGGACCACCAGTGTGTCTGCAACTGCCTTTGTCCTGGTCCATGTGTGGGCCACATCTGGCAAACCTGGTCTGGACCACCAAAGGGCCGTCATTCTTTGCAGTATGTGGGCATGTGTAAGCACATTCTGTGGGCCAGATCCTGGCCATACCAATTTTGCTGTGTGGGTCAGTAGTCAGTCCCGTGTCTAGCCAGCTTTAAAAAAAATTGTTTTTATGTGTTGATAAGATGGATGTGATCATTTTGTACTAGTATAGTGTTTAGTATAGTGTTAAATCTATGCTCTAACCTGATGTGCATCTTCTCAGAAATGTTGCTACATATTGTAGTTTTATAGATGCCAACAGCTGTGATAGGCCTGCTTGATAGAAATATTGGTTAGCAGAAAGATTAATACCTCTGTAAAAAAAAAATGCGATAGGCTGAAATAAATGTAGCATGCTCATTATGCTAATATATAATACTCTGCCAGGTTAGACATGCCATTTTTCACATTTTCATAGTGCTGACAATGCATTTACAGATTAATTTGGTACTGATCTTCTCTTCTTCCTGCATCCAAGACATATTACCTCACTGCAGAGCGTTGTAAGCACACCAGCAGATGAGTGTAAATGAAAATAATGAGCTGCAGTCTTAAAAATGTGGTGTCTTGTGTTCCTAAAGTTGCACAGGTACCACTATGCTTGTTTGTGATGTAATGCTTCCCAAAAGAAAGGCTGCATTAGTGACAAAGTACTTCTACTTCATCTGATTGTGATCAAATGTTATTGATTCTTTATTTAGTTACGTTGATTAGTTTCCTGAAATGTGCCTGAATAGAATATCAGTCAAAACAGGATAGTGAGTTAAATTTCTTAAGATGCAAATGCAAAAATATCTTCTTGCAAGTATCACGATAAATAACTTACTTCTACATATTTAATTTTAAGTCAGGGTTGTCAAATTCAATTAACTCAGTGCAGTTTGATGTTTAGCTTAATCTAGATGTGTCATTGAATCTGTAAAAAAATGTCCCATGCTGGCACCAATCAAACTTGAAAAAATGTATCAAGCAGAATAAATCCTGTGGTTTTTGGCTTGGATTTGGCAGGCTGTTCTTTCTTGGCTGGGTTTTAGGGAGTTTAACCCAGCAGGCATGTTGAAGACCACTTTATTTCTCTCAGACCCACTCTTATAAATGTTTTCCTATTTTGGCTCTTATTCAGCTTCTTTGAGCCCTCAAAGGGTTTACCACACACATTCTAATCTATTCATTTTGGCTAATAACATACAAGCTTTGGGGGATTTACTCAACTTATCTCCTGTTGCAAGGATTCATAAGTAAGCTTTGACACAAAAATAATAGCCTCCAAGTTGTTTTTCTCAACATATTTCCAAAGTATTAAATAGTCTAAAATAAGCTTCGAACATTAAATATTACTGCTGTTTTAGGATAATAAATACTTTTCTTTTTACATGGGAAAAGTTTATTTTAGCAGCATTCGAAGATTCTAATTGTTTGTGCATTCATTTTTTCCTGTGTGTGTCTTTTGTTCAGCTCATTGTAATACATTGTATGTTTAGGATAATAATCATTTTCTCCTGTCTCTGTCTTCCTGCAGACAGACGTAAACGCTTGTTATCTGCGGGCTGCTCGGGCTGGCAACCTTGAGAAAGCGTTGGATTACCTGAAAAATGGGGTTGACATTAATATTTGCAATCAGGTAAGCTTGCTAATAAGACTGCACCATTGTAGAGTTTTTTAAAGTAAAATTTCCATATAAACAACTCAAACCATGTATCCAGTCTTTTTATTGCTGAAACTCCAAACTCAGCTTTAAATTGTAGGAATAGTTCTTCTAGTTATTTATATAATTTGTGAAGCAGGCACAACCTTAGACTATTGCCATGCCTGCATGGTCACCAATTCAGCCAATGGTTTGTTGTGTTACATTCCCTAAATGCACGACTTACAGGAACTAAACTAAATTAGTTCAAGTATACCAAATGGTTTGGATTCAAAATCACACATAAAGAGTTTATATGTTGAATGTTAGTCTCAATAGAGACCAGATTTGCAGTGGAAAAAGCAAAACAATAAAGATTATTTTAATTTAATCTCCATTCCTCTTCCTCTCTTTTCTTTCTCTCCAGAATGGCCTCAATGCTCTCCATCTGGCTTCGAAGGAGGGCCATGTGGAAGTGGTGGCTGAGCTCATCAAACAGGGTGCCAATGTGGATGCTGCTACTAAGGTGTGTGCCACCCAGGAGTCGCATAAACATACAATCACTCACACAGGCACACTGTGTATGCATGAATTCACAGACACACACACACAAAGTTTGCTGAGTCTGCACCTTCCCAAAGTCACATTGATTAAGCAGCAGGAGAGGAGATGAATGGCTGCATGTGAGTAGAGAGGTCAAGTACTGATTTAGTATAAGTCCTGTCACGGACATTCCGGTATTTCACCACATAGGGCTTGTTGGTCTGGTAGTGTATGTAAAGTGTTTGACAGTGAAATGCTCCACTGCATTAAATTTATCCATTAGAAGAAAGGCGATTAAATTCACGATGATTGGATTTTCTGCCATGATGCTGACATCACCACACTAAACTAGGTTAGTGGGAGTAATTAGGTAATAACTCACAATTCTTACAGATGTTTCCCAGCACTGAAGCAGTCTGCTTACAACAATGTTTTTAAAAATACTAATACAGGGTCGTGGTATTAACACCAGAGACTTGCAGCTGATGCTATTTGTGCCCATGTGCCATGCACTATTAGTTTACTTTGTCTGATTTTTCATTATATTGTTCAAGATAGTTGATGGAGTCCCTCAAACCCTTCTGTAACACATCTGTGCGCATGAAAACTCCAAAATACTGGGTATAAATGTGTAAGCATTTGGTTAGGCTTGTTAGTGACTTATTAATACTATCTGAGCATGCTGGAAGTGAGTGAAAAGGCAGATGTAAAAACAGCTCAACAATTAATAAACAAAATTGCAAAAAGCAGCTTAACTATTCTGTTCTAATCTTTGAAAAGTCAACTTTCTAACTAGAATATCTGTCAGAAATGCTTCCAGAAGGTCAGATACCTTAGGAAACTCCATTATCTGTAACATACAAAAGCTGATAATCCATTATTGTCCAGCTGCATATACAGGTGACATTTAATTGCACAGGGCAGAAAAAACACAAGAACAAGAGAAGAAAGGAGAGGCCTTTGTAGCCCTGCAGGTGTGAGCATTGTAATATATCAATAGTTCTCTGGGACTGTAACCTGAATCCTTCCAGAAGAAGACAAATTCTGGTTTTAATATGTGCTTATATAGTAATTATGCAAGTTTTTAAAGTGTGGCTGTAATGGCAGCCCTTGTAAGTGTTTTATGTGCGACATAAGTGAGCCAAGGAAAGAATACACTACTGTACATTTCATTCAGTCACAATTTATGTTATGCTGTGATGGGGGAAGCACTTCTATTCATATTTAGCTTGAATAGCAAACTAAAACTACAACATTAACAAAAACAACTATGTCAAGGAATGCTACAAAAATAGTCAGAAAATGTCCAATAACAGGTTTTCTCTGAACAGACATGTTACAAAAGCAGTTTAAAGGTGTCTGATGTGTATCCCTCACTCATACAATGGCTCCCAAATGAGCCATGAAAACTTCAAGAATCCCAAATTAATGTCAGAATCAAACCGTTGTATCTTGTTCTAAACTAGATTCAGCAGCAGTAGGAAGGAGAGGCGAAGCATGTGAGGAACGAAGCGAGGTGTATGTGCAGAGGGTTTAGTGGCAGTAAGAATGACAGCATGGCGACAGCTGCTGCTTGCTATGGCTCACACACATATAACAGGTGCATCCATTAGAGCTGCAGTATGAGTAATGCACATATCAGACTAGCTCTGCTAGTCTTTTCAGTATGTAGTAGTTTTCTTCTTTGTATTTCCATTTTTTTTCTCTTTCTGTGACTCTTGAACGTTTATCTTCCCGTTGCACAGTCTGTATCTGTTATTCAAGTTGAACCAGTGTTCAGAAGTAATGCTATAACCTTAATTTTCACCCTTAACATGTGCATATGTGTTGTTCAGGGTTATGTATATTTAATCTGTATATATCTGTATATGAATATGCTGGGTCTATGGACAAAGGGAAACAGGCAAAGTTTCTTTTGGTTGCACACAGTTAAACACTTGATGTGAAGTGCAAAAGATACAGTCTTATAATTAGCTAGCTACTGACAACAATTTAGCTGTTTATGTTTCCAAATGAACAGTATCTGACAGTTACCGTAGACTGTGTTAGGGGCCTAACAAGTTATAAATAATGTGGCATCACCAACAACAACAGTCCTATAAAAGGACAGGTAAAGCTTTGCTCTAGAAATGCTGTTTATTTTGGTAACAAAGCGCAAGACCAAGTTGACTGGTTATGAAGTATTAGTGCTTGCAAGTTAAGGCTAATAGGCTAACTGCTGGTGTCCTGACTGTTGGGCTAGTGCACTTGACTCAGTCGTGTCATAGTTAGCAGAGCTGGACACATCAGGATGCTCTAGTACTCGATAAGTTAACTACTGTTAAATGCCAAAGTAAACAAAGAATAAAATTCATGCTAGTAAAGTTAGCATCAGTTTCTAGCATCAATCAGCAGACCAGCTAATGGATTCAGATTGTGTGCTCATTTTCATTCAGTGGGCAGCCCTTTAATCTGTGCTCGCCAACAGAACAAAAGACAGTGAAAATGAATGATATTCATGAACAGATATGAACAGATTTTGATTTGTAGACTTATTCAGTTTGTCAGTCTTCTGTTTTGGGGGGAATATGCTCTCTCCAAGCTTTACATTATAAATTATATAAATTATATTACAAGGTGCAACTATTATTTTGTTAGCCTAATTTTATTTATAGTTTGTGAGATTAGCGCTAATCATAGTTTGCATATATACACACACAGTCCCAAAGTTATATTAATTGTCCTTTCCTGTGAATTCTAATTTATGATTTACAGACATCACAGACAATGATATCATATTGCAGCAAATATTAAGGTTTGATTGAGATAGGACTTTAATAAAAAGTGATATTTTTCACTCAATTTGCAGCAATCAGACACTGAAGCTTGTAAAAGTGCTTTAAAAGCTTCCATAGCATTAAGTCAATCCATGCTGCTTTTAACTCTCCTGCACTCCCCCAGAGAGATGTGTGTGCAGTTTGCACTTCTGCTGTAAACAAGCAATATGCAAAACATTTCTCCTGTGTGACTCATAAACATCCACATAGCCCAGGCCTTTACATGCATCCAAAAAGCTAAAAATAATTCTTCCTAAGTTTTCCTAAAATTTTAAATGTTTGTTTTGTTTCTATTCTTTAGAAAGGAAACACTGCCCTCCACATAGCTTCTCTTGCTGGACAGACAGAGGTGGTGAAGGAGCTTGTCACCCACAGTGCCAACGTCAATGCTCAGTCTCAGGTAAGGCATCCCCTCTCGAAAACACAGACACATGAACTCACAAGGCTGTACGGTGAAATCATCTCTTTTGGAAGACCATGTTTGAATTCGTGCATTCATCCAGAAGAATGTGTACATACAGGGTCCATTTGTGTGTGTGTGTGTGTGTGTATTTGCTTGCTGTGTCAGCAACTCTGCTGTGCAGCTTAGCCCACATTCGATAGTCAGCATGCGCACACACTCACAGTGGACTTGTCACCACAGCAACTATAACGATGTCACTGTGAAGGCTTTGGCTGCAGCTGATGAGAGGAAGAAAATGACATCAGTATTGATGACCTTTAATCTTTAGTGCTGACCTAAACTTCTTTCCATCTCCGATTTTACTTGAAGAGTAGGAGAAGGTCAATTGATTTTAATGCAAATTCTAGTAGTTACCAGTGTACATCACCAATGTCCATCACTGTACCAGATTTAGTCATTACAATGCAGTTGCAGTACTTGGGTTAAAAAGTATCTTTAGCTATCTGCACAGTGCCACGTTCTTTTTCCCAGTGTGAACTTCAGCATTTTGTCCTTTCTTTTTCTACTGACACTTGATTCCACAGTAGAATTACAGTAACAGGCAATGTGAAGCTTTCGTTTTTAACCATGCAGTCAAATTTGTGTCATTTAAACACTAAAAGAAAGAGTTAGTTTTGTATGACAGTATGTTTATGTGGGACTGTAGCCTCAGGTTTACGCTGTTAGCTGGTAATTATGAGACAGTGCATTTCAGCACTTCTCATGGAGTAACATGAAAATAATCTAACAAGCAGTGTAACGAAATTGCTCTCTTCAAGGAATAATTAAGTAACAAATAATTTGTAATACGTTACTGTGTTCACGGCGTCTGAGGAGTAAATGTTTAGGATCTCTCCAACAGTAATGGGTGGTGCTTATTCTCTTCTCACATTAAAAGGAGCTTATAAACCAGAGTGTCACTATAGCTTAGTTTTTTGAACAGGCAACCCATATGCTGAAGGCTGCAGGGGCCTTGTTTCAAAAATGACCCAATCTATTTCCTCCATGTTAATCCCCATTAGTCTCTCTCTACTTTTCCGTCTATGCTTTACTGTCCCTGTCCAATAAAGGATAAAAATGATTGTTCTGAAAAATGCTTTATGGAGACAGGAGGGGGTCTTCTTCTCTTATACTTTCTGGGTCACTAGACACACCGGGGACATATAATTACGATTCAAAAGAATGAAAAAGTGGATTTCGCATAATTTGCCCCCTTTAAATTATGCATATAACGAGGAAAGCATTTGGTGCAGTGACACCAGAATAACTACAAAGAATGGAAGAGGAGGATGAAGAGGAGTTTTTTTGCATGCTGAAGTGGTTTTTGGATGCCTGTGTTGCTATGGAGATATGTTTTCTTATATCTAGTGTGGTAACACACACACACACACTTGTCAGATTCAGCCCCACACTGACTTTTATCTACACTCTTATTAGGTGTGAGGTATGTGTTGAGGTGACGGTATGTACACCATGATAACGCTGCTAGAATATAACATTTGTGTGGGGTGGTGGAAGTCAGGTAAAAATAATCTCCCTGCTTTCAAGTATGATTGGGTCATCATAGTTTTAGTGTATAATAGCATGTGTGGCAATCAAGTTTTCTGAAAATTAAATGAAGAAATCTTTTATAGAATAAAAACCTGTTCTGCAGTCAATTTCACGCCTGACACATCAAGGTGCTTTATCACATTAATGCAGAAATCCTATAAACCCAATATTGCCAAAAAGCAGTACTGCTTATTGATGTTTCAGCACTGCCCACAATGACCTAATGTAAGCAGAGATATTAACAGGATTAATCACCTTATCACCTGACTCCTTGATATCAGTCTGACCAACATTTGTTGTGTTTTTAGTTTATTAACACTAGTTTTTTTTAATCATTTGTATTGTAACTTCATTTAGTTTATTTTGTCAAATGTGTTTTACTGTACAGGTTCTATATCTTTCTTTAGAAAGAAGGTATAGATGTCTACATAATGTCTTTTAGTCCACATGCAGAATTTTATTCATATTTCTGTTTTTCCAATATACGATAATTTGTTTAGGGTGAGAAATGACAATCACATCCTACCCAAGTCCGTCTTTCTGTAAGGGTCATTATTTTATATAACTGGAATTTAACTGAGACACTATTATTTGGTACTAATAGAAGTAATTTTTTTCTACAAGCACGCAAACACTTTATCAATATATGCAAAATAAAGCATGCATCGGTGTCCTTGCGCTGTTTTTGTCTTGGTAAAGTTTCATTAATTACCTCTAATGTTTAAATTCCCTATCCTTGTGACACATAGATCGAGAATGTGTCATTCTTTAAACATTAACAGCATCATTTCTTCTTTTGTTTCTCTGCAGAATGGCTTCACTCCGCTGTATATGGCAGCGCAGGAGAATCACTTGGATGTGGTGCAGTTCTTATTGGACAATGGCTCCAGCCAGAGCATCGCCACTGAGGTAAAGGCAGTCTCTCATACACATACACAAAAAAAAAAGACACAACCTAACATGTGTTTGCACATGCTCACAAACCCATAACATCTTCTAACAGCTACCAACCCCCTCTGTAATTACACTGCAACATTATCACCATCGGTTTCTTTGTTTCAAATGTTAGATTAGTGCCTGCACCCGCTAGCTCATTTAGTAGACGACCGGTGTAACATATGAGGTCACTGTTTATTAGGGTTAGAAAAAATAATTATTTTTCAGAGATTAATCTGTTGCCTAGAGGGAGTAAAGAGGCAGAGTGATTAGAGTGAAGGAGGTAGAGATGGGAGCAGCAGCAGCAGCATGTGTTCGTTCAGAGTGACCTTGACTGTCTTCAGCTGCCAGCAGAGGGAGGAACCGGTGACGTTAACAGGAGAAAAAGCATGAGTGGCGAGACCAAATGCTACGCTGTGAGTGTGACACAGCGATCCATCATCTGCAGTAGTAAAGCAGACGGCCGACTGCCACTGCTGCAAGACTAAAGTGTGACGATCGTTTTTCATTTTAGTCACATCTTTCTGATGCATAATCATTCTAACTGACACATGAAAAAACTTTAGAATTTCTTCCAAACAAGTTAATTGTCCTTTCATACAAAATGTAGGGTTAGGCTAAGGTTAGCACCAATGACGATGTAGACCTCAGAGCTTTAACAAGAAGAACTCATTCTGAGTATGAATCATTTAAATACAAGCATCTGTACATTTTAAATTTTGGCTATGTTGTTGGGAATCTTAAAGTCTAGATCACACGTGGGCAAAGGAGGGCCAGGAGGTCCCTGAAGTATCTCGATCCAGTCCACCACATGTTCAAAGGAGAATAAAATGAGCATCTAGCGATATATACATATACAGATGCAGTTATAAATTGTAAACTGAAGCAGCGTGCAGAACACATAAAGGTTATACTGTCACGATGTTATTCTATACGTGCTGTCCATTTAGTTTTTGGCGTCTGTACCTTAAATGTTGCATTCAGCCCTAACAGGTCATTTAATTTCTGCTAGTGATGCAGAAACATCTCATAAATATAGTTCTTTTTTCAGCTTTTATTCTGTATAAAACAGCTGTTATTTGAGCAAACATTATTTAAAAAGTTTTTAGATAGGGATTAATACACACGTTGTGCTCTAGTGAAAAATAATGACAGGATAGGAAACAATGAAGCTCCAAAGTGCACAAAGATAAAAAATACCAGGTATCAGATACCCGCACAATGTTGTAAGTGGGATCAATCAGACTCATCCTTTTAAAATATACTTTAAAGCTTTAGTTTGAAGGTAATTAGAGAGGTGCCTTTTATGTTCTGCTGATGTGTTCTGCAAATGCACATTTGATGCTGCTTTTATCTCCAGTGTTTCCTCGGAGGGCGCTCTCTGCACCGGGGCTGTTATTGACCGTGGCTGCTGGGTCTCTGGGGTCCTCTCAGCCTGGTTGGGGGGCTCCTTTGCCTCCCTCCGGCTGTGTGCCCAGCCCGGAGGCTGCGGTCTGTGACCGGCTCCCGGTGCAGACGGCTCTCTGTTATAATGTTTCCTCACTTGGCTCATGCGAGCCCAGCCCAATTTTTACTCTTTAAGTGTGCGCGTGTGTGTATCTGTGTGTGGGTGGGGGTCGGGGGATATATGTGTATTGAGAGTGTGGGGAGTGAGTTGGAGGGTGGGGTGGGCTGCTTTTAACTATGTAAAGCACTTTGTGCTACATTTTTTCTGTATGAAAAGTGCTTTATAAATAAAGATTGATTGATTGATTGATTGATTGATCTTATTAGTATTAGTATTAGTATTAGTGTGGTGTTTACAGAACTGTGTCTGAGACATTTCACTCAGGCCTTCGTGGCACCTCATTTTTCCTCCTCGTCTTTCTTCCTTTTCTCTCCTCCTTTTTTCTTTTTCATGCCCTCCATCATTCTTTTGTCTGCCTCCGACTCCTCCTGCTCGCCCTCTTATTCCACCACATCTCACTCTTCCCCTCTTTTCACCCTTTTTGTGACTACTCCAGTGGGGTGAGACCAATGTGAATTATTCATGTGAGGAAATATATCTATGAAGCAACTCCTGCTGTTTAATAATTCATGTTTAAGCATTTAATTAGAGAACAAAGCTTTTATAAGAAATATTTGTCTATATTTGAGCATATTAGAATCATCTTTTTTGCCATCACTTTATAAGGGGCTTTACAAAATCTCTTTATTTTTAGTGTGCAACTTTGCTGATACCCCATCAGAATAACTTGATTTTTTTAATAACTCGCTTTGTATTGTTCAAAAACTGGCTTGTGCTATTTTGGTAAGAAGGAAATTGTGCTCTGTCACTTTCCATTTTTAAGCTTTTAAAGGAAGATCAAAACCCTGTCTTTGCCTTTTTGTTTGCAGCTGCTGATGCTGTTGTTTGAGTCCCAAAGTATTTTTAGGACATTAAACTAGTTTTTTTTTTTCTCTTTTCCTGATTCCTAAATCAGATGAAACGGGAGCTAGTGCTTAGGGATGGATTGTGACCTTTAAAATTCTTACAAAGCCTAAATTTATGCATTTGAATGTGTTTGTGTGCCCAGGGGTATGCGCATGTGTGGGTGTGTTTTGCAAACATGTTTTTGGATCACATTATGAATGTATGT
This sequence comes from Haplochromis burtoni, assembly GCF_018398535.1. Classification (NCBI taxonomy): domain Eukaryota; kingdom Metazoa; phylum Chordata; class Actinopteri; order Cichliformes; family Cichlidae; genus Haplochromis; species Haplochromis burtoni. Next base: position 3,356,638 of record NW_024582367.1, on the reverse strand, counting down.
CAGCCTGTTTATGCACGTGCCTCTGTGTGTGTGTGCGCGTGTCTGTGCAGGCGAGGGTGTGTTTGTTTCTCGCCCTCACTGATTATTTGTGTGAGCGGCGTTGGATCTCTGAGGGAGGAGTTTCGGCTTTAATGTGTGGGTGTCTAGTGATGCAGAGTTGGTTTTATCTAGACAGTTGGTGTCCTGTATAAACATACAAGTGTGCACACAGACACACATAAACACACAAAGACACACATACGTGCAGAGTATATTGTTTTCCTTGCAAGGAATCTTTCCTTTGATGAGTCATAGACGCTCTCCTAGTAGCATCTTACGTTTATCTTATTGCCTGCGTGAGTCAGTGTCTACATATAGTGTGTGTGTGTGTGTGTGTGTGTTTGTGTTTGTAGGCAGTATGCAATCTCATCTTGTCTGCATCCTAGTATGTGTCCATTCGCAGCTTAATTTCCTTTCCGTTTGTTCTTAAGTGAGACACTGACCTTACTAAAGCACTTACAGTATCTAAAACTAAAATGCCTAAATTGCTGAATGGTTATGTGTAGGGCTGTGCGATATGACCAAAATCTCATATCCCGATATAAGAATTCTATCGTCCCGATAACGATATAAATCACAAAAATGTAACATTTTCTGTAAATTCTGTGAATCTCGGGCAGCTCGACTTGCAGGAAGTGTTTCCAGCTGCGCGTCCTTTACCCGGAGTCGAGTGTTTTAACCGATGCATGAAACGATACATTTTTAGACATAAGTTGTAACGGCCGCCGTTTTCTTTGTATTTATTACACGACGTGCTGCGGGGAAAAGCCTGTTCTAACGTTTGAGTCTAAGGTCTATTTTTTTAGCACCTGGCGGCTCTTTTTTACTTCTCATCCGTAAATAATCTGCTCTTTCACGTTATTCAGTTTATTTTGAAGAGTCTCAACAGGATCGTGAGCTTTATTGTGAAAGGTTTATGTGGAACATAAACAAGCAGACACGCGATGGTGTTACCGTCGTTGTTGCTAACCAAAACGCATAAAAACAGGCACTTGTCCATCCCTAATGTGGTTATATTAAATATAAGAGAAAGTGAGAACTTTACGAAATTAATATAGCCACTACAGTGACCATCAAAACAATGAAAAATATTGCCGTAAACGGTTTATTTTGCGACACCACGAAACCAACGATAGCGTAAAATGAAACGATAGATGTTTTTATATCGTCATCCGATATATATCGTTATATCGAACAGCCCTAGTTATGTTATTGCCCTTTACTTGTTCAGCGCCTGTATGTAAATTTGATCATAGGGACTTAAATATTGTTGAATTATAAAGGTGACTGCCAGTGTCTCAGTGACAACTAGTGTCTTGAGTTTAACCATAAAGCAGCCAAGCTATTTTACAGTAACAGTTTTATGATAACCTCATATTTTATACATAACTTAACCCTGGAGAACCCATGGGGTCAGAGCTGACCCTATTGGTTTACTAGGGAAACCATGGGGTCAAATTTGACCGCATGGGTTCTCCAGGGTTAATCTACCGTAAGACGTAATAATTATCCACGACACACAAGAATCGCTGTTCCTAGAAGATTGCTCAGAATTTAGTGAAACTTGCGCACAGTGGTCATATAAGGGGTTCAAATTCACTCAGAATCACATTTTCTTCTACATTAAAGTTCAGTTTAATTCAATTCACTTTTATCTATATAGCACCAAATCACAACAACAGCCACCTGAAGACGCTTAATATTGTAAGGTAAAAGCCCTACAATAATACAGAGAAACCACAACAGTCAGACGATCCCCTGTGACAAAGCACTTTAGCAACAGTGGGAAGGAAAAACTCCCTTTTAAGAGGAAGAAACCTCTAGCAGAACCAGGCTCAGGGAGGGGCAGCCATCTGTGGCAGATGATTGTCATTGACATTCTGGTTTAAAATAGTTGTGTTTATGTTTGTCAGACAAACATGTTTATGCGAGAAAAGAGTTAACCTGAAAGATCTCCTTCACATGAACTGTTTTTATTGTCAGTTTGGGTGTTAACCATCTGCCTTTAAGGCTTGCTAGCTACGCAGCATTCTGTTAGCCACTGTTCACTGCAACTCTGACTCTAACATGCATAACATGCATCTTTCTCAGCCCTACTACAGTTAGTATCTTTCCTAATTTAGCTCTCAACAAGTTCCTAAGGAGTTCTGTTTTCTATGACAATGTCAGGCATTTTACTCATGGGGGCACCAACACAAAAACACCACCCACAGAAGATTATAGTTTTCGGTTTTTAATCATGCCAGCTGCCGACTGAATGGATGAATAGTTTGATAGCTGCCGAAATGTTTTAAATATAGAGCGCAATCTGTGAGTGCCAACTTAAGAATCTGTCATTTTATGCTTCTTCCGTGTTGGACGTCAGTAGACAGGCATCAGATTTAATGTGTGTAATCTGAAATTATGAACTTGAAGTGAAAATGTGTAATTGAATTGACTCTGAGAGTATTAGTCACATTCACAGCAGCAAGAAAATAAAAGTTCAGGCTCTGAGAGAACAAAGGCGACTTGATTAAGTCTCTCATTGTCTTATAAAAGCGACGTGCCTGAATCACGAACAGCTGTCACTTTACCAGCTAGAAGCAGCTACAAACGTATCATATGCCATCTCTGAAAGTGTGACTGTCAGCTGACATCAAGAAGAAAAGAGTGTCTGTGATTATTAAGATGACATTTTAGGATTCTTAGCTCTGATTAAGGTTGTGTTGAAACCTCCAAAAGGAGATACAGTGGGGCAAAAAAGTATTTAGTCAGCCACTGATTGTGCAAGTTCCCCCACTTAAAATGATGACAGAGGTCAGTAATTTGTACCAGAGGTACACTTCAACTGTGAGAGACAGAATGTGAAAAAAAAATCCATGAATTCACATGGTAGGATTTGTAAAGAATTTATTCGTAAATCAGGGTGGAAAATAAGTATTTGGTCACCTCAAACAAGGAAAATCTCTGGCTCTCACAGACCTGTAACGTCTTCTGTAAGAAGCTTTTCTGTCCCCCACTCGTTACCTGTATGAATGGCACCTGTTTGAACTCATCATCTGTATAAAAGACACCTGTCCACAGCCTCAAACAGTCAGACTCCAAACTCCGCCATGGCCAAGACCAAAGAGCTTTCGAAGGACACCAGGAAAAGTATTGTAGACCTGCACCAGACTGGGAAGAGTGAATCTACAATAGGCAAGCAGCTTGGTGTGAAAAAATCAACTGTGGGAGCAATCATCAGAAAATGGAAGACATACAAGACCACTGATAATCTCCCTCGATCTGGGGCTCCACGCAAGATCTCATCCCGTGGGGTCAAAATGATCATGAGAACGGTGAGCAAAGATCCCAGAACCACATGGGGGGACCTGGTGAATGACCTGCAGAGAGCTGGGACCAAAGTAACAAAGGTCACCATCAGTAACACACTACAACGGCAGGGAATCAAATCCCGCAGTGCCAGACGTGTTCCGCTGCTGAAGCCAGTGCATGTCCAGGCCCGTCTGAAGTTTGCCAGAGAGCACATGGATGATACAGCAGAGGATTGGGAGAATGTCATGTGGTCAGATGAAACCAAAGTAGAACTTTTTGGTATAAACTCAACTCGTCGTGTTTGGAGGAAGAAGAATACTGAGTTGCATCCCAAGAACACCATACCTACTGTGAAGCATGGGGGTGGAAACATCATGCTATGGGGCTGTTTTTCTGCCAAGGGGACAGGACGACTGATCCGTGTTAAGGACAGAATGAATGGGGCCATGTATCGTGAGATTTTGAGCCAAAACCTCCTTCCATCAGTGAGAACTTTGAAGATGAAACGAGGCTGGGTCTTCCAACATGACAATGATCCAAAACACACCGCCCGGGCAACAAAGGAGTGGCTCCGTAAGAAGCATTTGAAAGTCCTGGAGTGGCCTAGCCAGTCTCCAGACCTCAACCCCATAGAAAATCTGTGGCGGGAGTTGAAAGTCCGTGTTGCTCGGCGACAGCCCCAAAACATCACTGCTCTCGAGAAGATCTGCATGGAGGAATGGGCCAAAATACCAGCTACTGTGTGTGCAAACCTGGTAAAGACCTATAGTAAACGTTTGACCTCTGTTATTGCCAACAAAGGTTATGTTACAAAGTATTGAGTTGTATTTTTGTTATTGACCAAATACTTATTTTCCACCCTGATTTACGAATAAATTCTTTACAAATCCTACCATGTGGATTCATGGATTTTTTTTTCACATTCTGTCTCTCACAGTTGAAGTGTACCTCTGGTGCAAATTACTGACCTCTGTCATCATTTTAAGTGGGGGAACTTGCACAATCGGTGGCTGACTAAATACTTTTTTGCCCCACTGTACAAGCACACGCCTCTTCTTGCCCCATACTTACAGATGGCGTCCAAACTGCAGTGCTTCGGATGAGAAAAGAATACTAACGTGACTCTGGAGGCACACTGGCCCTGTGTCCCTCTCATCTGCTTTATAAGCCGACAGCCCTTCTGATTTATATCATGCAATTTTACAGAGGATGGCCAGGCTGTAAGGACAGCAGGCAGACACCTCAAGGGAGTTTGATTCGATTTTTTTGGCTGATGATTTAAAGCACCAGCAGCCAAAAGAAGTCATGTATAAAACATGTTTAATTCCCACTGCAGGACTTTAAATCACATCAGGTGGAAAATGTGACCTGGTGTGCTTAACTACTTTATATCTTTATATGTAGGTTTACCCACCACTTTTTTCCAGACTTAAATATATTATTATATATAAGGCTGATATTTTTGCTGATTTTCATGGACTTTACAACTTTTAATAGAAAGAAAATGAAAGTAGAAGCAGCTGGTGGTCAACACATTTTTGCTTTACATGCAAAATATTCCCAGTTTGATTCCGGGTGGAGACACAAATCCAGTGTCAGGGGTTTCACAAGTCAGTTTAATCCTAGTGACGGTCCCAAGCTCAGATAAAGGGGAGGATTCCTTCAGGAAAGGTATTTAGTAAAAAAAAAATCTGTGCCGAATCAAATATGCAGAGCCGTCTGCTGTGGTGATCTATTGGGAAATAAGAGAGCAGTTAAAATGACTTCGTAGTAGTGTAAGCAGCAGTTCCTGAACTCAGATGAGTTTCTTGAAAGTTCTTCTAAAGATAGTCATGTTTAAGACATTTGCTCTTTTCTACCAATTTTACCATTGTTATTATTTTATTATTATTATGATGCTTCCGATTTGGCCCAAATACCTGAAAAACTATTGACATTCACCTTCAGGCTTAGTTATAATTTCTAGTGCCATAGCAAGTGTTAGCTTGCTAAGCTAAGAGGTTTTACGTAATAAAATATGTGCATTACATTAGCATGTATTCACTGCCATTATACCGTATGTTTGCATGCTGTTGTTAAAGAGTGTCATACTTTGGGAAAACACATTTATATCTTACAGTTGACTTTTTCTGGTTTGCAGGATGGTTTCACTCCGCTGGCGGTTGCACTGCAGCAAGGCCATGACCAGGTAGTTTCCCTTTTGCTGGAAAATGACACCAAGGGGAAGGTCCGCCTCCCAGCGTTGCACATCGCTGCACGTAAAGATGACACCAAGGCTGCCGCCCTCCTCCTCCAGAACGACCACAATGCTGATGTGGAGTCTAAGGTATGAGCTATGAGCTGGACTACACTTCTCACAATGACCTGCTGTTTTGTCGTGTCTGAGATCTGGTCTTACTCATTCATAGTCCCATGACACCTTTCATGTATTATGGGTGCGATTCCTGTTACGTCTTTCTTTACGAAGGTACCTGCCAGAGTTAGCGGTGGTTAGATAACTGCTGACCGTAGCATACAAACATCAAGGTGGGCTACATCTTCTCACTTTACTTCAGTCATGAGAGGGAATAAGGATATTTCCAAACTATTACACCTATTTCTTTTTTTCCAACCATGTCTAAAGACTTTATTTCTGTTGGTGATGTAGAAAACAGAACTATTTGTCTTTTAAAAATCCCATTTTCTGTTTCCTTTACTTTCGGTCTGAGATTTAGTGACTGAAGTCTCACAAAACAATAAACTGTCCATATATCAAACTACATTTAATATAATGTACATAATTCAATTATTTCTGTATATTAATGACAAAAACTCCAATCTCAAAACCAGTGATAGAACTGAAATGTAATGTAATGGGATAAACCCCCAAAACATCAAAAATATTTACAAGTAACATAGGTTAAAATGTCATTTGTACTTTATTTGCATGGAACCGACCGTCAATCACATATTACATATCATAGGATAGGGCAGAAAAGAGATTGTCTTTCCTAAAGACTAAGATGCTTTTAAAAATCTGTATGAAAACTAAGAATAGTCTACTAACAACACAATCGTTCAAGACTTCCATTAATATGGAATACATTTTGAATTATGTGATTCTCTGGATTAATTAAGGGTACACCTTAAGCTGTGGCCTTGACTACCCTCCCCCCAATACACCTGTATACTTGTGGTGTGTGTGTATAATCCCCACAGGGTATCATTGGGCTATGAATATTTATAAGTTCCTTCTGTTGTTCTGTGTTGATAGTTCTATTAGTCATTTAAGTCCCAGACAAGTTTTCTGTGGGACAAAAATTGAGCAAGTGTTCATATTTTGGATTTTTAGAGGCACTCAGGGCAAGAAACAATATCATCAAAAACAACATTACAGCTACATTTACCCCAAGGACCATTCTCATTGTAGAATAAATACACACTGTAAGGGAGAGTTGCAGTCCATTCCCCAGTTTTGTGTACTTCTATGTGACTGCTTTTTGGTTCTTTTCGTTGTTTACAGCCACATTGTCACATACCCATCCTACAGCTTGATGCAACCATGATGTCGGTGTTGCAGTTGTTCTTGTTGTGGTGCACTAACCACCTCATTCTCTCCTCCTCCTTTTGTTCCTCCCTCTACTTGTTCCTTTTTCTTACAAATCCCCCCTTTTCCCTTCTAGATGATGGTGAATAGAACAACAGAGGTACATCTTCTCTTCTCTTCTCTTCTCTTCTCTTCTCTTCTCTTCTCTTCTCTTCTCTTCTCTTCTCTTCTCTTCATTGTTCACTCATGGTCACCATTGCAAAGCCTTCTGTCTGCTAGCATGAGCACTAGCACTAAATGCTGGCATGAAAGCTTTTGCTGCTGAACCCATGTGCCCATTTTTTTAAGCCTGCATGGCATTTTGACTTTTTTATTTCTGTGTACACAGTTGCTCGCTGCTATAGTTTATAGCATTGTAAATTCAGCAGCGCAGTGCCTCTGGAGGATTCACAGCGTTTCACTTGCTCCTCATTTTGTTATGTTACAGCCTTATTCCAAAATGAATTAAATCCATTATTCACCTCAAAAATCTTCATGCAATAGCCCATAATGACAAAATGGAAAAAAAAACCTTCCTTGAAAATCGTAAAAAATTTATTAAAAGTAAAAAGCTGTCTATGTAACATCCCATAGTTGACAGTGCATGTCTGAGCGCAAACCAGGCCATAAATTCCAAGAAATTGCCTCCGAGACAGGATTGTATTGTGACACAGTTCTTGAGAAGGGTACAGAAAAACTTCTGCAGCATTGCAATTACAGTCCAAAGTCTTTTTCAGTATGATGCTGCTGTACAATCTTGGCTGTTTTGGGGCAATTTCTCTCATCCTTCTCTGCAGAACCTCCCAAGCCCCATCAGGTTTGATGGGGGGCGTCGATGTATAGCTGTTTTCAGATCTCTCCAGAGACGTTAGTGTGGTTTCAAGTCTGAGCTCTGGCTTGGCCACTCACAGACATTCACAGAGTGCTCACAAAGGCACTACTTTGTGTTCTTGGCTGTGTGCTTGCAGCCGTTGTACTGTTGAAAAATGAATCGTCAAGGATGTCCCTGTACATTTCTGCATTCATCTTTCCAGTTGACCCTGACTAGCCTCACAGTTACTGCTGCTGAAAACATTCCCATAGCATGATGCTGCCACCACCATGTTTCACTGTAGGAATGGTATTGGCCAGGTGATGAGTGGTGCCTGGTTTCTTCCAGACATGATGCTTGGCATGCAGATCAAAGAGTTTGTGGTTTCACCAGACCAGAGAATTTTCATTTCTCATGGTCTAAGAGTCTTTCAGATGCCTTTTGGCAAACTCCAGTCCTGTGCCTTTTACTGTGGCGTGCCTTCCATCTGGCAACTCTACCATACGGGCTTGATTAGTGGAGTGCTTCAGAAACCTTTTTCATTAACGGATGTTGGAGGCCACTGTGCTCATTAGAATCTTTAATGCTGCAGACTTTTTCTGTACCCTTCTGCAGATCTGTACCACAGTACAATCCTATGTCGTCGGCCTACAGACAGTTTCTTGGACTTTATAGCTTGGTTTGTGCTCTGACATGCACTGTTAACTATGCAACCTTATATAGGCAGTTTTTAACTTTTAATAAATTTGCAACAATTTGAAACAAGCCTTTTTCACTTTGTCATTATGGGGTATTTTGTAGAATTTTGAGGGGAAAATGAACATATTCATATTCCATTTTGGAATAAGGCTGTAATGTGACAAAATGTGGAACCAGTGAAGTGCTGCATATACTTTCCAGATGCACTGCATAATGTATTTCTACACTAGGGTAATACCATTAGTATATCATCACAGTCATATTACACATAGCACTTTGCAGAAAAATAATACCTACTTGATTTTAACTTAATGTAAATAAATGTATTTTATTTTTGTTTCATGGTTTATATAAGTGCAGTCCAAGATACATTCAACGTCTTTCAGTTCCAGTACAATACCAGTGTATAGCCTCCTGGTGTCCAAAGTTCCAGCTTTTTGAGTCCGAACCAGCCAATATCTGATATAAATATCTATAAGTTTATAGTCCCTGCATCTAAAATGATATCTGGTTTTAGATTACTGTGTAAAATGTTCTTGGGAACATCTACACCATGTGTCCAAATTGTTATTACATAAATTTAACCTATATTTGTAAAAGTGTAATGCAAAATGCCTCAAATTTTTTGCCCAGTCTCACAAGGTTAAAGAATCCTCAAAAAATTCCTAGATGAAAAATTCCAGATGTGGATTCAAAAGTAAAATTTTTCGAAGTTGTGCCAAGGTATGGTGGCTTTGAAAGGTCAAACGCACTTCAACCGAAGGAAACAGTAGAGACTAGAAATAGGCTCCAAAAGTGCACAAATCACAACAGGAGTTGAATAAAACACAATGAAAGTTGAATTATTATAACAGGAAAAAACTAAAACCTTAAAACAATCCTGAAGAGTTTTTGAGGAGACACTAATGTGACAGAACAGCTTCATAACAAACTAACAGTAAATAGAATAGGGAACGTGCATTATATGAATTATGCAATTAAAGTACACATTAGCTAGCATCTTTTTCGTCCTCACAACACAGATGAATCCTCCACTTCTTTTAAGCGTCTCCCGGTGCAATCCTTATTGTGTTTCGGTTTCCTTTATTTCAGGAGCTGTTCTGTCACGTTAATGTCTCCCCCAAAAATATTTCTGTTGTGTTTTTTCTGTATTTTTCCTACTTCTATTCTGTTTTTATTCAACTTCCATTGTGTTTTGTGTTGTTTTACTGCAAATCTGCCCAAAACTTTTGGAGTAATGCTGAAAACAAAGAGACAAACCAAACCATTACTAAAATGTCTTTGGTGGAGTTAATTGAGCTTCTATCAGTGAAATCCAGCAGGGTACCAACACAGGATTAGGGGGGGGAAAAGAGCTCAGCAGAGGCATCAAGGTGTAAGATTTGAGTTTGCATAACTTAAAAAAAGAACTTTATCTTTACCATAAATCCAGAGTTTATGGGACGCATGAAATCATCGTGGTCATCAGGAAGATAAACTGCTACAGCACAGCCTAATTTTTATTCAAATTAAATAAAATCAACAAAGAAAATTCTTTTGTTGATGTGATTTTTCTCATGCAAAAAGTAGCAGTAGGCAGTTCATGTGAATACTGCTGTGTTCGCATAGTCTTCATCTTGACTTCATTACTGGGTACATTCTCATTTATTCTAAAATATGATGTTTAGAATTACAATGTAAAGTTTTAAATGTAACTACAATTTATGTAATATTTTTATTAATTTTCTTGTCAAGAGTAAGATATTTTGCAATAACTGGGGAGCTAATGACAAGCTTCAGTTGACTTCAGCTTATCATACTGTAGCATATCATACTGGATTACAGATGGGGAAAATAGCTAGTTTGAGTGGTTTTGTTCATACAAAGAATTGTGATTTTACAGAAGTGAATGCCCTGAACCCTTACATGCTTGTAACATGTAACTGTATCCAGCAGTAATGGGCATTGGTTTATCAGACCATTGCACCCAGCTGACATGTGAAATGACGTGTTGGAAACCACATCAGTTAGCAAAGCAAAAACTCAAAAAGAACTTTGAAATAAAAAAAAAGCATTAGCTAGTCTTGTTGTCTTTTTAGAGTTGTATTTGTGTGTGTTGTGTAATATCCTTGTGTTGTTGACATGTCTTTCTCCCTTCACAGTAGCATCTCTCTGTACTGTGATCCCACTTGAGTTACAATATTTTTATTTGTTATTTGATATAGAAACATAAATTTTTTGGCATGCACTGCTTGTTGCTGCAAAAAATAATTTGGGGGGAAAAAAAGCTAAGAATGAACAGTTGGAAATGATCAAACTAAATGAATGATTTCTTTGTTTTTTTTAAGCCGTTCATGTTCAGTGAGCCGGTAACTTAAAAGTCTTCAAGAAATGGCAATAGTTTAGGCTTTTCAGTCACTGTTTCTTAAAAGCAGTCTTACAAACTCAACTAAAATAGATGCATGCTCACCTGCATGCTGCTTCCTGTCAGATAAAAGCATATAGCAAGGAGGTTTTTTTTTAGGAATGAAAGCAAAAGCTTAATGAGACACTAAGTATTTGCATTTGTTTTTTAATCTGCATGCTTGTTTTATTTGGTAGGTTCTTATTTTTGTTTGTATTGTGTCAGACATTGTTAAATGCTGTATACTTACCACAATAATTTCGCAAAAAAGTTGAAATATGCAGTCAGTGGCCACTTTATTAGGTACATCTGCAAACCTTAATATAAACATACATGTTAGCATTCTCTTTTGATCGACATTGTCAGTCAGGTGGAAACAGAGATGTTACTGAGGTGGCAATTTGCATTGGACAAATTTATATTTGAATTTCAATCTGTCCAATAGAAAACCAGCATTAAGCAAACAGTTAAATTAATGCCAATTGCCCGTCATAAGAATAATTGGTAGTGCTGTTGGACTTTATCAGCTTGCCTAATAAAGTGGCTAGGGAGTTTGTGTTTCTTATGAAAGTCCACTCCTTTTATGCTGAAATTTTCAAAGCATGTCTGACTCCTGCTCAGCTCTGGTCTGCTGTGCTCTGTTAGTCTGCTTTTAGCAAGATGCTCTTACATGTAATGTCCAATCATGCTTTGCTTATGGCTCCTTATTAGACAGTTGCTGCTTCTTTTTCCTTCCTCTCTAATTGTTTCTCTTCCTGTGTGTCTTGTTTCTCTCGTCTCTCTCAGAGCGGGTTCACTCCTCTGCATATTGCGGCTCACTACGGCAACATCAACGTAGCAACACTGTTGCTTAACAGAGGGGCAGCTGTGGACTTCAAGGCGAGGGTAGGTCCTTCACTTCAAAGGCGACAAGCGCGCGTGCACACACACACACACACACACACACACACACACACTCACACTCATATCTACATGCAGAGTGCTGCTGCAAACCTTCATACCAAAACTTTTACTTTATGCAGGGAAGGATGTGCAGGAATTTTTGCTTGCCTGTGTATATAATTCCACAGCTGTACTTGTCACTCTCCTGGAGGAAACATGCACATGCAGTCCACGTTCTATCTGATCCCACAGACTGTAGGAATGGATGTAGCAGTTATGTATTTTGATAGCTGGTGGTTTGTGAGTGTGTAAGTGTTAGACCAAATAAGCACGCACCATGTGGAAACAACTCAAAACACACGTCTCATACCATAATTTACTCATGAAAGTGGCCTCTTTTCTAATTTTCTCACCCAATGTGCCATTTATTTGATTTATTCATAAATGTTACAGTTATGCTTCCCTAAATATATGTTAAAAGTGGGCACATTCATGAGCAAATGAATCTATAACAGAATCCACTCAAACATTATCTTCTGCTTATCTGAAGTCGGGTTGCAGTGTCAGCAGGCTAAGCTGGGTTTTTCAGACTTTCCAATTCCTACAGGGAGATCCAAAGGCATTCCTAGACATGATGAGATAAATAATCTCCAGTATGATCTGGGTCTGTCCCAGGGTCTCCTCCAAGTTGGGCATCCCAGAAAACCCAGAAGGGAAGCTCCCAGTCGATTTCTGAATCACCTCAGTTGGCTTCTTTCCACATGAAGGATCAGTGGCTTTACTCTGAGCTCCTCTATGTCTGCAGCTGAGCCCACCCTTTTATATTTGCACCCTTATTTTTTTGCTAATTATGCACATTTCATCACCATAGGTGAGAAGTTGGGCAACACGAGCATTAATCCACATGTGCACCACATGCTCCACCTTCCCATCACTCATGAACAGATTACAAAACATGAATAGAAGTTGTTTCTTTTCCATGTCTATAATGTCAGTCAAGTAACTTCTAATGTTCCAAGTTAGGATTAAAGGTGTTTGTCTTTTGATGTGTTTTGTCCAGATTCAATAAATGCATCACTTTACTCAAAACAGAGAATAGTCATACTGGCCTCTCTGATTCCTTTGTGCCACAAAGAGCTTTATTTTTTTCCCCAAGAACCATTAAAAACACATCATTGAGCCACACCCTCACACTCAACCCTCACTTTCCTTCATTACTGCAAACATGCACAGGCCAGTAATTACATTTAAATTGTGATTTTTCTGCTAACAATATGAAAACAAGATATTGAGCTAAAGCAGTGAATGTGCCGCATTCTGTTTTATCAGGATGTTCTCTCTTCATCGTGTTTTTTGAATGCGGGATGTTCCTTTCCTCTACCGCACTTGCATTTATTGTTTCTGAAACGCCCAAATTCATGCTCTGAATGTCAAATTAGGTTCAGTTCATCTTTATTTTGTTCATCATTTCTATTTAATTATGTTTAAAGTTAAGGAAATCTGCTGAGAGATATTTGTTAGAATCTTCAAATGTTGCATGATGTTTTCAAAGCCAAGGAATCATTTTAATAATCACATTCAAAGCCTGGACCAGGTTTAGTACTTTACATATCATCTCACACACACACACACACACACACACACACACACACACACACACACGATTTTGCCTCTCTCACTACTGAAAATGTAGAACCCTGGCATATTTATTTACTCTTACATGAGTAACATTTGGATGAAACTCCAGTTACTCAACCTTAAAATAAATATTCAGTGGATGATGACTCTGGCAGTAAGGGCCTGTTCAAACACCGGATATAAGAAGGCTGAAATGTGTTGATGCTGAGAAAAGTCTAGATTAAAACTAACATTTCCTTTTAAATAACTGTGAAAACTGTGTTCTTTGGTGGCAAAATATCAAACACATACTGGAAATACACACAATCTCTGGTGAACACATAGAGATATTAGAAGTCTCTGGCATTTTTAGAACAGAACCTCAAAGCTAAGGTCGCTCTGGCTGGAATGATCACTGTCCTCTAGAGGGGGGTATTTAGCCATTTCCCTCTGGCACTGTCAAATAGAGCCAATTTTCCCTAAAAGTGACGTATTAGCAGTGGTACTCCTTCTCTTTTCCTGAAATAAATGTTGATTTTTCTTTTCTCTTCGTCTGAATAGCTAAACAATGCATCTCTGTTTCCTGCAGAACGACATAACACCGCTGCACGTAGCATCCAAACGTGGGAACAGCAACATGGTGCGACTGCTGCTGGAGAGAGGGGCCAAGATAGATGCACGCACCAAGGTACAATCACATGCGCACAATGTTATTTGATGCAGTGTTCAGTTTAGATTTAAATATTGATATTTAAACGTGTATTCATGTATTTAATGCTCATAGACGTTCAATATTTCAATATAATTTAGAAGTGCTTTACATCAAACTAACATAACTCCCGATAAAGTAAACATACAGCCATACGTAGGCTGTTTACACAGGGTGGTATGTGAAATGAATATAATGGAAGGGTAAAAAACATTAATTAAAAATGAGAGGATAAAATCCATAATCACTAGGTGTAGGGTGCTTTACATTTGTCCATCATATAATTTTTTAGCTGAGGGATTTCCAAAAACCCTAAAATTATTATTATCTAATCCCACCCACAGCCATGCGAGGATTAAGCATCACCTGCGGTGTCATGTCAAATCTTGTCTGCTGCTCAACGAGCTTGTTGATGATGGTATGAAGTTCACGGCTGAGCAGCAGGTGTTTGTTTTCACAGGACGGTCTAACTCCTCTTCACTGTGGCGCCAGGAGTGGCCATGAGCAAGTAGTGGAGATGCTGCTGAACAGAGGAGCTCCAATACTGTCAAAGACCAAGGTTTTTAAGAACAAGCCAATAAAATCACATTAGCAAACTGCATCCGTATTAACTTCACATCGCTGAACATCTTTCTCCTCCTTTTCCTTCCAGAACGGTCTGTCTCCTCTTCACATGGCGACGCAAGGCGACCACCTGAACTGTGTTCAGCTGCTGCTGCACCACGACGCGCCCGTGGACGACGTGACAAACGACTACCTGACGGCGCTGCACGTTGCTGCCCACTGTGGGCACTACAAGGTGGCAAAGGTCATCGTGGACAAGAAAGCCAATCCCAACGCCAAGGCGCTGGTGAGGGGATCTCAATTATTTATTGTGATAAAAATAAATAAAAATTGATGAAAAGTACAAAATAATGGAGAGGAATTAAAAGGGCTCATCATCTCAGAGCATCTCGTTGCTTGGGCTAATCAAGAGAAGCAGGAATTCTTTTATGTAAAGTTAAAAATGATAAGACATGTTGTGACTCTTATTGAAATCCTGTTCCTGTATAACAACAGTTTTGCTGAATATTTGAGCGCCTTCTTTTTAGCAATGACAATCTCAATGACAATTGCATTTAATTTGAATGTAGACAAAGCTATTAGCTGCAGATAAAAGCTCCATGATCTCATGCAGTTGTCTGTGGACTCCCACGTTGAAACCTTAAGCTTAAAAATTTGGTGGATATTTGAAGAAGTAGTGAAGTTCTAACTTGCCAGCTACTGCTAGCTAACTTGGTTAGCAATGTGATAACATGTTAATCAAACGTGGCTTCACTTTCTATTGGTGGATTGCATAGCCACAGATACCATCTGATCAGTGCATCTTGCTAATAAATAGCAAATTTGCACTCCCCAAAACTGGAGCACAATATTCTTGGATGAGCTCCAGACTGCACCAGCACTACGAACTCAGCTGAGGTGACAACTAGTAGACAGCCACAGCCGCCTCTTGGCAGGCATCTGTCAACCACATCACAAAATATGAATAAGCGTAAGCCTCAAAACATTTTAAATTCAGTTTGAAAAAAAAATCCCCCCTACAGTGTCACAGAACAAAGCTGTACTGTAAACTTGTAAATGTTTATTTCTGCTCGAAGGTTTTTACATTTTAACATGATAGTCTGTGGGGATTGACATGCTTTTGGAGTGAGCCTCAAGTGGCCATTTGAGGTATTGCAATTTCAACCCCTTAAAGTCTAGTGTATTATATTTACTACATAGTTTTTGAGACTCCTGCATCATCAGTGAAAAAAATTTTCTCCCCAGAAACCCTAAATAAATTCCACAATACATGTTTTAGCAATAAACTAAATCTGATTGCTGCTATAGTAAACATGATACAAATTAAAACTCATATATGCAAATTGATATTGATATCACCAGGTATTGATTGATATTTGATTTTTTTTTTAAATTTGTCAAAAGGTTCAAATGTTCCATTTTCAAAATAATTTAATTTTTGGGCACTTATTTGAAGGTTCAGGTTTAAAGAGTTTTTATTCTAGCGCCAAAGTTTGGTGCTGTAAAAAATGCTGCTAGACCGCTGCATCTGCATAATATGCAGCGACATAGAAAACTGATGAAAATGAAGTATTAGAGCACCTGCTGTGCTGCTCAGGGTTGTGACATTTCAGTCATTTCACTTTACAACTACCCAAAAATGTTTTTTCGTCTATTTAAGTTGTACCTCTCTGCCTTCTCATTTTTTCTTCTTTTATTACATTTTTTTTAATGAACCTTTCCTTTTTCCACTAACAAAAAAGAAAAAAGGCTGAGATGCAACATTTGATGGGGAACACAAAGAAACAAGTAGAATTAAATAGAATTTAGTATCCCAGCCGATATCTTGGCATAAGACGAGCATTGCTGCTCTGCAATGGGAGCAGTCTGGGTGTGGTTAGAGCACTGGGACTTTATAACCAGAGAGAATAAGTAAGACGGGGAAAAGGACATGGAGAGGAAAATGAAGTCATAGGACTGAGCCTGAAACCTCAAAGTCAGGAGAGTAAAGGAGGGGAGGGATGAAGGAGGGTGAGGAGAGAGAGAAAAGTGAGTTGTAAAGGAAAGTATCTATTTCAGTGTAGAGGAGTTTTTGTTTTTTTTGATAGTTTACAGTCCACTCGATTATTTCCACACATGCTTGTCTGGTTTGCAAGCAGAGGGTTTTAAGAGGCAGAGGGAGAGAAAGAGAGGGGATAAAAGAAAAAACAGTCCCCCCTTTGTGCTGTAGTTTCCACTCGGTGTTCCAGATTTGTCTGCAAGTCCTACAAAGCCAAACACAAAGACTGTTTGGACTATTTTTATACTTTTATTTCTTTCTTTTTGTCTTTCATAGAATGGTTTCACTCCCCTGCACATTGCCTGCAAGAAAAACAGACTTAAGGTGATGGAGCTGCTTCTGAAGCATGGAGCGTCTATACAGGCTGTCACAGAGGTAAGTGTGTCTGGAGTGTGTGTGTCATTTAAGCACTAAGACATCAATTATTTTTGTGTAGTTTGTTAATTTAGTTGTTGGAGTGGGAAAATTCTACCTCTACTGCTACTCTACACCTGTAATCCACTACATTTCAGAAGAAATACTGTAATAGTTGGTCTTCTGCTGATTGATAGCAGACTGACTTTCTTAAAAGTTTGCACAATTGCATTTAACTCATTCACTGCCATTGACGTCTATAGCCGTCAATGGCAGTGAATGAGTCAATGGGTTTAACTCATTCACTGCCATTGACGTCTATAGCCGTCAATGGCAGTGAATGAGTCAATGGGTTTAACTCATTCACTGCCAATGGCTGGCAGTGAATGAGTTAATGACCTACAGAAATGTTCTCATGCTTCTTTAGTGTTTCTTTAATTCGTTGACTTTTTTCTTTTCCTCTCTTCTTTGCGTTTCCATCTCTAGTCCGGTCTGACGCCGATCCACGTTGCAGCTTTTATGGGACATGAAAACATCGTCCACCAGCTAATCAACCACGGGGCTTCACCAAACACAAGCAATGTGGTGAGTTCAGGAAGTTCGTCATCATCATTACCGTGTGATAAGACAGGGGGCATGAGAGGATATTCTTTCCTTTTCTTTTCCTTCCATGTGCTGGGTGGGCGGGCGGGGGGAAAGCAAAGTGAAATATATTTGCTTATAATATATTTTTAACCATAATATTTGAACATTTCCTCTTTACTGTATAACAGATGAAAATTTAGATCTTTTTGCTTCATTTCATTTAGTTCTCAGCATCTTCAAAAATTGTACAAACCATATGATTAGCTCATAACTTTATAAAGCTTAAACCAGTGGTTCCCAAACTTGTTTTTGCTAGGCCCCCCTTAGTTTTTACAATAAAATCTTTTATCAAAGCTGATGAGCTCAGAGCTCAGATGGCAAAAACAGAATCAAAATCCATACAGGCACACGGGGAAAGATGCAGATAAGACTATTTATACACCGAGGGGTGACTGGGGATGAGAAACAGGTGAAGACGATCAATACGGTCAAAAACATAAAGCCGCAAAAGTGACACAAGACATGAAAGAAAACCGACATTTAAAATAAAACAGGAAATATCTCTAAACATAGAGACAAGACTATCAGTACACATGGCAGACACAGTAGAAGACTGGACAATGAAGGCATAAACAGAGAAAGATGAGACAGGAAGGAGCAGTTAGCGAAATGGTGAGGGAAGTACGCCAGCAGGAAATGACTAACTCATAACAGACACTTAAACTAAGGAACTCAAAACTAAGACTAGAAAGTTTATAAATTCTAAACAGTAATTAGGGCTCAGAGAGTGCAATAAACCTGAGCCTCAGTATTGCTAGAATGAAAACATATCACAACAGGAATCAAAATTCAGCCTACAAAACGCACAAATCAAACCTTCAAAGACCAGAATAGCTTTAGAAAAACCTAAACATTAACCCAACTCAGATATTTTGACTAAGGATTCAAAACTCAAGAGCAGCACAAAGCCTATGAAACCCTTTAAAAAATCTGAAACAATACCTAAAACAGCTAATTGCACAGAGAGAGAGAAATACAAACATAGGAAGTGACTTAACACTAGCTGTTTATCCACAAAATCTAAACCTTAATTGGTGCAGACGGCAGAGAAATCCTCCGTAGGTGGAGAGGAGGTATTTAATGTAATTTGCTCATACGGAAATGTGCTCTAATTCTCATCTGGTCCATCAACACTCCTCAGTAGGAGCTACAAACTTTACTACTGACCCCATTAACTCTGGGATGACATGAAAGGAGAAAAAGAGGAGAAAAAAGTAAGCTGAGCCAAAGAGAAAGGCAAGAGCGAGGAAGAAAGAAAGAGGGGAACGAGTAGTGCACAGTCAACTCTTCAACCCCGAGTGTTTGGTCGCCCACGTCGTGTCTGTGGCCAGGTTACCGTAGTAACAGAGCATTATGGGACGTCATTATGGTGAGTTGGGTGTGGAGAGCGAGCGAGGGGGTCTATCTGGCTCTTTCTCTTTGTCAGCCACTCCTTCCCAGTGTACGTCTTCACAAAAAGAAGTTTTTTTGTATGAGGGTGTTTTCAAAGAAAGAGTAACATTCAAAACTTTGGAATAACTATCCATCCCTCGTTTTCTGCGTGTGCTTCAGAGGGGGGAGACAGCACTCCACATGGCAGCGAGGGCGGGACAGTCCAATGTGGTCCGGTATCTGATTCAGAATGGAGCACGAGTCGACGCCAAGGCCAAGGTAGAGCATCACTCTCAATCAGTAACGATTATCTGGTGTTTATATGCGCCTGGGCATTAGAGCCACTAAATGTGAGCACAAGTGTGTGTTTGTATGCTTATGTAATGTGTCTTTGCACATGTTTAATTACTGAAAAGTTACAGTCATAGGTCAAAATTATTCAGAAAAACTTTCTGTCAGCTTAATTTATTAAGTAACGCTACCTGGTGTGCATTTCATACATAATAATATCAAGCGAGTCTGGTTTTTTATGTGTTGCAGTTCTTTTATGTAAGCAGCTGCAATACTCAACAAATTAGAAAATAATGTTGCCTTATGCTTCACCTGCACACTCTTCATAAATCATTTTTCTTGTTTGTCCTTTTATGCATATTTTGGATACAAATAGGAGTAAAAATTCTAGTTACACGAGGCTGTTATTCGCAAGGATCTACAATCTACTCAGAGCTACAAAAGAGCAGTCATGATAAACAGAGTTGCTATTATGTGAGTGTGACTTTGACTCAGCAAATGTGTTGCTAAAGTTATCTGGTTATTTACTGGGAAATGTCTTATACAATATATTGAAAGATAATAAGGTTTTGTGAGAATCACAGGCAGTAAGTGCATGTTGAACTGGGTGATTTCCAGCATTGTGGTTCAGTTTACAGTAATGGACTGTGCTGGACTGGTGCAGAAAAGACTGTGGTATATGTGGTCACTGTGAGCTTAAGTCAAAAGGAGAAGTCATCAGTTCCCAAAATCCACCTTTAAACTGGCCAGCAGATGGAAAGCAGCCATATTAGCGCATACCACATCTGCTCATGTAGTAGAATTCAGTTTAGTAAATCCAAAAAGAGCAAAAAAAACCTTCAGCAGAGCCAGCAGCAACAACACAGGTCAGCTGATCAGAGCCTGTACACAAAGAACAACCTCCTGGAGCTCACAGGACAAATAATGTGACTTCTAATAAGTTATTCATGTCCCTGTCCTGCACTGCTATGAAAAGTAATAGGGTTCCCTGTACCTGTAACAATATGATGATGATGAAATAAATTCTTTCCAATAGATCCCAACTGATATATTCCTTGGATAATATTATTAGCCAATATGAGCC
Source organism: Haplochromis burtoni (assembly GCF_018398535.1). Taxonomy (NCBI): domain Eukaryota; kingdom Metazoa; phylum Chordata; class Actinopteri; order Cichliformes; family Cichlidae; genus Haplochromis; species Haplochromis burtoni. Next base: position 3,336,292 of record NW_024582367.1, on the reverse strand, counting down.
TGCTGCAAATATGTAACATGTTGCATGTTATCCAGCATGAGCCAATAATAATGGTTGAGTTTCTAACATAATTTGTTCACTAGAGCAGCTTCAGATGCTTTGTTTGCAGTCTATCACATATTTAGTCGAATATACATTACTCCTAAGGGGATGTGGAGGTGAGCAGTGTGTTGCATTTAAAATGCCCAATAGCTTGTGAAGTACATTGCATTAAATTTAAAAATGATATATTCTAATATATTTGTGCAAATATTTTTTCAATGAAATTCCTGTATCAGTTTGGTTCTATTATCATACGTATGCTATTGTTCAAGACCAATACAATGCAAAAACAGTCCCATATATTACATCAGAGAAATGTCTGTGTCAAATATGCTTCAGTATTTTCAATGGATGGCTTCAGGGGAGAATAAGTGTTACGCGAAGCACAGAAGCTCATTCTGAATTTACTCTGTTTATACGCTGCCATTTAAAATAAATAATGTGAAAATATAAGAGGGGTCACTGAAGAGTCTTCAGCTGTGAATCTGTCTCCTTGTTTGCTTTCTCTTGCTTTATGGCAAGTTCATTGTCTTGCTGTTTAAGTTGCAAATGTGTTTTTCTTTTTCTTTTTTGAATGTCACTGCAAAACAACAAAAATGCAGTTGGCGCGTTTAGCAGATGGAGCCAGAGATTTTCCACAGCAGTTTGGAGATACCAAAAACATTTGTTAAGTGGGCTGCATCTTGTCCAGAAACATGGCTCCAAATGTTGGTCCTTTTTAATAATAAAAGGTGTTTTTTGCTGGATTTTTCTATCAGGATGACCAGACTCCTCTGCACATCTCAAGCCGTCTTGGTAAGCAAGATATTGTGCAGCAGCTCCTGGCGAACGGAGCATACTCAGATGCCACGACCAACTCTGGATACACCCCCCTACACCTAGCCGCCAGGGAGGGGCACAGAGATATAGCTGCAACGCTGCTGGACCATGGAGCTAGTCTGGGCATTACTACTAAGGTAAATATGAAACTTGCACATAAACGAAATTATTATTCAAACCCACAGATGCACACAAACATATTGTGCAGGTAAACTAGTTAATCAGTACTCACACAGACACTGATGGCTTATGTGCTTATACTCATAAACTAGTCCAAAAACTTTAATTCAATCTGCTGAAGACAGAGAGGAGGTTTTATCCTGTTGCAGATCAGCTAGATTTGCATCCTTGCAGCTGGTAACATGATGGTTGTCCTGTCTCATCCTGGAAAAGCTTGAAAAATGTTAATGCATGAATTCTACAGGGATTTTGCAACATTTGGACTGAGTGGAGTTACATGATTGTGGAATACCAGTTATAGTTGACAGTCTGCCAGTGGAAAAGATGTGTCATAATAAGGTTGTGGACAAAGTAAGAGCATAGAGTCTGAAAAGGCTGTTGCTGGAGAAGCCTTTGTCGATTTTTGGCTCAGTTTTCCATGTCAGTTACTCATTTCAAAAGCATCAATTTACGTTTCAGCAGAGCATTTTATGGCCACGTATTTTTAACTCTTTAAAGACAGACCAGGTAATTTTTAGCAATGTCTGGATGAATCAGAAAATTTAGCAACAGGCTTCAGATGTCCGCTTTGTTTTTAAGTTGCTCCACCCATTAGAAAGTCCACTAAATTCACAACAGCTTTAAAGACTGTGATGCAATTGTAAAACCAGAAGTGTAAGACTTTCTTCTTAGGTTATGTGCATAACATGGTTTTCAAATCTTACATTGTTTGGAGCTGCAGTAACTTGTACTCAATGTAAAAGACATATGACGCACACATACGTCCCAAATCCCAGTGAGGTTTAATTTAATCGAGTTGCAGTTAAACTCCCATCTCTACATCCTATTAGCTTCCTCCATCTTTCCATACAAACTTCTACAAGCCCGCTTCTGAATCATGATCATGGTTTTTGAATCTGTTCCCTCAGAGCTAAAGAATCTAAATCAAGTACTAAGTTTCTCCACCCTGTGCTGATTTGTGTTTAAGGACCAAGGGGGCAGTTCTCCATGTTGTCATGACATAATCCTGAAAATTGCTCGCTTACTTTATGATTAAACACATGTGGTTCTGTTGGGCTGCCATGTGTAGAAAATGAGTCATGGGAGAAGAAGTAACTGTATTAAATTAGGTGTAATGTTCCTTTGTGTTTCTGCAGAAGGGCTTCACTCCTTTGCACGTCGCAGCAAAATATGGGAAAATCGAGGTGGCCAACCTGCTGCTGCAGAAGAACGCTCAGCCTGATGCTGCTGGAAAGGTAATGCATGTTTGTGCATCTGAGAGAGACTTATATTGATGTCGCACACATCAGTACCGCCTCAGCTGTCATCGTGGGTGTAGCTTTCACAATACTTTCCACGTCACCTCTGCTCCAGCTGCTCTCCACGACATGTATAAATGACGATAAATCACCGTCTAACAATTGTTGTGTATGTGTGTTCAGAGTGGACTAACTCCACTGCATGTAGCAGCACACTATGATAACCAGAAGGTGGCGCTGCTCTTGCTCAACCAGGGAGCCTCACCGCACGCTGCTGCAAAGGTAAGAGTCAATCAAACTGTCAGTGGAGGTCAAATTGAATGTTCCTACAATGCACTAAAACCCCTCACTTTGGCTCAGGATGAGAGCACACTGACCTAGATTCATTCGGCCAATTACATGCAATTACACTGTGCTCCACATGCTGATTACATTGCCCTTCCACTCTATCATCATATATTTTGGTAGAGCTCCTGCTGAAGTCAACAAGGGTCCAATATTTTCTGGTAGAACACTGAAGGGATGCATTTTTTTAATCCTTTAAGGCAAATATCTTCAGGTTCGGGACATAAATGAAGCTTAAAAATATTGCTCTTCACCACTAGGTAGATATTTAGAACCATATCGCATCTCCAACTTGGCTTCTGCCAACCGTGCTGGCCTGGAGAACCTCTCCACTGGGAATTTTATTGGTTGCAGACAAAAGTTACAAATAAGTTTCTTTACAAATGAAGCAAATCCTAAAACTACCGAATATCCATCACTCATGCCCAGTTTCCTTGCTGCATAAGAACAAGGATCAATACAAGTGGTTCCTCTTTCCTCTGGTATATATACATGCTACTTTCTCTTCAATTTGGAAGAGGGAAATAAATAAGATTCTCAGTCTCCTTTTTTGTCTCCCCCCCCTGTCATCTTTTTTCTTGTACAGTTAGCATTGTAATTATTACAATTACCAGCCAGCATCATGAAGGGTCAAGAGTGCTACATTAATTCTGTGAAACATTGAGCCAGGGTTTTATAAAAGAAAAACGGTAAATTTTCCCGTTCTCTGCTTTCCAGAATGGTTACACTCCACTACATATTGCAGCTAAGAAGAATCAGATGGAGATAACGACCACCTTACTGGAATACAGTGCCTCTACCAACTCTGTAACGCGGCAGGGCATCACTCCCCTGCACCTTGCAGCGCAGGAAGGAAACGTGGACATTGTGACGCTGCTGCTGGCTCGGGATGCTCCTATTCACATGGGCAATAAGGTGTTTTCCCTTTATTAGTGTGTAGATCTCTGGCTGACATGCAATGACAGAAGATTAATGTTTGCAGTGTATTTGTGTCTGTGTACCATCGACACGTATCAAACAGGCAGGGCCTTGATTTTACTTACACAAATAATATTTGTTTATCCAGAACTCTGTTATTTTGATGGTTATTTCTTTTGTCATTTTTCTGTCATTTGTGCTTCATTACCGTGATGTGCAAACCTGTCATTGTGTCTTAAACGGCTTCATTTCAAGCTGTCTCAGTCAAACTACTGTGTTCAGCACTCTTCTGTCATTTGTGTATTTGACTGTATTTCTGTATTTCTTTGTTTCTGTACCTTTAGTCTGGTTTGACTCCACTTCACCTGGCTGCCCAGGAGGATAAAGTCAATGTTGCTGAGGTCTTGTGCAACCAAGGAGCCTTCATAGATCCAGAGACCAAGGTAATGATAGCCTCCTCATGTCTTTGGATTAAAGTTATTAAGGCATTTGCAAAGTGGATTTGCATATCTTGCCACTTCACCGCTGTAAATTAAGTATCATTTGGGGTTTGGGCTTTGGTCTGTGCCAGTGCTCTCACTTTTTGTATTTTTGACAAGGCAGGTTCCCACAAAGGTGACACATTTCTAGTTTTAATAGGATAATTGAATAATTAAACACATGCCTTGTAATTTTTAAAAAGACATGATTTTAAAATGCCATCAAGAAGCGCAAAAAGTCCTGCCAGAACTTATTTAGACATTAACAGCTGCTGAATCATGTCCAGCCTTTGAGTCTTTTACAGAACCCACACAAAAATAAACGATATCGTTCTTTTATAGCTGCCCTTAAAGGCGCATAAGCACTGTGGGATTTCAGCAGTCTTTAAAGTTAATTGCAGTCCATCCTGTCTAATATTGTTGTTTTATAAATATAAGATTGGTAATTGCGGGCTATGCTGATCACAGCTGGAATACCTCTGCTATGTGTTTCCATGTCGTGACCTCCTTGGCCCGGAAATGGCAACAGCTGAAGGACGCATCATACAAACAAAGCTTCTGCTGCTGCAAATTAACTAAATTTCCTTCTTTGTAGGAATTCAGACATTGAATTTTGCCTATTTTTCCTCTCTCGCTTCCATTTGCCTTTATTTTGGAAATATAGCTTTTACTTTGTGAGACAGTCAACTTGAATTTCAGATCTTATGAAACAGTGTTAGAGTGTCAACTTCAAACTGCACGGCAGAACAACTGTTTTGGTTTGCATTGGACATGTTTCACGTGCAGCTGCTTAAATGTTCACAGTTTACACTCAGCTTAATTTTCAGACAAAATAAATGAGCTCTTGTCTCCAAGTGTGGGTGCTGAAGCAGTCTGAACATTAAGTTGTCACAGGGCAAAAATCCTCATAGGCCATACAGAAATCAGTTATCCTCACCAGTTTCTCATGTGGTCTTATTGTTTTATAAAGGGACTTGGGAAGACTGTTAATTCACATAGGCCACAATATATATATATAGCTCATCTGCTGCTACCTCGGCAAGCCTCTTTCCAACCCACCTCTACCCCAAGTTTTCCATCTTATGTCATATGTGGTATTTTTGATTTGAGTGTCGTATCTGTTGTCATTTAAGGGGATCTTGCACCTGCTCTCCCTGCCTTTTGGCTTCAGTGTATGAATACATGCCTTATTGTAGCCACAGTGGTGCTAACAGAAGTTACATTTCTTTTTCATCAGCTTGGATACACTCCACTTCATGTGGCCTGTCACTATGGCAACGTGAAGATGGTTAACTTTCTGCTGAAAAATCAGGCGAAGGTCAACGCCAAGACAAAGGTAACTGTTATTTTCGTGTATATTCACCATACGTCACTGATTTTCTGTCTCTGTGAACATCTTCTAACGCTCTCTCTCATCCCTCCCCCGCAGAACGGCTACACACCTCTCCATCAGGCTGCACAGCAGGGACACACACACATCATCAACTTGCTGTTACACCATGGAGCATCGCCCAATGAACTCACTAATGTCAGTACGCTCAGAAATCTGAAATATTTATTCATTTATTTTTAGTTTCAACACCAATTCTCATCATTTTTATTACTTGTCCAGAATGGAAACAGCGCTCTGTCCATTGCAAGGAGGCTCGGCTATATCTCTGTTGTGGACACGCTCAAGGTGGTCACAGAGGAGACTCTGACCACTCAGGTGTGTATGTGTTTAAAAGAGTGTTCAAATGTGATGTATGGTTTAATATGGCTTCTCAATGGTTTACTTGTATCTAACTGTATAGATACAGTTATACTTAAACTTAGTAGTAGTTATACTTAAACCTGAATCCTAGAGGCAGTTCCTGCCGCTTAGCAGCTATCTTGAAATGCCTCGGGCATTAACAGTGAAGTAACAGGCAGTTACTTCACAAAAACAGAAGCATTGAAGGCACTGGCCTAAGATAGTGTTTAAAAAACTTTATTCTATGAAGCTTGGAAAGAAAAGCGTCTGGACTTTATTAAGTTCTATAAGAACTTAAAGAAGCTCTTTAAGAAGTCCAGACGCTTTTCTTTCCAAGCTCCATAGACTACGATGACCTGGATGACTGAGAGCCTTCACAGACATAAAAAATATATCTATATAAAAGCTACTATCAAAGGCTTTCTAGAACATTTTGAATTATTATTTGTGCACATAAGTTTGTATTGCTACATTAAAAAAATAACATGAAAGAAAAGACCTACATAAACATAGAAATGCAAAGTTACTGGAACATTGTCACAGTAAACAGTGCAGGAATAGAGATGCTGTTGTACTGGGATAGAAATCTGGATTACGCGTACTTTGGTAAAGTTACTGTCATGATATTAAGAGCGTGTTTCTGTTCAACAGACTGTAATCGAGAAGCACAAAATGAATGTCCCCGAGACCATGAACGAGGTGCTGGACATGTCCGATGATGAAGGTAAAGTTTTGCTTAACAGCATTTTTAAAGTAATTCTATTGATGTATAAATATCAAGGCAAGACTTGTCTTTGCAACCTGAAGAGAGACAAATTCTTTAAAATATCAGCTTGGGTCACATTTGCTTTTGTGGCTGGAATAAGTGAATATTTCAGCACTGTACTGTCATTGTTAGATTTCCCTCTATTTTTTTTTTATTGTCAATGAAAGATTTTGTGTTGCTTCTACTTCTTCTGAGTAATTCAGAAGAAAAAACCTGCTGTTGTTCTTCAACCAGTATGTTTATTTGTTTATTTTTTATTTGATAATTGAAAGGTTTGTTTCCGCCACTGTAACCCCCCCCAAAGCAACACATATTTTTTCCATTACTAAGTCAAAATTTCAGGTTACTATCTAAAATCTATGAGTTTCATATCTCAAATATAACTCTAACTTCTAAATTTGAGTCCAAATTGTGACTTGACATACAATCGTGTGCATGATTGGAAACTTTATTTTGATATTTTCAATGTAACAAATGGAACTAAAACATTTAATAATAATAATCACGTTTATTTTCAGTTCTTCCTTTTCCTATGATTTTGATGTGAATATGATTTCTCCATCTATTTTTGGTTCTTTTTTTGTCTTTCCTTCATTCAAACACACAGTGTATAAAGCCAATATCCCCGAAATGATCACAGAGGACTATTTTTCTGATGTGGAAGAAGGTATTTTATTTTTTTAATCTTTCTACATTTTTTGTTCTTTAAAGCATTTCCTTTTACAACCCTTCTCTAACGCGTCATTCATTTGTTCTAACTATTTCCAGTCTCTTGCTTTTCTTGTGTCACAGTGGAATCACGATTCATTCAAAATAAATAATAACTCACATGTAAAACAGCCTATATTATGCTACAGATTAATAATGTTAATTGAGGAAAAATGTTTCGATACTGCAGATCTTTTTTTCACCAAAGCACCTTTATTTGTCTGTCAAAATGCACAAAGGTGTCTTTGTCATTTATGTCTGCTTGCAAAAGACTAATAAATGTCTAAAAGTTGCAATATGATGGGATGCACTTGAAATCAAATTAACCTTGAAGGAGATAGAGGTGGATACTAGCAATAGAATTGGCGAAAAAAGTGCCACAAAACACTCATCTATGCTTACATGTTTAACATGTTTTGTCTCGTAATGTCAGTTTCAGGCTACTATATTTCGTTAAGGTTAAGCAGGTAACAAGACAGAATTTTTTTTTAAATAATCATCAATTAGTTGTATTAATGTGCCATGTTTTTACCTCCTCCAGATTGATTTTTGGAGTATTTCATATATCTGGTTGCTAGCAAAAAGCTCCGATGTCAACCATATTAGAAAAAAAATTATGTTTGTTTTATTGTGAATATAGTGAAGTCACAGCACTGTGGATGTCTTAAACTTATGATGTGATGAGGGTGATTTATTGACGTGACACTAGAAGCAGTGTTTTCAATTACTGAGAATCACTAACTTTGGCATGGCTTTAAAATGGCACTACTCTCTTCTTCATTGTTTTCCCAAGTATTTTTCTAAAACTTTTGTTCTTCATTCATGCATGTGTGAGACACCACGCTGTACTTGAGTACTTTCCCCTGCTGCCTTCCCCCTTCCACACGCACACACTGCATTTTTGTGAAACCTCCTGTACTTTTGTGCAACCAAATGCAGGGGATATGCCTTTCTGCCGGTTGCCATGCCAACTGTCTGGATATGGAGCGTCGCGAAGTGTGTAACAGATTTCTTTTCACACCGCGGAGTAGAATACACATACACTTGATCCTTTGTCTTCGTGGGCTTGTCAGTGATGCTTTCATTGTAGTTTCACACGTTCAGGCCAAAGCAAACACACTGAAGCAGCTGCTGCAGTGTGTGTGTGTGTTTACTCTTTTCTACTCTTTTTTTAGACTCCTGTATGGCTCAAAAGGATCTGAACTTGAGCTCTTGACCACCAGTGCCCAATGACAAACAGACAGGGAATTAATAATCAGTAGATTTCTTTTTTTTTTTTTAAGAGGGGGAGCTTGGCTCGTCCTCCCCCCTGTGGTGTTTTCCCAATGATAGGCTTTCATTTTTAACTTGTCACACGCTTCATGGTTTCTGTAGTTTACAGTGGATAAATATCAGCAACTTGCAGAAATGTAATCTACTTTTAACAGTTCACTTTCCTGCAGTAGTGTGAATATATCACAGAATTACTAGAAAACCTCTGCTGATGTCAAATACAGTGTACTTAATGAAATGTAAATACAGTATAGCTCTATGTCTCGATATTCTGGTGACCTCACAGTGAGTTTTACTGAGTTTTACTGGTCCAAGTTTGCATTAGAAATTTGAATTTTTTGAGGGAAAATAGGATTTAAAAAAAAAGAGATGAGATGGCAACTGATAAAAACGAAGGCTGGAGTAATGTGATCATACATAAATCTCGCCTCCGCCTTCTAGCTTTTTGAAATAGGATGTGACAAGTAAAGTGTGGCTCTGACTTGAGATTGACAAGTCATTACCCAGTGAGCATACCCTAGTTAATCCTCCTCTTAATAATGACCATAATTTACATAATGAACTACATCTTTCATTTACTTTGTCCCAAAAACTAGCGAATTAGTTTATTACATAATACCGAGGTCCAAAGTAAGGGAGCTAAGGGCAATTTTCCTGTTTAGTTTTTGCAGACACGTGCCTGCTAACCATGTGATACTAAATTTTCTGCCATTTTTGATGTGCAATACTCCTGGTGACAGTGTAAGTTAGTGTGAGACCAGTCTGAAACCACTGGTTGTGAGAGGAAAAAATGTGCATTTCCTGAACGGATGCCAAAAACCTTGTTGGGATTGCTTTGGTTGCTTGCAGATTGCCAAGGTTGTCCATAGATTATTTGGAGGACACCAACTTCTCTGCAGACACTCAGCTACTCTTCAGATGGTAGTGAAACTCCACAAGCAAAAAACGGAGACCGTCAAGTTTTACTACAAAGTGTATGCAGACGAGTTGGCATCTTCCGTGCAAACTACAGATGACTTTGGCAATATACTAGAAATGAAAGCAATTGCAAGAACATTGTCATTGCGCCAGTCTTTGAGACTGATTTCACCTAGCTACAACCAGGAACCCCAGGAACCCCTTGCCAACCAGTCTGGAAATGCACATGTTTTTAGGACGGACAAGTTTTGAGAAAGGTGCACATGACGTTACACAGCAAACCTCTGCAGACTTGTATAACCAAAAGTGTTTTTTTCAAGGAAAAGAGTCATCCCCCTACTGGTCATAAAATAGTTTCCTCTTTTGAGAGCTGGAAGCTAGGTCCATCTTTTACACTGTGTGTTTCCAAATGTAGACAGAAATGGTCAAATGTGATTCTGCTTGTGTTTAAACAGAAATGGATGTTGGAAATATCTGCATCAGCTATTCCTGTAAGTCAAACGAAAGTGATCTTGTTGTAACTAACTCTAATACCCAGCGTGAACTGGCACAGCTGAACTGATGCAACTAAACACTGTGTGTGATTTTGTTGGTATTAAAAAAAAAAAAAAAGATTTCATACATATGTGCATGACTTGCCTTCACGCTGACTTTGTGCAGTGCTTGTTTTGATTGTAGAGCTTCAGCAGTGTGTCCGTGTTTAATTTTTGATCTAAAAATATAACGAGGGCAACTCAACGCGCACAAATATACACTCTCAAGCTCGCATACCAGTGGAGGAATGGTGTTTAACATCTCCAGTAACACACTCAATCCATGATCTAAATCAGGAGACCCCTGTGCAATTTGTAAACTTTGCCTTCGTGAGAGATTTTCCAGACCAGTAAAGTCAGTTAAAGTTGGTTAAAGGATTTAAAGGGTAAAACATACACACGGCATGTCGGTATTCAGTTTATGACCAATAACCAATGTAGTGACTGATTTTAATGTCTTTTTTCCATCTTTGGCCCTTTATTCCTGTCTGAAGTTTTGCCGATTCACATTGTAAATATAGCTAAATATAGCAACCTGTCATTTAAGGAGGACAACCTGTTCATTTATGTAATAGAACTGATTAATAGGCTGCAAATAAGAACCTTCTTTCAGACATGGGCTGCCCAACAATGCTGGTGTTATCACTGTATTCAGGGGATGGCATTCTGTCATTGTGATGAGTCACTTGCATTATTGATCTCCTCCCAGTTTCACTCAAATGTTCCCAGAACAGTAACAGAAAGAGTCAGTGTTTCCGAGTTTTTAGGTACTAAAACTCATGAGATCAGAGTTTCCTTTACAGCTGTTTTCTTTATAGTACCTTTGAGAATTTGAGAAGGCTATGACAAGTAATTATGGGAAGCCATCCAAGCAGTCTTTAGTAAACTTTAGAAAAAAAAGAATCAAACTTTTACCAAACTGCAGGTTATAAATCGCCCCTGAAGTGAGCTACAAGTGTGTGTGCAGCTCTCATGCTTTGGAGAAGCTTGCAAACAGAATGTGGCTTTCTAGTACTTCTATATATGTAATAAGTATGTAATAAACTCAAAAGAAAACTTACATAAACAGCTGGAACCAACAAACAAGAAGTAGCTTTTCAGCTGTTTTTAAATATACTTGTTTTGTTTTTTAAATTGGGTATTCTTGTTAGGTGGTTACCATAAAGTTGTTATCAACTTTTCAATATGGGTGAAAGCCACTATGTGAAAGGTGTTTTTGTGGTTTTGGAAAGTTCTGTGTGCGCCTCCGGCACGTTCACTAACCCTCGATATTTAATTATCTGGGGGCTTCAAGTTTTTAATACAGCCTTAGATAGAAAGTGTTTGGACATGTGGCACATAAATGGTCAGCATGAACAGATTTGCTTCTTGGCTTTAAAATGCATTACAAAAACTTGATGCTTTTCTTAATAGCCAAGGGCCCTAAAGTTTGAAAACAGTCTCTAGTGATTTTCCAAAGTCAGATTCTGTTTACTGCCTAAATGTTACCTCAAATGAACCCTTCCACATCTATTACGGGCAGAAAATGCAAATTTGAAATTGAATTAATTTGGAGGTTCAAGAATCAGGCGTTGGTGTATCAGTGGGCCGGTATTATTGGCCAGCATTAGCTATTTAACAGTCTTTCTGTACCAACATTTAAACTAGCTGATAAATGAACATTTAAAAAGTAAAGACTGGAGAAACACCCTTCAATTAATTTACATATAACAGAGCAATACCTGTTTATGTTTTGTAGCTGAATAAAAAAAGGGCTGATATATCAGAATACTGGCTTTTACAAAATGATATGATAAAATCTGTGTCAGTATTGATCTTAAAAATCCATCAGGCTCTAGCCAGAACATTGACTGTCAGCCTTGTGGATAATATAACACTTACAAAAAAGACAGGAAGGTTGGAGGTAAAATAAAAAAGATAATGTTTTTAAAACAGTACACTGTCCTTTTGAAAATTAACAGTGCAGTCCATAGAAGTGCAAACAGGCATATCAGCAGAATACTTTGAAAAATAATGGGATAATGTAGAAAGAAAACATGTTCATGAAAATAACATGTTGAATTGCAACTACTGCAGATACACTGAGTATTGGTTTTGTTGACTAGAATCTAAAAAAGTGTGTATACAAGTGAAGAATTTGCATTATCCACATTATCCATGACAATGTACAACATCGGTTTGTTGCACAGATAAATACATGCCTGTATTTCCCTCGTGTCTCTAGATGCTTCGGTGTCAGTGCCAACCGGTATAATCTGCATTGCTTCATCCTTTGTTTTCATGTGGGTTGTGGCAGAAGTCACATTGTTAGAATCTTAAGCTAAATTTGGTGAAGGTTGCTTTTAGTCACCAAAGCTCACTCTGCCCATACTGCAGTCTAGAACCTCTGCATTATTATCAGCACATTTTGCTGGACTTGGAATGGCTTTTCAATTTTCTACCAAGCTGCAAGTTCCAGTTCTTTATTAGATATTTGCATAATATCTGATTCAGGAAAGACGTGGCAAAGTTACAACTTTCTGACATGCAAAGCAGCTGAATGAGTGAGGTCATTTGTGACTGACACCAAAGAATTTACATGGAGAAGCAAGAGAGATAAAAAGGGGGGGGGGCAGACAGAGTCAGCAGTGCTTTGGAAATTAAAGAGACATACAATATGATATGTAAACAAACCAGTGCACGAATAGAAATCACAAGATTGAGAACTGGAAGTTAAGGAAAACAGAGTTTGTACATTCCACTCTATGTGTACATCCAGTTTCAGTGTTAGACGGCTAAGTCTAAGTCACACACCCACTTACTATTTCTGTCCTGCAGTGAGCTCTAGGTGTCTGTTCGGAAACACACACACACACACACTCACACACACACACTGGATAATCCTGGAGTGGGTAGGCGGGAGAAAGCCGATCTGTTTGTGTGAGTGCAGGGCTGTGAAAGAAAGATAGACAGTGTGTGCAGGAGAGAGCGACAGAGAGCTAAAGGGAGGTTACAAGTCGAGGAAAAGTTAGTTCAGGGCAAAATCCTCCAAACTGGACTTGTGGCTGAATGAAGTGCTTTAAAGCAGGAGGTGAGTTTGTGGCTAACTGAGGAGGGGGTTTCTGCTCATGTTGAAGCTGAAATGAGAAGGGTTCCCGGAGAATGGGTTGGAATGTGGCCAGATGGGGTCTGTAAAATGTTTGTGAATATGTGTGTGTGCAAGAAAGAGAGAGAAAGTTTAGGGGGAGGGGTGCTGTACCAGCAGGGGGTGAGGGGACACGAGAAGGAGAGGGGGGGTCTCTGTTGCTTTGTGGTTGTTGGAATGCCTTCCTTTTCTTTCCCCTCATTTTTCCGCCTGCATGCACTTGCTCTCCTCCCCTCGCTTTTTAAACTCTGCAGTCACAGGTTCATCAGTAGGATAGGAACTACTGTACCTCTGAGGGGAATAGCATGCTCCTACCTGTTTTCTTGCGACACCTGTAACGTATGTTTCTAACCACTTCTTTGCAACATACTTGCAATGATGTCCTGGGGCTCGGCTGTAGAGAAAGCATTTTCTTCTTGTGGTCAGTTAAACCTGCTGAAAACTTACCTTTATTTTGATATAAAAGTTAGTTTTGTAGGCCCTGATAGTGGAATTATTTGCCGTTTCCAAGCTTCACTTGTTACTGTTAACCATTTTTTTGTCACCAGGAGACAGAGACAAAAAGCTTTCAGTGACAGCAGGACTTTTGTTTGTGTTTGTTGAACCAAAACTGGACTGGAAAACAGCCTGTAGGCAGAAGCTGCATTGATCTGTCTAAAAGAGCCAGTGTGTGTGTGTGTATGTGTGTACATTTGTGTTTTGGTCTGCATGAATGATAAAAAACAAGGCCAACTGACTGGGCAGCACAGATTTGTTTTAAAGATCTAACTTGCTAAAAGAAACCCAGAAAGCAGTTATTGATTGAAGAGACTGTGACCTTAAAGTTTTGGCATTACCTTCTGCAGACGAGAGTAAAAATGTATGCAGAACCTTTTTTGTAAAGTTAACGCTCTCTGTGTTTTAAACCACCAGGTGACGATGCGATGACGGGGGACACGGACAAATATATGGCCCCCCAGGATCTGCGGGAACTGGGCGACGACTCACTCCCTCAGGACGGCTACATGGGCTTCAGCATTGGGGCACGATCTCAGAGGTAACATGCTATAACATGCAGCAATTTGCGTTTGTGCTGTGTCTGTTCCTAGCTTTTGTATGTTTTCTACATGTAGCATTGTAACATCAGTTGTTATGACATACATAACATTGCAGCTGCCGACTGTGAGAAATGTGGAGGTTTACAAAAATATAAAATTTCCATGGCTAAAAAAAATGACCACGGTTGTAGTTTTGTTTCAGCATTTTCCCAGAAGCAGTATTTATAGATCCACGACTCTTATAGATCCAGGCATAGCTTCTGGGTTTAAAATGTGAAAACAGCTATCTTAAACGTGCAATCTTGCTGAAGGCCAGCAAGGTGCAACTCTTCTGTTTGTAAAAAGATTAAGAAACTGACCTTAATTCTGACTTAAATTATGACCTCACTAAACCTTTTCATGATGATTTTATGGTCTCCTCTGGAAGTTTAGGTCTATTAACTTGGTGATGGTGGCATTTAGAATAAAATAGATGATAAAGGGTGTAGCTATGTTGCGATTTATTTAGACAGGTCACTGTGTCAGGCAGAATCACCTTTGTCTCTTTATACAGCCTAATATCTGACATGGGAACAGACAAATAGTAGAGTATTTGGTTTAAAGACTAGTTAAAGGTGAAAAAATCTTGTGAAGAAAGCGATTACCAACCTAACCGACTTAGCCCCTTGATTAGCCCTTTATTGATTTAAACAGAGCTTCCTTGCAAGCAGTCAGGTGGCTGCAAGCTATCACTACGTCACCAATCTTCTCATACCACATATTTTACAAAGATCTGCAGATAACGTGTGCTGTGGAACTTTTTCAGCAACGACCTAAAAGAAAAAACATGGGCGTAGCACAGGTCAAATGGTTTTAAAATAAAACCTCTAAAGTACAAAACAAGAAACTGCTCTTTCACACGAGTTTATGGATTTTTATGGAAAAATAGTTGGGCAGATGCTTGTCTTCATTTGTGGTCATCTATACTTTTGTAGTGCAATTTATTTTTATTGAATGGGTCTTTTTCAGACACAGTTACTGCTTGACTAGATACTGCAGTGTTAATCAGAACAGGGTTCATGAACTACTTTTAACAGCACAAGAAATCTTGTGATACCTCATGATCTAAAAATACAGTTTGCACACAGAAAATGGATAAACTCACAGAGCTGCAGGTTTTTAAGTTGAAATGATCTTGTTTGTATGTCAGAAGATTTTAAATAACAATGTAGCTTTCCATTATTCTGATCCCTACATGTCACACACACAAACACACCCAGAGGTTACAGTTTTCACCCTGCAACTGCTGAACTTTATGCTTGTATGAAAATATTGACACTTGTGCAACTGGCTGAAGAGGGAGGGGTTATTGAATATCTGAAGCGTGACACACATGCACGCTGAGCCACAGGAAATTAGAAGCACGTTCAATTGCATGGCCTTGAGTGCTGGGTTAGATCAACACACACTGTTTGAGGGGTGATGTCTGTGCGTGCGTGTGTGTGTTTGACCAATCTAGCTTAGAGATAGTTTAACAAACTGGTTTCTCATGCAGTAATTGGTTCAAATAACTTCCAGTGCAGTCCATCTAGAAGATAATAAATTTTAATAAAAATGTTATAAAAATAAAAAGGTTTTAGAAAGTGCCTTCCAGGTTTTCCTCATAATATTAACAGCAGAACATGAGTATCCTGCATAATTTATGATACTAGAGGTTGATGTAATACAAATTCTGATCCCCAATTTCAACTTAGCAATCTTTTTTTGTTAGAAAGAATAGAATAAAATAGCCTTCTATTGTCATTTTACATGTACAATGAAAATAGTGGAAGTTTGTTGTAAGAATAGATCAGATTTAAAGTTTCATTCAATGTGATGAGATGGAGAATTATCATCCGTGTGCAGTTCATCTCAGCTCTAGAATGTTTGGAGTTTTACAAACATGTGATTTGGTTCCATGGCCTGAAACACGGGCTATTTGGTTTCAGTCTTTTTGTTCTCCCCCTTTTTTTATAGCTACAACAGATAAAACTCAAATAAAACTAAGTGCTTCATACCCGCAGAGCAACAAAAAGCAGGCAAACCATAGCTAACTGATGAGAATGGTGGCGCATTTAGCAGCTATCGAGGCACATGTTTCTCCTCAGAGATTAAGGGTCATTCAGATCTCAGAGCTGGAATACTCTAACACCTCCCTATTTGCAACTCCTCCCTCATGCACAAAGTTTCAGGCAGCTGGTTAGGCAGTCAGCCATTTGTCATCATTGTACCAACCTGCATCTGTGCTCTGGCTTCTCGTCTTTCTGTCCACTCCTCTGTTTGTTCATGATGTTTTATTCTCTCCTCATGTCCGTTGTTAACGTTAGTCCGAAAGTCAGGTAAGACTCAAGGCATGACGAGGCCTCCCCCATCTCACCCCTTCCCCACTCCCTTAAACCCCAGTTGCTATCAGTATCATGACTCTGTGGTTCAGTGTAATGCATATTGACCATATTTGTTTAACACATTTGACTACTAACGCAATGATCTTGACCAGTTTTGTTAACTCTGTGGCACTGTGTGTTTGCTGTGGTTCACCTGTGTGATCTCTGTCTGATTTCTTACTTTCAGTTGAAAAGCGCTCAGCTGGCTATAGAGAATAGTGGTGTTTATTTTTATGTTTGACTGTATCTTGGTCTTTGTGGGTTTTCCACAAAGGTGGAGCTTTGCATAATTTTGATTTCTCCATCAAGCTTCCAGGGACCTGAACTGATATCTGTAGGCAATGAGGATGCTATTGCCTTCATCAGTTTAGGCTCAAATAGTTTATCCCTGAATACTTTCAGAGAATATATATTGAATACTCAGTAATAAAGATATCAAATGTGATTTCATGTGGATAAGTAGTTCCAAAATCAAATCGCAATGTGAAATTGCAATGTTATTGTGGAAGAAACAAATCCATGCCAAGTGACATTTTTGTCATCTCATAACATTGCAAGCATAGTCTGTAAAAGAAAAATCCTTTTGTTGTATCGAGGTCTGTCTAAAGCCAGCATTCACATCCATTTTTCCGACCTCCGTAAACACTTTCCTGCTGATTTTATGGGCTCAGCTGCAAGTTTCAAGCCTGCTGAATAACATATAAAAGTATTATCATAGCACTATGACCATTATCAGAATGAGAGAAGGAGGATTATCTATCATCTAAAGATATATTAACATGCTGTTAATCAATTCTGTGTCATAGATAGATCTCCCCTTAAATCCCCTTCGCCCCTGGCTTATCAGGTCCAATTTTAAACCATCAACCTGGCGAAGGTGAAAAAAATGATTCTTGCAGATCTCTGGGAATTCACCTCTGTGGTTGATGTCACAGAGACACAGCTGAAAAAGCTGAAAAACAAACAAACCAAAATAAATCAATCCCTGCAAACAGGTTGAGTAGCACTTTATTACTATAGTAACTATAGTTGTTATAGTTATTTTCCCTGATTTCCAAAGCTGTGACAGCATAAATTTGGTCAGTTGCAGTGATAGTCCCAGAGCAACATTAATGAGAAATTGCTAGAAGTAGAATTACTTGTAAAAGTATTCAAATTTTAAGTTGTACAAATGAATTTAATGTTATTTAGATTGTTGTTTGGACAGGACAAGTGAAACTCTTTCAGTACTGAATAGCTTCACAACACAAGTCTGACTTTAACTACGGGCTGTAACAGAAGTCAGATATCGTCCAGTCTTTTTTTAGATCATATCTTTGGCTTTTTATAGAAAATCAAGATTGCTAATTATGCCCTCATTAAGATCATTAAACATTTTTGTTCTGCAGTTTCCTTTACTTTAACTAGTACACAGTTTCATGCAATATACACTTATCTCGGCGATTGTGGCTCAAGAGTTGGCAGTTCGTCTTGTAACCGGAAGGTTGCCGGTTCAAGCCCCGGCTCGGACGTTGTGTCCTTGGGCAAGACACTTCACCTACCGCCTACTGGTGATGGCCAGAGGGGTCGATGGCGCAATATGGCAGCCTCGCCTCTGTCAGTCTGCCCCAGGGCAGCTGTGGCTACAACTGTAGCTTGCCTCCACCAGTGTGTGAATGTGAGAGTGAATGAATAGTGGAATTGTAAAGCGCTATATAAATGCAATCCATTATTAACATCCCCCCGAAATTATTCCACCAATTTGAAATAAAACTTTTTTTTTCTTCTTCAGGAATAATATATGTTGAGGACATAACTTTTGATTCCTGGAGACAGTAATCAATTGAATGGAATGAATGGAAAAAGGACTCCCAGCTATAAATGTAAAATCTTTGGATAATTGTATGAAAAAATAAATCTGTTGCAGCCACATCTGCTCTTGGTTTCCACAGCCTTGTAATTTTAGCACTTAGAGTTGTGCTGTAGAGCACTTCCTGCCATTGATAGTTAATTGGTTCACAATAGTTTACTTGCATAAAGCTAATGGCACTGATGTAATTGCTGTTGGGATGTTGCAGGCAAACATTCGTCATGTCATTGCTCAGGAATGCTTTTTATTTGCCTCATAAAAGTTTGTCTCAAAGCTCCCATCACAAACAACATTACAGCCTGCACAAGCAGACAGATGTATACAAAGACATGAGGAGTCAAAATAGTGCCAGCTGATTATCAACAAAGTTGTCATTATTATGGGTAAATACCAGCTCCACTTTCCACCAGCATCCATCGTGTAGCAACCTGCCTTCCTTTTACATGCTATCCTGCTTTACTCAGGCTTATGGTGCTTTATTCTGTGTGCAGCATGGGATCAAAGTGAAGAGGCTAAAAATGCAGGAAGTGTAAGAACAGGTGTAGATGGAACATGAGTTTTCTTTCTTTTACTGTACACTGATCGCCCCAGAAGTACAATCTCATCTGCATCTGAAATTTTTTATTTCGATTTTTAATCACTTCAGCGAAATTACACATCAGTCATTTCTCTCAGCTTTTAATCTGTTTTCTTGTGGTTGTTGTTGTCTCTGGTGCCATACAGTCAGGTTCCTGGAAGCTGCATGCATTTAATGTGTTTGTGTTTGTTTTTTTTGTTTTGTTTTTTCTGTTCACTTTCATACCCCTTTACCCTCTGCCCCCCCCCCCCCCCCTACCACCACCACCTCCTCCTCCTCCTCCTCTTCCTCACCTCCCCTTTCCATCACTGTGACTGTTGTCTTGGTAATCTACTACGACAACCACACCAAGCCTTCGTTCCTTCAGTTCTGATAGGTCCAACATGCTGAACCGGAGCTCGTTTACACGGGACAGCATGATGATAGAGGAGATACTGGCGCCGAGTAAGGAGATGGTACGTACACTAACTGGACCTTCGGGTCTTAAAAGTGGACTTATTATGCTTTTTCTTATTTCCTGTCACATGAATCATGTTACAATGTTTAATCTCTAACATAACCAGGGCCAACGTGTCAAATAATGAGGTCAGTGTATTTACAAATAATCCAGACTGCTCTAAACTCTGTTTCACAAAGTCCCTAATATGGACATCACACATAATAGTCACATCCAGCTGCTGTTCAAATCTTCTGTTTGCAAGGAGCAGCCAATCACAATAAAGTTGGCTTAAAGGAGGGGTGATGGGCTCTGAATCAGCTAGTTTCAGATTTTGGATGAAGTGAGAGGCTGCTCATATAATAACGATTATTATGAATTGCAAATCATGCAAAGCTACTCTAGTCGGAGCAAAAAATCAGTTTGAAGCTGCTCGTGCTATGCTTCATACCTCTTGCTGGCTGCTCCCTTAGTTTAATTCTCTCAGCCGGTAATCCGCTGGTCATTAACTTTACAAGTGACACACTTCTGTCTCCAAATGTACCAAGGTGTCTTGGTGCTGTGCCAGAGGCTATGCAATACACCAATCCTCTTACACTTGTGTTGCCACTGACATAAAGACGATCAATCAAGTTACAATTTACTGAAAGAGGAAATGAGATTAGTGCTACCTGCTGCTATCTAAGAGGGATTATTGTGATGTCCCACTTACTTGAAAGATGCAAGAAAATAGCATTTAAGGTTAAGAAGAAGAAGAAGAAGTTCAAGTAAAACTTGCTCATAGAATACCCATGAGTTCAATGACAGCGCGGATAAAGATTATGCTTGCCTGTGAAGTGACAGGTAAAGTCTTTCTTGCATAAGCAGTGGCAAATGTGCATCTCTGTTTCTTAAAATGTAAAATTGGCACCAAACATGACTCATTGAACTACTTGGTTTGCTATCCACAAAAAAGCTGAAACATGCTGAAAACTGCTAAACAGTTTTGCTTTTTTCTTTTCTTTTCTTTGGGAATTACTTCAGCCAGAACATGGTACAAAATCTTTATATGTCAGCTAGCTATCGTGTTGCTATTGCATAATTTAATTCTGCATTGAATCTGCGTAGAGCCTCTAATGTAGCTGACACAACAGGCCTACGCCTTTTCCATCATGTATAATATCAGTGGAGGTTATCTATCCTCCTCCAGTCGATTTAAAAATCCCACTGAACACCACTCAACCTCTTCAAACCTTTATTTTTTTAGTTAATGCTTGACTGTAACACAACTGACCATTTTACTAGATTTACACAAAAAAACAGATAATTTTATTAGATAAAAAGAATTTGGACTTTTGTTTGAAACTCTGACTGGTTCTTTTATATTTGATTGCTTTTGCAAGCTGAAGGGGCATTTGGACCCAGAACTGGATAATATGGTTTAACTCTGAATTAAAAACTTTGCTCCTTTGCACAAAGAGTGGTCAAAAACTCTGTGGGGTCTATTTAACTGAAATTTAAAAAAAAAAAACTACATCTGAGACTATCTGCAAATTTATGACACTGGGACATATGATTGTGTAACTTGAGAGTAAAGATGTACTAGTTATTGAGTAATTGAATAACCACTTGTTTCCTCTAACGCTCCTCCAGATGCTTCGTAAGGAAAAGTCTTTCATTGTAGAGCAACACAATAAGGTAGATGTAGAAGTCATTATGCACTCTTCGTGTCAGTGGGTTTCCACATGTTGGTATCATTTAGTTGTGTAAAGCATTGTTAACTTTTCTTTTTTTATATCACTTATTTCATCAGTTGGATTCGGTTGTTACCGCGTGTATTTACAGTGTTTTAGTAGAGTAGCCTCCCTGTTTTTACTTATCCATGTGCCTTGGATAAGTAAAACCAAACTTTGTGTTTTTGTCACTCCCCGTTTTTCTGTAGCAATTTGGAGATTAATATAATACTCCAAGTATTTTTTCCTCATTGAATGTGAGCGAGTTTTCAGAAGTACTCTAAAATCTTAGCTTTAATTTTCTGTGTGAAGCATGGCCTTCAACTTGACATGTCATATTGGTGCACATCTGGAGTATAAATAGTGAATCTGAATCTTTCAAGAGCATCCTCAGACGGATGACACAACGGGCCTGGTGTCAGTGCATCTGTCTGTCTGTAAACATTTTTAGTCGCTTGTTTTCTGCCATCTGATGTCTGTTTTTTCTTTTGATCCTTAATGTGGTGATTTTTCATTTGCATTTTACTCCGAGCTTCGTTTTGATTGTCATCAAGATGTTTTTGACAGCTTGTGTTCTAATGAAATGTAACATCTCCTGATTTTTTTTTTTTACGCTAAGCGACATCTGCTGCTGTCTTTCTCGTGAAGAAATTATTTTATGACTCATTCATAAATTTGCAAGAAATATCTACAAAACTAGTGATCCCCGTCTAAACTTTGACATTAAATAAGGAATATTGAAAAATCTGTAGCCTCCACACTATTAGCCTTGCATGTGCAAAAGCAAGTCTTTACATTAAAAGGAGAAGTTAGCTTAGATTTTCACACACTCGTGAATTGCACTGACTCTGTTGTCTTCTCCACAGCATTTGGCAGCGGCTAAGGACTTTGACAGCGACTCTCTGAGGAGGTACAGCTGGACTGCAGATGCACTGGATAATGTCAACCTAGTGTCCTCACCAATACACTCCGGGTAAGCATGTTTGAAAATGTGAATGGATAAGAACAGGAGGAAAGAGTGGGGGGAGTAAAAAGGGAAAATATCTGACTTAATCACAAAGATGGAGTGAAAAAGTGGAAGGAGAGGAAGGAAAACGGCTTACCAGTTTTATACCCTTTAGAGGAAAGGATGAAGTGACTGTCATCATCTCCTTCTGCTTATTGTGTGTTTTCTGTTTGTTCTTCTTGCTGAGTCTCATTTTCTTTCCCTCTGACAAGGCAGCTCATACATGCAGCATTTTTTCTTCACCCTTTTTAAGTCTTTAAAGCTAATACTTTGAGGATTTCTGTAATTAAAAAAAAAATCAAACATTAATAACAAACAGGTGTAACTAGAAACTGCTGTTAAAAAGAAACTTTTAGTCACAACAAAGTAAAGCTGGAAAGTTGGCTCCTCCTCACCTTGATTTGAAGGTCACATTGTCTCTCGCAGCAGCTGTAGCAGGTAATCTTGACCTCTTGGTTAATTGCCCATTAAGGGACTCGTTTGAAAGTTACGTACACTGCCCGGCCAAAAAAAATTATAGTTGCATAAATTTTTTATCAAAACTTCGCCTTGTTAATGTGAAAATCAGACCATTGCGTAAAGCACATCCCAAGTTTCTATGGTTAAGGCCTGGACTGAACCACTCTTTTATAATTTGTTATCTTAGAATATGCCATCAGAGAAGAAACAATGCACTGTTTAAAAAATGTGGTCATTCCCTCATTTCTGGGGTATATAACATATATTAAACCAGATATCACCAACTAAAGCAACCCTAGATTATAACACAGCAAGCACAAGGCATGATGGGTATATCGCTTCATCAACTACTCCTGGTGCCTGAGGCCCCCCATCACTCTGGAGCAGGGTAAACTGGACTCATCCTGTCCACATTTACCAGGTAGATTTATTTACAGAGTCCAATCTTTATACTCCTTATCAAACTGAAGCCTTTAATTCTGATTAGCCTCACTGATAGGACTACAGTTTGTTTGACTCTTCTGAAACATGTCTTACAATGTGTTTGCAAGAGAAATGAGAAGCTACTCACTGCATCACTTAGAGATAATTAACCTGTTTCCAATCTAAACATATTATGGAAGACTCTTACGTATTTGCTTGGTTAAACGCAGGTGGTGAGTGTTTTTGGCCAGGCAGTGTATAGCTTCATCAGGCATTACTTTTTCTCTACTTGTCTTTAATGGATAAACTGTTAAGTTAGGATTACTTAAATTCTATCTGTTACTTAAGTAAAGGAAGATAAAGCTATATTTTAAACAAAGTTTTATTTGACATGTTTGGTAATGGTGAAAATTTGCCTTTCAAGGGTAGATTTAGAGAAGAAGACTTGGGGGGGTGGGGGGGAATGAAGCCACTGCCAGCAGCTGGTTATCTTTAGATTAGTGCAAAGATGGGAGAGAGGGAACCTGCTACACTGGCTCTGTCCAGTGGAAAATCCACCTACAGGCAGCTCTAAAGCTTGATTATCAACATGTTATATCAGCTATGTTAAAGCCGTATAAAGACAAAAATACAGTTCTTTTGCCTGTGTGATGTAATTTGCTGCTGGCTGTTTAACGAATAAAGAAGACAATCTCCTCATTCTAATCTCCACAAAACAGCAATTAAGACTATTTCCCACAGTTTTCCCTCAAATTCTTCCTTTAACTTGGGGTTCATTAATAATGATCTTCTCAGCTGTATTTCCGATTACAAAACTCTGTGGTTGACCTGTCACTCCTGCGTTGCTTTGTTGTCCATCCTGCAGTTTTTCCTCTCCGCTCCCGCAGTACGACAGCAGGTGATTGACTGTGATTGGTTGCCTTCTTTTTATCACCACCACTACCTTTTTTTATTTTATTTTATTTCCCAATGACATTGCACCTTCCCTTTTATATTCACTCATAACATCTGTGTTTGCTGTTCTCACCCTGTGTTGTTACAGACTTGACGTAAAGTGTTTCGGACTGTTATCCCTGTATTTATTCCTTCCTGTTTGTTAGGAGAAAATCTTTGAGTTTCTAACTGATCTGAAAGAGTCTGTGTTGCCAGATCTGACCGAATGTGACTTTTAAATTTAATGTTGCTGACATATGCTTTAGCCATGTGTTTTGGTTTTTGCATTCTCCAGCAGCAAGCCTCTACTGTCTTGACAATCACAGAATTAGCTTTAGTCAGTAAAAACATGGCAGATATGTCATTCTAGATCAAAATGTTAAAACTGAAACTCAGTAAAAGCATCAGTTTGGCTTATAATGTGACAGTGAACCCAGCTCAGTAGTTTATTCTTGGACTCTGCTAGAATAGTTTTGCATGAATCTTACGCTGGCTCTCTGTCTCTCCCTCTCCATTTAAGCATTCTCTCTTTGATTGGCTGCCAATTGTTAGCAGGGGATTTTAACAGCAGGTGGGCGGGGCTTTATTCACATACACGCCCCTCTTTATGGCGTCATGCAGGGCCAAGAGTAGAAAAAACTGACTGAAACGTTTCTTGAAACTTTGGCTATGTTTAATATGAGTATAGATGACAGTTGGAGTGTATGTATGACAGAAAATAAGGAAGCACATAACAGATCCCCTTCAAGCATATTTTTAAAGCAACAATTCACGTGCTGTTTGTTAAATAACATAAAAACTAACATCACATTTTAGCTACAGTATTGCATGGTGTGTGTGTGACTTATAAGTTCCTTGATTGAGTTAAATGAGCTGCACACAGAGGTACACTACCTTCTAATGTGGGTAAAAAGGCAAGACACACTGGAGGTTCCTGTGTTGGTGTCCTGGCTGTCGAATTTATATATCATTACAAAAAAAAAACAATAAAACATTTAATCTGACATCCTATGGAATCGACTAGTTTTTACATAATTCAAAAACATTCACTTTCTGTAAATGAATTTACCAAATTTGCGACATCTACACGCCAAAGCTGTTTTTGTTCTTATTTTATTTTTTCAACTTCAGTCATAGCCAGCACAGAAACCTCTGTACATTTTTGTTTTTTCTTCTTTGTTCACCTCTCTTTCTCCCTTTTACTCACACTTACTTTGTCAGTGTTTTGAAGATCACAGCATGGGACCTCGACTAAAGCTCTTCTCTGGTCATCAGTACAGCTGATAAACCAACATTTGTTTCTCTTCTTATTCCATTCCTTTTCTTTACCCTTTACTTGCCCCCTCTGGTTATCTCTTTGTCTCTTCACTTTGTTTCACCTCTTATCTTTGCACACTCCGTTTCCCTTCTTCTCTCTCTCCTGTCACTCTACGTCTCTCCCCCTCTTTTTCCGGCTCTTCCTACTTTTTACTTTCCGTCAGGTTCCTGGTCAGCTTCATGGTCGACGCCAGGGGTGGTTCCATGAGAGGAAGCCGTCACAACGGCATGAGAATCATCATCCCGCCCAGAAAGTGCACAGCACCCACCCGGATCACGTGTCGACTGGTGAAGAGGCACAAATTGGCGTCGCCTCCCCCGATGGTGGAAGGAGAAGGCCTGGCCAGCAGACTTGTTGAGGTCGGTCCCGCAGGAGCGCAGTTCCTTGGGTAAGACCTTCTTTTTAAACATCGCTGAGATTGTTTTTGCTGTTGCTTAACGGCTTATTTTTGTGCACCTTTGTTCTGTATCTTGACATTTCCTTCCTTCTGCTTCTTGCCATTGCCATTTCCAGCCACCTGCGTTTATATTGGAAAGTGTGAATGTGTGTATGTGCATGTTAGGGGTAATATTTGCAGTACAAGTCTTATTGTTGTAGTCTGCTCACCCCCAAGTAAGCAGTGTTTCCCCTTTGGCAAAGTAAAGGCAACATTAGTAATGACTGCAACATGTTTAAGAGTAAATATTGTAATGTAAATATGTAGCCATAATTGGGTTTTAATGTATATAGCTGTATTGCATGTGAGGAGTTTTTTAAATTCAGCAGTTACAGTTTTAGTATGATTTTAAAAAATGACTGCCTGTTTGATAAAGACGGCTAACAGCTGTGTATCTTGGTCCAAACTGCAAGACAACTCAAATATTCTGAAAGAATACTGCTGAATATGATGGGATTTCAGTAGAGCATACACTCAACAAAAATATAAACGCAACACCTTTGTTACTGCTCCCATTCCCCATGGGATGGACGTAGAGACCTAAAATTCATTCCAGATACACAATATAACCATCCCTCCCAAACAGTGGTCACAAATCAGTCCAAATGTGTGGTAGTGGGCACATCTGCTATATTGAGATAATCCATCCCACCTCACAGGTGTGCCACATCAGGATGCTGATCTGACATCATGAGTAGTGCACAGGTGTACCTCAGACTGCCCACAACAAAAGGCCACCCTGGAATGTGCAGTTTTTTGCGCTATTGGGGGTCTGGGGACCCAGAACCGGTCAGTATCTGGTGTGACCACCATTTGCCTCATGCAGTGCAACACATCGTCGCATGGAGTCTATCAGATTGTCAATTGTGGCCTGTGGAATGTTGGTCCACTCCACTTCAATGGCTGTGCGAGGTTGTTGGATATTCGTGGGAACTGGTACACGCTGTCGTATACGCCGGTCAAGCACATCCCGAACATGCTCAATGGGTGACATGTCCGGTGAGTATGCTGGCCATGCAAGAACTGGGACATTCTCAGCTGCCATCTGCCCTGAACAATGTGAACCATGATTCATCCGTGAAGCGCACACCTCTCCAACGTGCCAGACGCCATCGAATGTGAGCATTTGCCCACACAAGTCTGTTACGGCGACGAGCTGGAGTCAGGTCAAGACCCCGATGAGGACGACGGGCATGCAGTTGAGCGTCCCTGAGACGGTTTCTGACAGTTTGTGCAGAAATTGTTTGGTTGTGCAAACCAATTGTTCCAGCAGCTGTCTGGGTGGCTGGTCTCAGACGATCTTGGAGGTGAACCTGCTGGATGTGGAGGTCCTGGGCTGGTGTGGTTACACGAGGTCTGCGGTTGTGAGGCCGGTTGGATGTGCTGCCATATTCTCTGAAACGCCTGTGGAGACGGCTTATGGTTGAGAAATGAACATTCAATGCACGGGCGACAGATCTGGTTGACATTCCTGCTGTCAGCATGCCAATTGCACGCTCCCTCATTGCTTGTGGCATCTGTGGCATTTTGCTGTGAGACAAAACTGCACATTCCAGGGTGGCCTTTTGTTGTGGGCAGTCTGAGGTACACCTGTGCACTACTCATGATGTCAGATCAGCATCCTGATGTGGCACACCTGTGAGGTGGGATGGATTATCTCAATATAGCAGATGTGCCCACTACCACACATTTGGACTGATTTGTGACCACTGTTTGGGAGGGATGGTTATATTGTGTATCTGGAATGAATTTTAGGTCTCTACGTCCATCCCATGGGAATGGGAGCAGTAACAAAGGTGTTGCGTTTATATTTTTGTTCAGTGTATTTAAAGTTCCAGTGAACACTAGTTCAATACTTGGACTCAGCTCCAAATCTTTTATGTGTTTAAAAAAAATATAAAAGTAATGATACTTAGGAACCAAAAAAAAACAGCCTTTCTTTTGCTGCCGTGCTAGATGGATGTCGCAAACCAAAAATTGTTTATAATATTTCATTCAGAGAAGAAAGTGGAAATGTTTCTAATGAATTAATTTGTTTAAAAATTTTAAAAAAAAAAAAAAATTTTTAAATTTTTTTTAAAAAAAAACCTATGTCATGTTCCATTATGGATGTCATTCCAGATAATTAAAAATGTTTATTGTTTTTTTTTGTCTGTATAAATTGAGATATTATTAAAATTCGACAGCCAGGACACCAACACAGGAACCTCCAGTGTGTCTTGCCTTTTTACCCACATTAGAAGGTAGTGTACCTCTGTGTGCAGCTCATTTAACTCAATCAAGGAACTTATAAGTCACACACACACCATGCAATACTGTAGCTAAAATGTGATGTTAGTTTTTATGTTATTTAACAAACAGCACGTGAATTGTTGCTTTAAAAATATGCTTGAAGGGGATCTGTTATGTGCTTCCTTATTTTCTGTCATACATACACTCCAACTGTCATCTATACTCATATTAAACATAGCCAAAGTTTCAAGAAACGTTTCAGTCAGTTTTTATATCAAGATATTTGTTTAGGATGACGCCAAACGCACAAATAGGATCACAAGTTGGAGTTCATAAAACCAGACACAAGGCACAGAACATGGCTCTCCCCGAACTGTATTACCACCTTAACATCAAGGAATATGATTGAGAGCGCTTTAGGCGAGTGTATAGCTGTGCAATTTTGGGTTGTTCCACATAATCAGCATGGGAAAAACTGAAAATTATTATTATTTCTTAATTGCTCCAAAACGGTGGTCTTATGCTGGTTTAAAGTCAACATGTAGCGTTAAGCCATGCAGCATTAAAAGATGATTAACTCGTTAGAAGCGCTTCTCAAAATCACACGGAAGAGATGGAAGTAATAAGTTCAAAACTAAATGTTTGGAAGTTCAACAAAGAATTGAATCCATTTGATTTATGGCAGTCGAAGCTTTGTTTGCATGATGTGTTTCCCAGTTGTTATAACAGCCACAAAATGGCACCAAAGTGCAGGGAAATAACAGCTGTGTATCTGGGTCCCAACTGAGTAGGTTTTCCATAAACCTGATGCTCTACACAAGTTAATTAGACAGATGTAAAATGAAAACGGGCATTACATTGATTAAAGTCTGGGGGGCCTTGTGGTTAGTCCACAGAATCAGTGACGAACACACAATTACACCACTGGACTTGTGATTTTTCTAGCAGAATTGTTTGCCAAACCAGTCCTCTACAGCCCGGTTCAAGTTTTAACAGTGCAACCTCTTCTTGCAATTTGTATTATCTCAGAAACTTTATCAATAATTTAAAAAATAGTAAACTTAGCAACTGTTTTTAAACACTTTTAAACCAGTTGAGGATATATATAAACGAATCCTTATGGTGCACATGGCAGTACTGAGACAATAATAGCTCGGCCACACTAGTGTTAAAACCTGCAGTTGCCTGGTGATGATTTTCTTTTTCAGCCTGACTCGTTTGCAGTAGGGGACTGAACTCAGCTGGTTGCCAATTCTGGTTATATTTTATACAAATGTGAAAATTGGGGGCACTTGTTTTTTATTTTGCAGTTAATTTATAATTCTGCAACAACTGTGTAACTATTTGTGGAGACATTTCAGGATTTTTGTTGTAGATCTCTGAATGTAAGCATTCGATGTGAATTTCTATGTATGTAGACGGCAACAGATTTGCAATGAAAGGCAACAGATTTGAAATTTGCTTTGGTTTTTCACAGTTAATTATTGCGTTATCCTAAACAGAATGCATGTGCAGTGATTGCCAGCTTGACCTCATTCGATTGCAAACCGATGGCAGGCTGGCTACACTTTATTGCCATTTTATTGCTGTCTTGATGCACCAATGTGGCTTTGAAGACAGTAACTAACCAGGTCCATGTCTTTGAAGTAACAATCTCGAAGGCAACAAGTTCATTTCACAAGTAATTTTGGTTGTACTGCGGTCTGCAACAACTTGTGTAATATGGTTTAAGAGGCTGAAATGTTTAATTTCCATGTATTATAAAACAGAAAGTAGCAGCATTTGTTCCCATTGAGAAGCTGTCGCCAGGAATTCGTTGCTATTTTTGCTTGAAAAATTTCTAATTATTGCCCCATCTGCTACTCATATTACTGCATAACTCATGAGATATGGTTAAAATAAAGAAATCTGTGATGTACAGGCAACAAATATTGCCTCTGTCGCTTGTTGCCATTACTGATGCCACTAATTGTACCTGTAACAATAAATAAGATGTTGTTACTGATAAAAGAGCTTATTACTGATACGGAAATAGAAGTCGGTGGTGTGTGTGTGTGTGTGTTTTTACTGACTTTGCGAGTGTGTGTTTTGTGTGTATGTGTGTTTCATTATTTTGCGGACACAGTAAACTACATCTCCCCAGAAAGCTGCCAGCCCTTAATGAAGGCGAGAGCCTGGTTTGTCCCGTGCTACAGCTGGGACCCAGAGGAACTAGATTTATTGGGTAGGAACCAAACATGGCACCCCTTTCCCTCCTCCCTGCTCCCCTTTCTCCTGTATTTCCCACCTCCCCAAAGGAAACAACATGACCGAGGCTGATTCATGCTGATGGTTTATTTTACCCATCTCTGTTGACTTTGATTTGATAGGTTACAGCATCAGTATGGGTGCCATGTAGTTTTGGGAAGAAATAATCAATATAGTTGGAAGATGGGTCAACCAGCAGCTGATTTGTAATAGCCTCAATGACTTAACAGGCAGAAATTAGTTTTTGCATACAAATTCTTCCTAAAACTACACAGTTTAACTGTGAACTCCATTACAGTTAATTTTCCGCCACTTTCATTTATATATCATTGTATTTTTTTTTTTAATTTCAGAAGCTCTCAGTGGGCCTCTGACGTCACTGAATGTAAAGGTTTTGATTGGCTGTTTGGACTGGACTGCGCTTGTTGGGCATGAGCCTTTTTTTCCCTGAAGCCAAGCATCATTCTGCTTCTCATGACTACTGTTATCAGTTTTATGTCATCTCACGATAATTTTATATAATTAATGTCAAAAGCTCTCGGTAGAAAGTGTTATACTGATGACATTTTTATGTGAGCAGGGTTAAGATCCTAAAGCTGTGCCTCAACATTCAATTTTGACTCTGTATGTCCAACAGTACATTTGAATTAAGCTCAATGAACAAATGAAGCCAAACGAAGACCCAACCAGACTTTCAGGATTAGTTAAAGGGCCTGATCAAAGAATTACTTCAACCATGGGGGAACTAAATCCAGTTTAATGCACAGTTGTGTGCTGTACATGTTTTGTGTCTTCAAAAATTAATCAGGTGTCTTATCTAGACTTAAATCCAAGTGTGACATTTGAAGCTTTATATGCAAGTAAAAAAGGACAAATTTGAGCTGCCAAAACAAAAAACAGTGAGCTCGGCAGCATAAAAAGGCCTGAACATCCAGAGAAGACAAGTTTTGTGGATGATCACAGGATCCTTTCTATGATAAAGAAAAAACCCCTTTTCAACATCCACTGAGGTAGGCAGTAATAGAATGTAATCTACCATAAAAAGAAAGACTTTACCAAAGAAAATACACCAGAAAGTGCAAATTATTCATCAGCCCTAAAAAGGGAAATGAAGAATGGTCATAATGAAAAGCATACAAACCTAGTGAAGGAGCTGTATTGCATGGTTTCAGGGACAGTATCCAATAGCAGTGGATCAATAGTATCCACTTGTATCAAGTCAACTTTACTATGTAGAAAAACTCTTTCTTCCGATGACCATGATAGCCAGCAGTAACCTTGCATGTTTTGTCTTTTATGGCACAAGAAACAAAGCATGCAAAGTTTCCCTAGAAGTGCCAACAGCTTTGAACCCGGGACTTTCTTGCTGTGACACCATCATACTCCTAGTTTTTATTAGTATTTTGTGTTTATTTTATTGCTTTTTTGGTGCTTTTATCAGCACAGAATTATAGAGCTTTATGAACGTACAATTGAAGCCACGCACAGTAGTTAAAGCACATGATTTCACCTTTACAAAAATTTCTTTTTCTCAAAATTGAAGCAGTCCTGTTAGTTTTCTGGGACAGGTGACTTATCGTACCTACAGTGCGCTGAGGTGCGACTGCAATAATTGCTCCTTGTGTCTTTCAACTAGCTCAGTTTGTCTCTAATGCTGGCTCAAATTTATGAAAGTGAATTCTTTCTTCTTTGATTGAGAAAACAGGACATTCAAAAAAAAAACACTTTTTTATTTCATTTTTAATGTATATACTTACTCAGACAGCTTCACTTTAAACTTACTCTTCAGTTCTACTGCCTACTCTGAGAGTAGTGCATATTCATGTGTCTCTCTTGTGTTGCTATCATGCCTTGTTTAAGTAAGGGCTGTGCAGCTTTCTCCTCCCTCCCCTCATTACATCATGACATCATCTGTCTCGTCAAGTCGTGCAAATTCACTCTGAACGTCCCATCGACCCTGCAGCATGGCCGCCGCAGTGATTATGACGCTTCACTCTCATCAGCAGAACCACATTTCATTCACACCTGTATGTTATTAAAATCAGTGTCTCCACACTTTGTACTTTGTGTAAATTTGGTAATACTTTTTATTTGAATACCATGAATACCGTAGTATCTTCTTAAAGAGTTGTCATTTGAAAACTCTGTTATCGTTTGTCGTTCAGGTTTAGATTTAAATTAATCTAGCACAGACTTCCCTCACCATTCTTATAAGAGAGGACTACACTGTCTGCTCTCCCAGCTGCTCCGATAAAGGCCCTCATTTAAAAAAATGTGGAACGTCTTTCCTGAGGGCTTGTGTCATTTGATTCATGAATGACTTTGAGCATAAAAAAGAACTTTGCCTAAGTAGGTTCTAAGAATCACATTTGTAACATAAGCATCTGAAATCAGTGATTATAATCAGCAATCTAAATGAATGTGCAATTTCCCCACAAACAGGTGTTGGTTAAGGAATGGAAAAGCAGACTGAAGCCAGGCATCTTGTGTTATTTTATGGATCAAATCGTGAATTGACAAAAAACAAACATGAAAGAGTTTGGACAGAAGCAGAGATGTATAAAGTTCAGAACACTTATGTGCCTTGAACTGCAATAGTCCTACATGATTTTTAAGAAACCCCTTTACATCAAGTTAGAGAAAATTTGCTCATCAGCCTAACATTTCAAGTTACTACTGAAATGTGTGGTTTTTGTGTTTACTTTAGATTTTTACTATGACTTTACTATCAGTCCATTTTAGAAAAGAGGCCCCAGCTCCTAAAGACAAATGGTAGAGTGGCATCTTTCGTTTTGGCTTACATACTTACTTGTCATGCCAATCAGTCAAAGTCAAAAGTCAAACAATGATATTTCCTCGACATATACCTTACCAGGCCTGTGATAGTGGAGATCCCTCATTTTGGCTCGATGCGGGGCCAGGAGAGAGAGCTGATCCTGCTGCGCAGTGAGAACGGAGAAACCTGGAAGGAGCATCTGTACGACTGCAAGACTGACGACCTCAATCAGCTCCTCAATGGCATGGACGAAGGTGAAAAAAGTGTTCTAACTTTGTTTCGCTATGCTAGCATCTGCAGCACTAAACACCTAAACCACAAGTACTTCAGTTTCTGTTTTAGAGCAAGCTGTGGTAAAAGTAAGCGCATTAATGAGCAAACACTGAAATAAACTGAAGCAACACCCTGATGATAACTGGCTCAAGCTGATTGGAGCGCGTGTAAAATATGTATGACAAACATGTTGATTTCTGTGCTGAATAATGAGATACTTGGCTTAATTTAGAGGAAATCCAAAAATAATTCACATGGAGTAAATGACCTGATTAAATTGCATAGAAATCAGATAAAACATCAAACGAGCTTGATCACAGACTACTTCTAGTACAGCGAACATACATTGGCAAATATTTCAAGATTTTAAGATCATTCTGGGATTTAATCTGAAAAATGCCTGTAAGTGTCTGTAAGTCTGTAAGTGCACATTTTTGTGATTACAGAATGTGATACTGAGGGACTGCGCTTGTGTTTGTAGACAGTGAAATAACTAAAGATTTTAAAGTTTACTCCATGAGGTCGTTTTTTTCCCTTTTTTCCCCCATTTCATTTATTTGATTTCTTTTCATTCCCTGTAGAACTGGACAGTCCCAACGAGCTGGAGAGGAAGAGAATCTGCCGCATTATCACCAAGGATTTCCCGCAATACTTTGCAGTAGTGTCTCGTATCAGACAAGAGACGCACCAGATGGGACCAGAGGGCGGGACTCTGTGCAGTCGCAGCGTCCCATTGGTTCAGGCTTCCTTTCCAGAGGGAGCACTAACCAAGAAAATCAAGGTTGGATTGCAGGTGAGTTTGAGAGATGTAAACATTTGCTTTTTCAGTTTAACTGCAAGAGTTTATGATGTATAGACAAAATCACACACAGTACTATATATGTACAGTAAGGCTACAAAAATAAAACAACAAAATCCTCCTTCCCTGTTGGCTCTGCTATCCCAGGCTCAGCCGGTACCTGATGAGGCCGTGAAGAAAATCCTTGGTAATCGAGCAACCTTCAGCCCCATTGTTACTGTGGAGCCAAGAAGAAGGAAGTTCCATAAACCAATCACCATGACAATCCCAGTCCCGCCCCTCTCAGGGGAGGGGCTTACAAATGGCTACAAAGGAGACTATACTCCCTCCCTGCGCCTTCTCTGTAGCATCACAGGTATATGTGTTTTTTAGATGCCAAGAGAAGAAATATTTGAAAGTAACAACATTTGGGCCAGTCAGCATTTCTCCTGAAATAATGTTTCTTTATTGTTAATGAGAATTATTACACAAAATCGTGTCTTTGTTGTTTGAATTAGATATTTCCATTTAAAAACATTGTAGAACAGGACATTGCTTCATTACTTTACATTCTTGTCGATTAAAATTAGTGTAATAATTCTGGTCTGTGACCTGTTTTAAGTAAGTAAGGCCCATTCCTTCCTTCCTTACTACTTTTAACATGAAAATGCTACACAATGCTTAAACTTGGTGACAACCACCCTTTTAAATTCTGACCTAACTAGCAAAGCCACATGTGCTAACTGTAACTCTGAAATATCTCAGCCATGAACAACCCGTGGTAAATGTTTAGTCGGTGGCTGCTAGAGCAAACAAGACTCTCCGATCTGATATTTGTAATATTAGATATGCAAATGTATATTTGTAATATAAGTGCAATGTAAAACTCACAGTGAGAATGAACATTTCTGTGAAATGTTAAACTTTTGAGATCAACATCATATTTCACATTTTTCTAACAAAAAGTGAATGAATAGCATTTAGGTAATTATCCAGTACTTTAATAACATTTGCATCTTACATGTCTTAAAGCATGTCAAGTTGAAAGTGGAATAGACATAAAGAAGCCTGATTTTTCCTAAACTTTATCTGGATAATTATCTGCCAGGTGGTACATCACCAGCACAGTGGGAAGACATCACAGGCACAACTCCTCTCACCTTTGTGAATGACTGCGTCTCCTTCACCACTAATGTTTCTGCCAGGTGAGATCAATTTTTCAAGTCATACGTTTATATTTATGCATATATTAATCTCTGTCTTAAACACTGATCACTTTACTTGCTTCTTGTGCAGGTTCTGGTTAGCAGACTGCCACCAGATACCAGAGACGGTGGGCCTGGCCACACAGCTCTACAGGGAGCTGATCTGTGTGCCCTACATGGCCAAGTTTGTGGTGTTTGCTAAGATGAATGACCCAGTGGAGTCCAGCCTGAGGTGCTTCTGTATGACGGATGACAAGGTGGATAAAACCCTGGAGCAGCAGGAGAACTTTGAGGAGGTGGCCAGAAGCAAAGACATAGAGGTATGAGGGTTAAGTGAAGTAAATACAACTGATGTTACTTTTACTTTCATTATTCCCCAAGTCCTATCAAGTATAACTCGTAGTACAGTTTAGTCTATTATGGAATATTTTGTCATCTGTAAATTTATACTTTTTGGAACGTATCAATGATTATGATGAAAGCATTATAATTATTCTGTGAGGTTATTATAATGCTCTGGATCTACACACATGTCTAGAGCATTAGGAAAATTAGAAAGAAAATGGAAAATGCTGCTGAGGGTGGTGATAAGGACAACATAATCGAATAAAAGAAAATGAATAAAGTTAAGAAATGAAGGAATTTAATAGTTTGATCAACTGGAAGAAAATAAGATTTAATTTTGCACTCCTTAGTTAACTAAAATAAATGTATATTTATTGCTGCATTAGGGTTTTGAAACGTTTGACAGCGTGCAATCAGTTTCGGTGCTTAACACTTTATCACAGAAGCATTTCTTTATCTCTATTCTTGTAAATTTGTTTTATATTTTTATGTTAACTATGAATGCTGTTTGTTTTATTCAGGTTCTGGAGGGCCGGCCTATATATGTGGATTGTTATGGGAACTTGGCTCCCCTGACCAAAGCTGGTCAGCAGTTAGTTCTTAACTTCTACGCCTTCAAGGAGAACCGTCTGCCTTTCTGCGTCAAGGTACCTTAACATGTGCTCCAGCACCACCAGCACCTTTTGGCTAGGCTAGAATACAATGTTGGCTTAGTGCAGTCCAAATACAGGGTAAAAGCTGCAGTAATGGTTAAGTTAGTTCTATTGTTGTTTACTGCCTTTACTGCTCTTATTCATATTCAAAACCCAGTTCCTATTCTCTGGCTAAAGTCGTTAAATTAATCATTCTTCTTGTGTCATTTTGCACATCATTAATGTTAAAACTACACTTCTGTGTTAATTATTTTACCACATCACTGTAACAAAAATGAACAGTACTAAATCAGAAAAGTGTGACTATTTTTTATGTTACACTCAATTTCTTAGCATCTTTCCTCCATCTGATGTAACATGGTTTCAATCGGTGGTGTAGATGAAGCAGGTGGACAGGTGAACAAAGGTGATGCGACCATGATAAGGTGGAGATAAAGGTCACATGAATGAAATGAGTTGAAAGCAGAATGACAGATGAGCACTGAGATTTAAAGGGCACAAACTGAGGCGGATTGGCTCATAAAAAGCAGATGTAAAAATAAAAATTGAGAAACAAAATTGTTGGAAAGTTGAAGCGAAGCCCAAACACCCAGGAATAGTGAATACAAATCTTTTTTTACTGAATTTATGAATAAGCTTTCATGAGTTTGGTTAAAATTTCTTGTGTTGGCATATCCATTAGACTTCCA
Organism: Haplochromis burtoni; assembly: GCF_018398535.1. Classification (NCBI taxonomy): domain Eukaryota; kingdom Metazoa; phylum Chordata; class Actinopteri; order Cichliformes; family Cichlidae; genus Haplochromis; species Haplochromis burtoni. Next base: position 3,299,432 of record NW_024582367.1, on the reverse strand, counting down.
GGGGTCAATCCTGGAAGGCTACTGGTGAACCTTTTTTCCTCTTATAAAAGCACCATAACGGATGAGAATTTGGTCAGGTGGAAGTATATTGACCAAATGTTGATTACCTATAAAGTCTGTGGAAAGATGCAAATCAAGGAAAATTCACATGAATTTCCACCAGTTGACACAAAAAGACAGACAGACCCACAGACCATGGACCATCCCGATCCCCATTTCTACTCCTCCTCCCATTGGATGTGAACATTTTGTGTATTTAATTACGTGTTTTTGTGAAAATAAAATGATAAGATTCCTTTATAAGGTGTTCTAGGTGCATACAAGGTAAAAATGGGCAATTTTGGCCTGTTTGTAGATAGTTTCTAGGCATAAAGGCAAATAAAGTATATACCACTAATACCCTAGTGCTGATAAAAAAAAATGTATATATATTTATATTAAAGTAAATCTGCAGTAACTACCACATTGTAAAAGTAAGGAGTTCAAAAAGAACCATTTTCTCACTGTAGGTCAGAGATCCCAGTCAAGAGCCGTGTGGTCGTCTCACTTTCCTGAAAGAATGTAAGATCATGAAAGGCCTTCCACAAACTGCCGTGTGCAACCTGAACATCACGCTTCCCGCAGTGAAAAAGGTAAGGTAGCATACACCCACCATTCTCTGTTGTCACATCCATAACCATTTTCATGGTTAGGGTAGTTTCAGCCCCGGATAGATGAAAGACAGAAAGACTTTGGCCAAATTGCCGCCACTGTGTCTTTTATCTGTTTAAAGCTTCTCTCTGTGTATATCGGTTACATCTACAGTGGATTCTTGTCATTGGCTGTTTCATTTTGTTCCTACTCGCCTTTTGATTTGGATGCTTTTTGGCTGAGGGCTTGTGTGCAATGGTTTTTAGTTATCAGGCTGGCTTTTCGTGGCTTCATTTTGCTGCTGAATGTTGGCGCTTTATGCTCTTTTTTTTTTTTGTTTGGTCTGTTTTTATTTTTTGGGTTTTTGCTTTTTCCTTTGCTTAAGTGGCTCTCTTCTGAGTTGGAGCTTCTGTCAATCACTCCTTTTTCACCCCCTGTTTCTTTTCCCCCTGCTTTCCATTATGTTACTCCCCCTGTTCCTGCAATGCATCTTGGGAACCAGGAAACGGAGTCAGATGCCGAGGATGAGGTAAACCACACCCTCCCCACCCTGTGTTGTCCTCTGCGCTAGACCTATAGTGGCCCTGCTCTGCTCTCCATAGCCTTATTTTTTCCGCTTCTATAAGGGCATTACAGGCTTTTTCAAAGCAACTTTTAGCTGCTCAGTTTTGCATGATATATGATAGAAATGAAAAACTACTTGTCTTGTGTCCACTCCTTATCCCTTGCGTTCTATAGTATGTGATACAAATGGCTCTAGAGTTTACTTGTTCTTAAGATTTAGCATGTATTAACACTAGCTCCAAACTCATTATTTTCATTTTTAAGTACATGCAGTAGATAGTTTGTAGGCTTAGCTTGACAAACTCAAGCTAAAAGACTAGCTTGGCACATTTAATCTAAATAGTATTAGCACTTCCTAAATAGAAGATTAAAACCTCTTGAATACTCTTTAAGGAGTTGTTGGTGGTGCCATATTTTGCAGTCATATATGGGCTTTGTATTTAATGTCAGTGCAGACTGAAGGGTTTGCTTTAATTTGACATTGCAAGGTCCAGTTGTTGCTCATTTGGCAGCAATAGTCAATGTAGGGTGACCTAGAACTGATAGGTTTTTGTGTTGTTTGCTATTGTTGCAGACTGAAAAGCCAGATCGACAACGTCATACCTTTGCATCCCTAGCCTTACGTAAGCGCTACAGCTATCTGGCCGAGCCTGCACTGAGTGAGTTTGACATCTTCACTAACAAACCCTGTAATGAATTTAATTATGCCAAGTTTCGTGGATAAGTTAGTTAATTAACAGCTTTAATTAACCTGTAAAATACGTAATCGATATGTAGATCGGTGTGACTTATTTAATGTGCAAATGCATTATTTCTCATCCTACATGACACGCACTGTCCACATGCTTGTTTACAAAGTGGTATATATTTTTGCATGGGTCAGTAAGTGGTTTTGAGTTTCTGTTCCATGCTTGCCCACATTGTGAGTTGTTGTTCTTCTGGGTTGATTTCCACTGCTGTGTTATACAAGTCAATTTTTTTCTTTGACTTACCAGCACCATGGTAATAGGCATTTTGGATGGAGGTCAAAGTAAAAAAATTTCTGTATTTCTTTTGTCCCCTCTGAGTTTAAAGCTCTTTTTGGCTTTGTGATGAAGTAGCAGTTTTGTGTGGGACAAAAATGCATGTCAGAGGTCTTGAGTTTGGCTTTCTTTCAGTTGTTTATTTTAAGTTTTACCACAGTCTTTGCTTGTCACCAATTTGATGCTGCATGACAAAATGGGCCAAAACTTTAGTCTTGGAAAACACATTTTGTCATATTTGTTTTAAGAGAAAATGAAAATGGAACCTTCAACAGCCATTGGCTCTGTTGGATCACAGTTTCTAAATTGTCTGAGGAATCTGTCATCATGTACTTTTTGGACCAAACAGATAAAAGGCACTTAAAAAAGCGGATTGAAATTAGAGCCAGTACCCAAATGTTGATATTAGAGTTTCTAAAGTCCAAAGAGAGAAGTTGTTTTTGTGCTTATCCTGGTGCATTTGTCTTGCCATTTTTTCTGTTGTCAGTTGTTGGTCTACGCCATTGTCTTTGGAAATTTACTTTGCTGCTGTGTGTGCTCTCTTCTGTTTATTTCTTCTGTTGTTTTTGCTGTTTTTTGATTCATCTGCCAAACAGAAATCACACAGGAACACGACTGTTTTTTTTTTTACGCCATCTTTAGTCTGTAATTAAATTTCTTACCTCATGTAACTGTTATTGTTCCTTATTTAATACTAGGACTGTTTTACTGACCAACTCTTCCTCCTCTGATCTCCTCTTCTTTCACATTTTTTTCTCCTTTACCTTCCCCAACATGATTTTCTGTTTATCTTTACTGTTCTGCATTTTTGTTGTTATTTTTTTGCCATTCCTTCTTCATCATTGTTTCTATGAATTCACCTGAAGAAACAGCAGTTGAACGAAGCGCAGCAACAAGAGCATTGCCTGCTGGTTACCCTCACAAACCTATCTTTCCAACCAGACCTTGCCCACCATGGTCGACTGCTCCTATTACCGTCCCTGGCCAAACAAGGCCCGTCGGAATGGGGGGTGCCCTCATCTCTACCGATTCACCGGCAGCCTCACCAGCTGCTTCTCCACTGAAATCTACTTGGCCCCTCTCAGCCCCATCAGCTGCATGTCCCACAACTATAAAAGTTCCACCAGCGCTTACCCTGTCATCCCCAGTCAAATCTGCCAGTGACATAGCGTCCTCATCCCCCATCCGTTCTTACAGGACTATGCCCTCACCCATTAAAACTGTAGTCCAGCAGGGTCAGTACCCTGTCCAGGGATCTACCAGCCTTGTGTCCTCTGGAAGTCCATGCAAACCTGCCACTGATCCAGCTTCTATCAAAAGTCTTGCTTCAGCATATACATCAAGGACTTCTCCACTTCACTCAATGCCCAATGGTTATATACCAGAAAGGTCTCCAGCTCCTGTTCCTTCTACAGCATCACCAAAGACATCGTACAGCATGTACAGTTCTAATCTACCTTTTAAAACTGCCCTTGGGTCCACAGTTGTGACAGATGCAGGGGCGCATACCCTGTCTTCTGTTAAAAGCATCTCCAGTCTGTCCTCTTTGAAAACCTCTGTAGACTCAACACTCTCATCCCGTGGAGGGAGGACATCCATCTCATCTCTCTCTTCCACTGGCCAAACAACCATTGCTTCTTCAGAATTGTCCATGATGAATGGATCTGTCTCACCTGTAAAATATCCATCCTCTTCGTCCACTCCATCCTCCCCTTCTTCACGCCTTATTTCAGAGAGAAGTAGCAGCCTTCAAGAGAGGATCCAGGCCACCACCCAGGCAGCAACCTCTGGTGTCAGCGCAGCCATAAATGAGGCTATAGACTCGTACTCTGTCTCAGGCTACGGTACTCTTAAGTCACTGTCGTCCTCGCGTAGATCTGCAACAGCAAGCTCTGCTTATGGTTCTCTGAGATCTGTAGCTGCCTCCCCAAACACGGCAGTTTCGTCTAATACAATGACTGTGCCTGTCTATTCACTGGTTAATGTCATCCCAGAGACCCCTGCCAAACCAGGACCTGGGTCTCTTAAGATGGCTCTTCCCGACTCCTCTCGCACCTCATCATCTCTATCTCTATCTTCTTCTTTGTCTTCCTGTGTTACTACAACAAAAATAAATTCCCAGTTAAAATCCCCTCCATTTATCACACCACCCATCATCCACCCGACTGCAGCTTCTAACCAGGAGATATTGAAAGATGTAGCAGACATGAAACAAGATCTGATTAGGATGACAGCTATTCTGCAGACAGACACACAGACTGCAGCTAAAACTGTCCAAACTTCACATACTGGCACTCCCAAAGAGACTAAGTTAGAGGAAGAGGAGCCATATACTCTGGTGGAGAAAGTAAAAGAAGATTTAGTCAAAGTCAGTGAGATATTACAGAAAGATATCATTAGTGAAGCTAAAGAAAGAGCCTCAGAGGACGAATGGGAAGAATTTTCCAAAGATGAGATTGAAGAGGCACAAAGAAGTGCCATCTCAGACTATTACCCTCCTTTTGATGAACACACACTTTTACTTAAGCACCAGTCAAGCAAAGAGTTAGACTTGGCTAAAGTAGTAGACTTTTTAACAAATGATATCGGTGCTAGCTCTCTCTCAAAAATGGCAGAGCTGAAATGTAAGTATGAGGAAGAGGCAAAAAGAGATGGGGAAGAGAAACAGAAACGTGTTCTCAAGCCATCCATGTCAATACAGGAGCACAAACTCAAAATGCCTCCGCCAGTTTCAGGCATGCTCAGATCTCCCTCAGAGAAGGACCTAAGCAAACTTGCTGAGTCATATCAAGGGTCGGACACTATATTGGAATCGCCAGAGGATCTGTCTCATGAGCAGGATAAGAGTCCTCTGTCAGACAGTGGGTTTGAGACCAGGAGTGAAAAGACACCCTCTGCTCCCCAAAGTGCAGAGAGCACAGGACCTAAGCCTTTATTCACAGATTCCCCTATCCCCCCCTGCGTAACAGAGACCAGGACTGAAGTAGTCCATATTAGGAGCTATGAGCAGCCTGATGAGCTTTGTGAGCCTGGACTAATGGAAGAGGCTGCAACTGCTCTCCCTGCCATAGAACCACCTGAAGCAATTTCAGCAAGCTCCAGCAAAGCCCTACAGATGAAAATGCCTGAAGATGACTCAATGAAAAGCATGTGTCTTAAAGAGGAAACCCACATTACTACTACTACCAGAATGGTCTATCATAAGCCCCAACTGACTGATGGTGCAGAGATGATAGAGGAGGCAATGTCAGTTAGAGATATCATGAAAGCTTTCCAGTCAGGTAGGGATCCATCTAAAGATTTCGCAGGCCTTTTTGAACACAAAGCTAGCCAGGATTCTGTCAAAGGTGATGAGCTCACGCCTAGATTTCTTGACAGAGATGTTAAATCCAAACCCAAAGTTGAAAGGATAATTGAGGTTCATATTGAGAAGGGCCACAGCACTGCAGAACCGACTGAGGTCATTATCAGGGAAACCAAGAAACACCCCGAGCTTTATGTTTACAAAGGTGATCGGGGGATAAAGGAACTGACTGATTATGATGAAGCCCAACAAGAAGAAGAGGAGCTTGCTGTTGAAGAATCCCTGCCCACCTTTCTGGAAACATCTCGTGTTAATACGCCGGTGTCACAGGAAGAAGACAGTCGTCCGAGTTCTGCTCAACTCATAGCAGATGATTCATATAAAGCACTTAAATTGTTGAGCCAGCAGTCCATAGAATACTGTGATGATGAGCTATCAGAGATCCGAGGCGAGTCGTACAGGTTTGCTGAGAAAATGCTTCTCTCTGAAAAACTTGATGCGGCATCACTGAGCCACTCTGACACAGAGGATTCAGCACTGGTTTGTGACAAAATCCGCCACCTGGGTACTGAAGAAAGTAGTAGCCGTAGCACTGAGGGTGCAAGTCAACAGCAAGGAAGCCCCAAAAGAGAGTTTGTCTCAAAGTCATCAAAAGATGGGTCTCCTAAATCTGCTAAATTCCTGCACAGGGATGATCCATCTCAGTTTGATAAGGTAACAGTGCTCCATTACTCCACAGAACAGGGCAGCCCTAAACATGCAGTTTGGATGCGTTTTACAGAGGATAAACATGACAGGAGCAGGGATAAGTTACTTTATGAGGATAGGGTGGACCAAACTGTAAAGGAAGCTGAAGAAAAACTCAGTGAGGTCTCACAGTTCTTCCGTGATAAAACGGAAAAGCTCAATGATGAGCTTCAGTCTCCTGAGAAAAAGCCTATAAAGCGAGAGCTCAAGGATCCCAGGTCCTGGCCTAGCTCACCCAGCAGCAGCCCAGAGAAAACCCAGCAGAAACCCAAAGCAGAAGAGGTGTTCAGTAAAAGCAAACTCAGGGAGCCTTCAGTTGGTAAAATGTTTGGCAGCACCACAGCAGCTGAAAAGAAAAGCTCTAGTCTACCAAGCAGCCCACAGAAAACTGTTCTCTCTCATACTAGTGAGGATAAAATCAAACAACAGACAAAGTCCTGTGTGTCTGAACCCTCCTCTCCTGCTCATGTAAAATCAACATCCAAAGTGAGTGAAGTGAGAAAGAAGTTTGAATCGGAGGCTCAAAAAGTTAGTCAAAATCAGTCTAGTCCAGCCAAAATTCCTCCTCCAGTACAGCCAAAACCGTCAATAAAGAAATTGCAGGAGAGCAAACTTCCCGTTTATCAGTTTTTTGCAGGAGGAAAAGTGTCAAAAGCATCTGAAACTTCAGAAGAAGTAAGCCCAAAAATGGATGCTGAGAAGGACACAAATGGAAGTAAACCTGGTTTGATATCAGCATGCCCAAAAGTCCCCAAACTAGACAAGCCACCTAACAAAAACATCCCAGATGCCTCTGTACAAATCAGTGAAACAAAGACAGACAAAGTAGGCACTAAAGGGAAGGCTAGTCCATCCAGTGCAACTCAGGCAATTAAAGAAAGCAAAAGTCAGAAAGCTCAATCACCTATAATTCCTGACAGTGCCAAAATTCCAGAAAAAGCCACTGACAGTAAAAAATACCAACAAGTTACAAAAAGTGAAAGTGCTTCCAAAGAAATTATAACTGAGCTATTCAAAAAGGATGCAGAGGAAACACTAAATAAAAATCTTAGAAAAAAGACAGAATCTCAAATTCCTGTTAGAAATACATCCCTCTCTTTAGATAATGACCTCACTAAGAAACCAACAATAACTAGACCCTCACAGATACCAACACTACCTAAAACCAAAGTACAAAGTCATGAGACAGTCCTAGCCAAAACAGATCTAACCTTTGAAATTCTTGATAATGCACCCAAAGATTCAAATTCCAATAACCTTCCTAGCCCCATAGAAATGTTGGAGAAAGCCATTACACCTCCAGCTGCTACAACAACCAGAGAGAACTTCAAAGGCATAAAAACATTACCTGTTTATGTTGGTGTTCAGGTGGGTAGACAGGCAGAGAGGGAAGCTAAAGGAGCACTGTACAATGTCAAACAAAAATCAAACTTAGCCCTAAGCCCCATAAGCCCAGATGATGACACACTAGAGCAGGTTTCTTTCATTGACAGCTCGGGAAAAAGTCCCATTACACCAGAGACTCCCAGCTCGGAGGAGGTCAGCTATGATCTCACATGCAGGACCCCTGATGGCTTTATGGGATTCTTGCCAGGGAAACCAAGCCCCATCATGGAGGTATCTGAGGAATCAGAGGGAGATGACCAAGGCAAGGTTTTCTCTTTTAAAGAGGCCCTACCAGAAAGTAAAACCAGTCTTTACTCTACCCAAGCAGACATAGCTAATGCCAATAAGGAAGAAATAAAAACTGATAATCAACACGAGTTGAGCGTCAGCAATTTAAACCAACATGAAAGAGTCACTGGCATGCATGACGAAATAACAGGACAGGAGAAGCAACAAGCATCAAAAGACAAAGGTATTGCATATATTGAGTTCCCTCCCCCTCCTCCTCTGGACTCAAGTTCAGAAATGTCAGACCCAGAGAGAAAAGGTTCCTGTGCTTCTTCCGAGACTGAGACGGAAATGATGGAGGTGAATTTGCAGGAAGAACATGACAAGCATTTCCTGATCGAGCCAATTATACGAATACAGCCCCCATCCCCAGTGCCCCCTGGGGCAGATGACAGTCAGTCAAATGCTGATGAAGAGGATGATGAATCAATCTTCCAACCCATTCCTTGCAAGAAATTCACTTCTAAAGTTGCTGAGGAGGAGGACAAAAAGAAAGAGAAGGAAAAGGCATCTAAATCCAAAAAACATGACAAAAATGGAAATGGGCCCAATGGTGGCACCAATGGCACTAATGGTTCTAGTAATGGTTCAAAAGTTTCAAATGGCAAAGGAGAGGACTATGAATGTGAACAAAATGGAAATGACCAGTCAATTACAGACTGTTCAATTGCTACCACGGCTGAATTTTCTCATGACACTGATGCGACAGAAATAGACTCCCTCGATGGATATGAACTCCAAGATGAGGATGATGGCCTGTGTGAGCAGGCAGACTTACGGCTGTTTGGTCTTCCAGACAGCCGGAGAGATGTCTGGGCAACAGATACATTTAGGTCCTCTGATCGCTCTTTTCCCCAGACTAAACTGGAGGTTATTGAAGAGGAAAAAACCCCAGAGGAATGTCAAAAGGATATTATTGGCAAAGAGATACCCTCAAATGGTGGAAAGACTGATGGTGTTAGTAAAGATGGAGCTACAAGTCAGGAACAAAAACATTCAGATAAAGAGGGGTTTTCAGACACTTACTTTAGTTATAAGATAGAAGAGGAGTTTAATTCTCCTTTTAAGACTGTTGCCACCAAAGGGCTGGACTTTGACCCTTGGCCCAGTAAAGGTGGAGAAGAAGTCGTTGATATGGGAGGGACACGGGGCAACAATGGTGAGCCTAAGCCTTTTGGACTGGCAGTTGACGACCAGTCCCAGGCCACAACACCAGACACTACCCCAGCCCGAACTCCAACGGATGATAGCACGCCGACGAGCGAGCCAAATCCATTCCCCTTCCATGAAGGGAAGATGTTTGAGATGACACGCAGTGGCGCGATTGACATGAGCAAGAGGGACATGGTGGAGGAGAGGCTCCAGTTTTTTCAGATTGGTGAGCATTATTACGCAGCGGGCAGGTACAGGGTCAGGGACACTGAAGTAGATGGGAGGGAGCAGTTTTATATTCAGGAACCCACAAATACCTTCTCAGTCCCCCATGTACCCATTCAGACTACTACTGTCCAACTAGAAATATCAAATCAGGCTAGCAGTTATAGCACATGCACAAACTCATCCTGTAACACCAAGCCTAAATTCTCCACTTTTAGAACTGAATTCAACCTGTCATCTGATAAAACATCCAGTGCCTCAAATAGCACTGCTAAAAGTGGAACAGCAAGCACCTTTGATCATTGTAAAGACAAAACCTCAGGGGCAAATGTAGATAGTTTTTACCATGTAACATCAAATTACACAGATTATTTTAATTTTTGTGCATCAAACATTACTCCAGATAAGTCGAAACAGACGAATAATTTGGCATGTACCTCGGAGTTTCAAAACACAGTTTACCAAAGCACAGATTATTCTTCTGCACCTTCGCAACAGATTAGAAGTTTGCAAACATCGAGCGACAATATCAGTAGCAATATCCCCGAGTACCATTCAGATGTCTTTCAGACTGGCAGTGTCATGTACAATGTATTGTCGTCTTTAAGATCCACTCTGCAAGAGGTCAGCAGGATCGAAGCTTCCTTCAGCCAGTTAGATGAAAGCAGAAGTGAAGGCAGGGGTTTTTCTAATGTAGCAATAATAAACACTGAAGCCAAAAAGGTCAAAAGCCAGATATTGAAGTCCAGGTTACCGCTGAGGGTACCCTGCCAAAAACTATGCAGTCATAGTCAGCCAGTAACGAAAGACAAGTCACAAAAAAATGATAAAGTCCTACTTAGGAAACATGGACTACTTAAAATCAGGGAACGATTAGATCCTTTTAAGACTTTATTACCAAGGTCGAAAATTCCAGTATTAAAAGCCATTAAATACCCTTCTTATTTGCAAGAGCAGAAGCAGGTCAGTACTAAATCTACAGTTAGGGGTAGGAGCAATAACTCTGCCAGGGATGGTAAGCAGCTAACTAAAAGCAAACCCATTTTGATAAAAACCGCCAGTAGAAGTACAACAAAAGAGATGGGGAAAAAGAACAGCTCAGTGTCAAAATGTTTTAAAGCAAAGTCTGTCAGTAGCCAGATAGTCAAGTCTTTGGACAAAACCATTTCCAAGGAGGCTGAAGCAAAGTTAGAGGGGAAAACACTGCCCACTGAGGACGAAGAGAGCTGCAGCCTCAGCATTACCAGGAACACTTCCTTGTCACAACCATCTAGAGCTTCTAGAAGTTCCTGCCCTTCACGCACCTCTACCTCCACCTCCACCAGCACCACTACATCAACATCATCTCCTATAGATGTGAGAGCTGAGGTTGAGCAGGCCAGCAGTGAGAGGATGAGGAGGAGCATGAGGAAAAGTAGGCGGACACTTGGAGGGAAGGAGCAAGAGCAGAAGGAGGAAGGGAGTCAGGTTGATCAACCAATCCCCGCTCCTGTCACGGAGAACGAGACTAGTTTGTAAACTCTTTCTAAAAACTTGTTATACTTTACCCTTCTCTCTATGAGATGCATGCAGCTGTTGTGGGTGCTTGTGATGTGACTTTGTAATGTAGCCGTCATTTCTTCTTCCTGTCATTCTTTTTATGTGTCCTGTGCTGTCTGATTTGTTCAGATAGAGGCTACAACATGGAGAATCTGTCGGTAGAGCAGAAGACTTTCACATAATTTAAGGTTTTAGTTATTTTAGGAAACAGGATATCACTTAATAACATCATAGAAGTACTGTTCTGGTGGACAGAGCTTTATAAAAGCGAGGTCTTTGGATAGAAACCGGTACAAGCAATTAAATTTCAGTATCAGGAAGCACCTTTTAGTTGTCATAAATGGTTGCAAAAGCACCTCTGGGAGGCTAAGTTTGTGAGTGTACATTTCTTTCACAATAAGACAAAGTTAGCTTTCCACCTACCCACATGACACAACACCACAGCACTCACCTCCACTCTAGATGTGTCTGAGATCTAGACTGCTTTGGGGAAATATGAAGGTGTGTTTGTTTTGATCTGCTTGCCTGGTTTGTAGATATGTTTGGTGGTACTTTTGCTCTGTGAAATCACTGTGAAAACAATACATCGGCTGAACTTGACAATCACTTGAATGACAGCTACACAAGGGCATGTCAGTGTAGTCAGCCACTGGCACTTTGTCGTAGCTAGATTGCTTTTGATTTCAAGTTTAAGCTATGAATTTTCTTTTTATCAGTGAGTGGGAATGTTGCTTGATGGTAGATTGTTTGTGGTTAGTTATGTGATACTCTGAACTCTAATTACAGAAACTAATACTACTAAATATCAAACTTATTAGTGTAAAAATGTCATTGACGATTTTTCTGGCCTCACAGATTCTCAAATCTTTGATTCCCCTTGATGTTATCAGCCACCCGTAAGCCTAAAAGTAGTTAATATAATGATTCCGTTACATTAAGACCTAATATTTAGCACACTGAACTAAAGAAAATAGATTTAATATAAAAGAACAGGTCTGCAAAGTATTGTCAGTGTGGAAGGGCTTGACACCTGCATTTCTTCTAATGGCCAGCAAGGAGCGTCTTCTGTCCTCGCAGAAAATAAATTTGATTGGTTCAAAGTTGAATTTGCCTCAATGCACTTTGCATAGTAAGGTAAAGACTCTACAGCAATACAGAGAAAATCCCAACAATCAGCCGACCCCCTATGAAAAAGCATTTGGCAACAGTGGGAAGGTAAAACTCCCTTTTGCCAGAAAGAAACCTCAGAGTAGAAGCAGGCTCAGTGAGGAGGAGCCATCTGCCACGACGGGTTGGAATGAAGGGTGCATCTAATTGGTCAGTTGTCATATTTTAAAGAACTGATCAAAATGTAATCAATTAATGCTTCATTATAGTTGTACGTTTTAATACTTCTTTTTAAATGTAGATATCATTAGAGTTACTTCTTTTAATGGTTGCATAATCAAAACTGTGCAAATGTTTCCCATCCCTGGGTACAGATGATGTGGAGGCCCACACAAGGTCTGGAAATGAAATGAAAAAGCTGTAGAATATAGCCCTTAAAACATCTCATTGGAGAGCTTCAGCAATTGTGGTAGGTTTTGTGTTAAGCTAAGTAAACCATGGACTTTGAGTAAATTAATACCAAACAGACAGATAGTATTGGATTCCTTCTCATCCAGTTTTCATCAAAAGAGCAGAAAAAATCCTAAATAAGCATTTAGTTTCTTAACAGAACGTTGAGGTTTGTCAGGCCAGAAAATCTCTTTTTTGCTTATAAGTGGGACATGGGACAGTGAGCTAAAGTTGGTCTTTCTTTGTTTGGTTTAATATAAACACTGCATTAAAAACAAATGTTCATTAAGTAGTTATTTAGCAGGTTACATCAAGGTGAAAGGTCCAAAACAGACAAACTTAAAGTTCACAATCCCAATCTGTTTCTTTCATTACATTCTCTGAGTCTCTGTGTGTGTCTCTCACTGAGAACCACATGTGATTCATTTGGAAATTTCTGTCATTACATAACACTAACTGTTTGTACCCTACCCTTCCTTGCTTCCTCGCACAGGCCCTCACAGTCCCTGTGAGAGAACAGACCTCCGCATGGCGATAGTAGCTGACCACCTTGGACTCAGTTGGACTGGTGAGTCTGAACACATCTCCGTTTTTTGTTTGTTTGTTTGTTTACTTTCACATTTTGTAAAAATTAAGTCAAACAGAACCACAAAGTGATGTAAGAAAAATGATTATCATAAAATGTGAGAATTTTTAAGGCTGAAGGAACGATCTGGACTGAAACGGACTGTCAGTTTTTAAGGGTTTGTTGCCACCTGGTGGACGTATACTGTAAAAATGTCTCAACTGAGCAGTACTGCAGTGATATTTATAGCCACATAATACTACAGCATCATCGGTACATAGCATATAACAAAAAATAACTAAATAAATTCCCATGTTTGGATGTTTTTCAAATTTTGAAGATACTTAACTGCTGAATACATGTAGGAGATACTAGGATTTGAAACAGTGAAGAAAATATATAAAGCAATAAAAGCTTCATTGATTTTAAGGAGCATAAAGCTTTGATACATCTTTATATTTGAGTGTATCTTTAGAGGAATAGCAGGTGTATATTTTACTTGAGCAGCGATTAGGGCGTGGCCCCTGCGGCCGCCTGCACTGCAGCACTTTCCCCACGCCTACCAGCATTTGTACGACTGGCTGTGAATGCACTGCAAACGTATGTCCGCTGAATGAGTGCCCAGCTGAGAGAAGGAATCTAATCCATATTTAATGTGTGTTCCAATTGCAGAGCTGCAGTGAACCATCAGACCTGCTGAACATTAGTTTCTCGTGGGTTTAGATTTAGAGTCGTAATTCTAGTCCTTCATTAGCTGCAGACTGTGTCTGACACATTGTTTGGCAGTAATTCATTTCGGTGCTGCAGTTTAATCAGTGCATCAGCACATCCCTCACCTCCTGCTTTGTAGGCAATCAAGTGTAACCTGTAACATGGGCCCAGATCAGATGTAAGTGGTGCAAACATGAAAACTAATTCAAAATGCCACTTTCGCCACACGCATTTTCTAGCTAAATACTGTTGCTGCATTTGTTTTTGCATTTCTACACATTTCCCTTTGTTAGGCATGATACTGTCAGATTTATCAACTGGAGAGCAATCTCTATAAACAGATATCTTCATATGAACATGCCAGATCTGGAAGCTAGGGACACGTTTTCTGTCTGCTTTCTGTTTGTAGTATGAGTTCTAGTCACGTTTGAGCAGGCTTTGGCATGCATGCCAGTAAATAGTGATAAAGTGAAATGATCAGCTATCACAATGATTTAACTTTACAAAAAAGAAGGAAGCGATGCATAGCACTGATGGCATCAGGTGCAGCAAAACTGCAGAGCAACAGAAGCACACCACCCACATTCATACCACAGGTGTAAATGCTGGGAATGGCAGTGGCATCATGCTTGCAGGCAGTTCTCCAGAAAGCCAACAACATGTTGTGTCAGCTTGACATGGATGATGTTGTGCGTAGCTTGAATGCTGACTGGTTAAAAAGAGGGAACAAGAAAGAGAGCAATAGCTCAATTTAAAAAAAAAAAAAAAAGATAATTAATGGCACTCAACATCCTCAACATGTTTGAATTTCTCTCATGGGAATGGGTGGCTGAAAGATCAGATAAAACAAAACATGTAACTTTGGTGGTCAATAATGGCGCTGCAGAAATGTCCTGTTGTGGAACTCCAGCCCTGCAATTCAGCTATCTATATGCTGCTGTTACAGAGCTGGCCAGGGAGCTGGATTTCTCTGTGGATGAGATCAACTTGATCAGAGTGGAAAACCCCAATTCCCTGACGGCACAGAGCTTCATGCTCCTAAAGAAATGGGTGCACAGGGACGGTAAAAATGCCACAAGTAAGTACAGAAGTAGATATGGCTGCTGTATTTCATACTCATATGTATTTCAGTTGCTGGTTTATGATAAAACGAATCAATAAAAGGACATTATCAATGTTTGCGATGCCACAACATCACCTTATGAAGCAATTCCTGTCTCTCTCCTCCCCAGCGGATGCTTTAACCGCGGTGCTGACTAAGATCAATCGGTTGGATATTGTGACTTTGCTGGAAGGGCCCATATTTGACTACGGTAACATTTCAGGCACACGCTGCTTTGCCGATGATAACGCAGTATTCCCGGATCAGTCCGATGGTAAAGTGTAGCCCACCCTAGCTGAACTCAGTCTATCTCTCAGTCTATCCCTTCACCCTTCTTCACCACCTCTCTCAGCCAGAGGCAGTCGGACATGACTGCGTAAATAAATATTGAACCAATCAGGCTTGACTAAACTGTGGAAGTTAATGACCAAAGTGAATGAACGCTCCAGCAGGTTCATTGAGTTCATGTCAGATAATGGACCGTCAGGTAGTAAACGCACTGGAGCCGTGTTTATTGAGCAGTCAGCTTGTTCGTTCACCAACACAGGCCAGTGCAATTCGTTCATAGCACTCAGTCTTTGGAACTGTAATGACAAGTGACAGATTGATAGAAATTCGTTCCCATATTATTGATTTTAATTAAGCGCAGGAAACTCTGTACCATTTTTGGGTGCATGAAACTTTTAGTGTGTTTCATTGTTTTTGTCAGATGTACAAAAGCATGATGAAGGAAATGAATGCCGCCTCTGTCCCCGCTGATAAATGCATTTTCTTGAAATCTTGAAATGATTTTTTTCAGATGGGGCAGGGCACTGCTTTGTAATTTGGTTTAACAATAGTTATGTTTATGTGTGTTTTTATTAATTAAACACAGCCATGACATGAGAAAACATGAAAACATAATCATAACAACCAATTTTTAACAATGGCATGCTTGCTTTAAGCACTATGGCAGACCCTTTTCTCTCCCTCTTCTGTATTTCTCTCTTTCCTCTTGTATGAAAATGAAGTATGGCAGCAGTTTGTGACTCTGACAGACACATTGAAGGCCATTTCAGAACTTTTACCACAATGTGCTGTTTCCCTCCTCACATTGCAGATACGTTCAAATACATTTCAAATGAAAATGCTTTATTTTTTTATATAAATTTGACTGTTTTCCACTGTTAATATATCTTTAGATAACTAAATTTCAATAAGGAGAGATTACCTGGAAGAATTTAACATGATTTATTGAGATGGAGAAATTCATGTATTTGGTGATTAGACTCTGATGACCCATCATAGCAGAAGAAAATCCCAGCGGTGATGGATTTAGGACAGGACCCCCTGGAGTCTAGACACTGATGGTAGTGAAGATGAAGACTAAGGCTTAAATAGAGCTCTGACTGCGGTGGAGATGGGGAGGTGGTGGGTTGCATGAAAGAGAGTCTAAAAGGTAGGATGACAAGAAAATGATCGAACTAGAGAAATGATGTCAGTACTGAGATTGACAGTGTGGGAAAGCGTAAACATGTAAACAGAAAAGAAGCTGAACACCCAGGAATGCAAGCAGATGAGTGATTACAGATCTTCCTTATTGAACTTAAGCATAAGCTTCATAAAACAGGGGTAGAGCCAAGGGATGGATACGGGGAGCAGCACTGCAGGCTCAAGACTGCCAATCCGTTTGACAACTCAACAACCGCCACATAGTATCAAAGGACTGAAAAGAGAAGCATGTAAAAGTCAATAACAATATTAAACAGCACAATTATATTCAGCAGTAATAATGCTTTTTTATTTCTCTAGGCTGTCTTTTGTCCCTGGCTATTACTGCAGCTCTATTAACCGACTGCCAGTTTTTATTTAAGGAACATGAGTAATGATGACTAATTATTAACTTCTGCCGCCAAATCCAATGCCAACTTTTTACCATGGATTTTACAGAACCATTGCTATGAATGGAATAAAATAAATCTTTCCACTACTGTTCTTTACTTCTTCAAGAAAAAAGCAGATAACACGCACTAAGTAAAGCTAAATAAGCTCTTCTCTGGATTCAGTAGACGAGTTTAGAGTCTGCTTTGGCACTTTAAAACAAAATTCTGAAATGGTCTCATTTCCAGTCTGTCTAATTAGGTTTTCTTGAAGTCATCTTAACACAAGGATCGGCTGTTACCTTGAATAACAACAGAGCTGAGGTGATCTTTTTGCAAAGATGATTTCTTGGGGAACCGACTTCAGTAGATTAACAAAATGCATGGCTATGGCTTTGTGTGAAGGGCTGCCTGCTCTGTTGTTGTTGACTCACATTAATACACTTCTAACACTCTTTAAATGGGCGAAGCCTTTTCAACACATCCAGAAGTGTTTTTTTTTTGTTTTTTTTGACGACTTGCACATTTTGATCTGGATGTGCTCTGTTCCACACAGCACTCACAGATGAGTTGAAAATGAAACGCCTTTTTTCAAAGTGTACAGTGTATACTAATGCTTCTGTGTCCCTGCTGTTAGCTATGTGTGATACCTGTCATCTCCTGGTTCCTCCGAGCCTCCAGCCTCTACGCTCCACTGTAGCTTCCTCTGCTTTGAGACCAGCAGACTCCCTGCCTCTTCATCCTCCTCTTCCTCTTGCTTCTGAGTGACTAATTTCCACAGCAAATGCCCTTGTCTACTGAGCAGCACTAATCAGCTACTTCCCACCAATGGCTACCTTTTGCTAACCTCAGCAGCTTCAGGATCCAGTCATAGCTTCTGCTCCCACCCTTGCAGTTGAGTAGAATAAGACTAGAACAGCACAGTCTGTCATTACTAACAGCTTTCTACAGGTTGTGGAGGAACATAGCAATCTTACAGCTCTTTGGTGAGAGTTTAAGATCGCTCTTGTCAGCCTCTGCGCAAGCTGGATGACACTGAGAGCTAACTGCTGTCAAGGCCCATTTCAGACGCTCTTATCCATGGCATAGAAGTGCTCCAGGGGAGTCTCTTAACAGTAAAGCTCATTTAACCCAGTGTACATTTGCCAAACCAAACCTTAAAGACTATCAAGTCTTAAAAAAATCACTGTAAGGTTGAGAAGTTATTGTTTGGTTTGGCAAATGTGAATCATGGCCTTTCTTCTGAACTTTTCGATGTGAAACATTCAGGATCTTTTTCCATGAAACAGTTTAAACATTGTGACATACTGTGTAATTTCCTTTTAGTAAGAAATCTGATGTGAGGTGTTATCAGGTTCTGCAACTTTGTCCAGAAACCATACTTGATCTGAATTTAATCAGATTTCGACATCACGTCCTTGTGCACCACCAGACTGCTTTCAACTGGCTGCCATTTTTAGATCGCTCCATGAAAGTCGTTCTGACCGCTGACTGTGATTTCAGCATGAACCTCAAACTTGCAGCCTACATGACCTTTTGAGTTTAACATAATTGGTGATGAGAGTTTTTCACCAACAATCTAGAGACAAAAGAGCAGGTATGAATGTACAAAGAACAGGAAAAACTTGAGTAGCTAATGTATTTCCCTCCCCCCAAAAATATGACACAACCACGGTAATTAAGACATACTGCACCACATACACGCATAAATGCTGGCAATGCGTCGGCCGCTCACATTAAAAGATTCACCACAGATGTGAGATTGATCCTGGGGAACAGGATCAGGCATCCTTTAGATGTCTTAGAACAGGGGTGCCCAATCCCGGTCCTCGAGAGCTACCGTCCTGCAGCTTTTAGATGCATCC
>NW_024582367.1:3229665-3280896 GCF_018398535.1 Haplochromis burtoni | reverse complement strand
GATGGCATGCTGAAGAGGTAATCAAACCATTTGATTCAGCTGTGTTGGAGTAGGGATGCATCTAAAAGCTGCAGGATAGTAGCTCTCGAGGACTGGGATTGGGCAGCCCTGTCTTAGAAGGATGACGAGTTCTGATGGGGGAACTTCGAGGAATGGTAAATGGCCTGCATTTGTATAGCGCTTTTCTAGTCCCTAAGGACCCCAAAGCGCTTCACACTACATTCAGTCATTCACCCATTCACACACACACACACACACACACTGGAGGAAGCCATGTTTCACCAGCAAAATAGTGGATTAAAAAGGAAGAAATAACAAAATCACCATCTCTCCTCATCTGATTTGGTGAGGAGAGATGCAACTTTAGTCATTTTGCCTAAATGATTTGAGATAGACTCATTTTTATGATAGACTGGAGGAGATTCAGTGCGCATCACAGAGGCACAAGTGCACATGGTAAGGATGGGACTTTCATGGAGCGATCTACAGAACAGCACATGCAGGTTTTATGGACAGGGTCACAAAACCGCATACTTTAGTATTAGAACTTGGAATTTATAGAGTCTAGACTTTTAGTATTTCCAAGCATTTGCCCTTTCTCTTTTCATAAACATCTCCTCCTCTTTAAACCTAGACTGTAAAATCTCAGTTTTCCAGCAAAAAAATGATAAAATTATTGAAATTATTTGACTACCCTGGGGTGAAGGGTCCAAAGAGATGATACTCCTGCTGACTATGGTGCCTCTTCTTGCTTATCAGCTGAGATGAGCAACCCGATGAGTCCTATGCTCAATCTCTTCGCTTCTGCAGCTTCGTAGATTTTAAGCCTTCATCAGTCACATTTTCACTTCATTGTCTGTGTGTTTGACCTGTTTTGTTTTTACATGCCTTGTTCTGTCTTCTAACCAGTTTTTGTCTAACATTTGTTCTGTGCCTTTTGTTCTGTCTTGTGAACCTTGCTAATTGCAACAGCTCCAAAACGTCTTAGAAGTCCTCAAATGCCTCAGCCTTTCCCTCTGCACACCACCTCCCTTTCTTCTTCCGCTCCACCCGTTCAAACCACACATATCAACACTTTCTCTTCCTCCTCTGTCTTTTTCTTCCCATCTCCCCCTTCCACACCTCCTGTTTACCTCCTGCCTGTGGCCCCTGTTCTCCCTCACTTCTTCACTCTGCCTTATTCCCCTCCTCTTCCCTCCTCCCCTCAAAGTCCTTTTAGCTGCCCTTCTTTCTTCTCTCCTCACTTTCCGCCCTCGGCCCTCTCCAAGCCCCTCCCTCCTCTTTCTTCCTCACTCCCAACTCTTCACCTTTTACCGCCTCCTCATTCTGCCTCTCCTACATCTGCTGAGTCTTCTCTCCTTTGTGCCTCTCCTCGCACCTTATCAGCTACTACTGTCCCTTCTTCTCCTTCTCCATCTTTAATATGTGCTTCCTCTCCACCTTTACTTCCTCCCTCTTCTGCACTTCCTCTCTGTCCTTGCTCTTCATCCTCTTCTCCACCTCAAAATCGCCATCCTCTATCTCCACCTCCCCCATCCTCTCCCCTCCCTCCTGGTGTTCCTCCTTACTTCAGGCAAGATCGTTCAGTTCCTGAGGTTTACATTTAGAGGCCTGTGTGCTTCTCACTGCCTTTTGTTTGAACCAGCACAACTAAGCTACCTGAACTCTTCTCAAGCTTTTGCTCATAAACTGACCTAATTACTGAAAATGAAGTCCAGCTTGTTTTAAAGTCTCCTGCCTCACTAACTTCACTAATGTTGCATTTATTTGAGTGAGGCTGGGTCTAAGGCTACGTAGGTTTAAAAAGAAAACTCAAGTGCCAATTTTAGGCTACATAAACAGTATATGCCAGGTTTTTGGTTTTATTTTTATATTTTGTGTATTTCTGTTTCCACCACTTTTTGATGTGGTCATGTCTACTCGGTAGGGCTGGTTCAAAAGTCATTTAAAAGTACTTGAAATTATTGATTATTTTTCTACTTCTAGAGGCGGCAGAACAAAATTTAAACACAACAAATCTGATGTTCGTATATATTACAGATCGAGTACAACTGGAATAGCGTTATCATTTATCCACAGGAATAAATTCCAGAGTCTGGTTTGAACTCTGGTTTGTTCTGCAAGAAGCAATCCAGTACTGGCACAACACATTCGGAGAGAAATGCAGCCAGAGCCACAAAAGTGTAGAAATATCTGTCTTAGATGGCATGGTGTACAAAGCAGGAGAGATGTTTCCTCTAAGTGAAGAAGTAGATTAATGAACTCACTCTGGACACCGATTGTGCAAACTATCCTCAACACATCGTGCATTTAAAGTAGCTGAACACCTGATGAATGGCCTGTTTTTTTTTCAGAAGAGACATGAAGGGCCCCTCTTAACAACAGGCCCCTCTTAACAACAATGTGGGTGTTTATCCTTTTTATTTCCAAACTGTATGTCCTAATTAAATTCGTAGTTGTAAAAATATGTCGCAAGAAATCAGCTGAAAGCACACTGTGACCTTTGTAGATGTGTATAGGTGTGTGTAGCATCTAAAGAGCCAGATGTGTTTCTGAGCAGTTCACAAAGATTAAATTATAGCTTAAAGGAGCAGCGGCTCCCATTCAGCCGGCAAATTCCACTGTAAATATTGCTCCATGTCTGCTCTATGTGTATGTGATTTGAGATTAAATACGGATGTAATACTTTGCCTCCATAGTCTTTAAAGGTAATGGCATTACGTATTTTTTTTCTTATTTCAATTTAATATATTTCTGAATACTAAAATTCACCCACCAAATACACAAATACCACAAGCAGAATCTAGAGGTGCAGTTCCCAGGAAGTTACCACTGGGTGTAAACAGACAAATAACTTTATAATATGTAAAGTTGTGTTTACATCTTATTCTGCTACCTAATCACTTACACTTGTGACTTTTGAACAGATGCTACCCTTAAATGTTTCAAATGTTTCTCATTTCATCACCTCCACCACTTTACTTCTCCTTCCCTCCCTCTTCCAACCCCTTTTTTTTTTTTTAATCTTTACCCCCTCTTCGATCCTCTTATCCTCTAATCCTGTACTCCTACAATCCACCCAGGCTACGACAATATAGATCTGGAGCTCCAAACCCCCTCAGACCTCAACTACGTGCCCCCAACCCCACTGCGCTCAGACGACTTCTTTAGCGAGGGCGATCCTTTAGTAGAGTCCCATAACAAGTCCATGCTTACTAGACCTAGCGACCTCTCTCTCACTCAGACCACCAGCACCTCCAGCAGCGACCCCCTCACAGTGGCCCCGGGTCCAGGCTCCACTGCCACAGAGCTACCTATTGCTGGGCCTGAAGATACAGAAACTGAGATGTTTACTGAAGAAAAAACAGGATTGGTGTGTGTAGAGAGGCCAGATAATGACAGACGGTTGGTAGAGCAATCAGGAAAGGAGACAGAAGAAGTAAAAGCAGGAGACCATCTTGTTTTGGAGAGTCAGGGAGGGGCCGTAAAAGAGAAGGCTACCGCAGACACTGGTCTTGGAAATGGAGTGGAGGAAGAAGAGGAGGAGGAAATGACGCAGGAGAGGTTGCAGAGTCTGCTGGAGGATATAAAGCTGGAAGAGGGCATGGAGGAAGAGGAGGTGTCAGAGGAGCTTGTGAATGCCATCCTTGAACAAGTACGGAAAGCAGAAAAAGACATTTATTCAGTTCCAGGCAGGAGCAGTGAGACGTCTGGCGCAATCGGGGAGTCGGCAGCCCCTGGCCCCAGCCCGGGCTCTGAGAAGGGCAGGTAGGACTTGATTTTATTTGAAATTCATTGTCACATCTTTCTGCTCCCAGGTGTATTGTCCTAAATCTATTTAACTCGTCCAGCCCTGACAGTCTAGCTGATTCGCTAGAGGAGCCCCAGGTTCAGACCAACAAACAGAATGGAGGTCAGACTGAAGCAGCCAGGGAAGGGATGGAAAAGGTGCCCAGGAGGAAGGAATCCCAGGAGGACAGCAGCACAGCGGGACCAAGCAGAGGAGACAAGGACGGAGGCAACAGGTCCCAGCACAAAGTCCAGGTGGGAATCGGTCCTTCACAGAGAATCTTGTCTTGAAACCTTGAAAAAGTCTTTAACTGTATATTATATTATTCTCCTTCTGTTGTTATGTGGGCTTAAAATATTTAACCTCTGAGATTAGCCCAATTCTTCTGTCATATGTTAACTTTCCATATGAATCCCACACACTCTGGCCTCGTTGACATTACTCTGCTGCTGGGCTGCCTTCATCAGGAGAGTGTTAGAGAGAAGGAGTCCGACTCTGATGAGGAGACCACTGTCACTACCAGGGTGATACGCAGACGGGTTGTACTCAAGGTCTGTTAGGCCTGGTGTGCAGAGACATGTTGAAGCAGAGTGCAGTGGACCGATAGCGTGTGAAGAAGAGTGATACCAGAGAGACTGAACAGAAGCTATTTGCTATGTGTGCTGAGCATGACAGTAGCAGTGTTTTTGTGCAAGTTTGTTAACATGGAGTGGAATGTGTGTGCAGCTATAGTAACTTTAAAAGATAACTGGAGACGGGATATGTGCGAGGAAACAAAGAGACATTTTTTTAGATTAACATATGACCCAAAGAGGAGTTCTAAATTTTCTCTAAATTGAAATAGAAACTTGACTACAGCTGTTTATACGTTTAGCTTTGCTATAGTATTAAGTTCTAATTGCTTGCTTGCCTTGCTTGTGCTCTTCTACCTGGCTGGTGGATTGTTGGTTGTGCTTTACCATATATATTTAATTTACCGAATAAAAGGAATGTGCCAAACTTATTCTGAGGGGGGAAGAAAAGGTGGCCTTTGATTTAAGCTTCTTTTCAGCTAGAAGCAACTAATAGATATTTTAATTATTGATGCTAAGTGCTAAGTGTTTCCAGGGAGTCATCAGTTAATTGTTTAGTGTAAAAAAATAAAATAAAAATCAGAAAATAGATTCATAAAGCCCTAAGTGAAGCTTTGATACAAATTAAAAAGATTAAAGCAGCATATATTTACTTAGGATAGCTGAAATTAAATAAACTGTGGCGATTTTTGCCTAATGCTGCTTTGGAATTGAAACACTGCCCATGTTGGAACACATTTCCAAAGTGGAAAAAGTCTGCTTGAAGATCTTATAAATTTAATAAGAATAAAAAAACTAAACTAAAGCAAGAATATAACATGTACAGTATTCACAGACTTTGCTGTGACAATGAAAATTGAGCTCCGGTGCATCCTGTTTCCACTGAAAGTACTCCAGCCATCATTCAACATTCAACACAACCTCTTCACACCCTCCACAAAAGGCCGAACTGGCTCGACACCAGTAGATACCAGTTATATTCTATATTCTTTATTGTTTTGTTACAATCTCTGGCTCTATCAAGGTTCATTTTGAGGTGATAATAAGATGCATTTGTATGGTTTTTGAACGGGGTTTCGCCTGAACTTTTGTTTTTCCATCTATGGACACATCCTTCTGAAGCTTTGTTTAAAAGAAACACTTTTATTGTATTCTTTCCATATTTCTATATTATAAATGTCTTTTAAACAGCATTTGGTGTTTCCAGTGCTTTTGCTGCTGGCTTGGGTTTTGAAGTTTGGACGTGTTGCGACGGCAGGATGCAGTATTACATTACATTATTTAACAAACCTGCCGATCTAAATACTCACCTTTCCACTTTATATGATAAATATGTTCTAGGGCAAATACCCTGGTTTTGCATCCATTGTGATTTGTGGGCTGTTTGGAAATGCTTCTTTATTTATTTGATGAATAACAGTCTTGGAGCTAACCCTACCTGCACGTTTACCTTCCTCATTTCTTTCTCACTTTTCCATCCAAATAAAAACTTTCACCCCAGGGAGAGGAGGCCAGAAACATTCCTGGAGACTCTGTGACAGAGGAGCAGTTCATAGATGAAGATGGGAATCTGGTCACCAGAAAAGTAACCAGTCTTTCTCCTCCATTGCTTTTCTTGTCTTACACCACATGTATATGCCATGTACAGCCACAGTAAAATTTAATAGG
Organism: Haplochromis burtoni; assembly: GCF_018398535.1. Lineage (NCBI taxonomy): Eukaryota > Metazoa > Chordata > Actinopteri > Cichliformes > Cichlidae > Haplochromis > Haplochromis burtoni. Next base: position 3,274,866 of record NW_024582367.1, on the reverse strand, counting down.
GAAAACAATGAACCATGGAAGGCACAAATCTGTTATGTGAGCTCGATCTGTTTCCCCTTTGGCCATACGCCCTTGGTTTGTGATTGATTTGTTATCTCACCCTCCAGTTTGCTGTCCATGTACAGACTAGAGGGATTAGATGACCAGTACCCTTCAAAACTGAGGGTTTGGGCCAAGGAGGGGAATTCAGATTGGACCTCATTGTCACAATGATGCCGACAACCCCTTAGATGCATGAACCAAACCTATCACATACCATCCCATTGACTTTTACACGACACCTCTACATATCTCCCTCATCCTTTTTTGCATCACTTCTCTCAACTCCCCCACCCTCCTCCTGCTAACATGCTTCTTCCCCTGCAGGTGATCAGAAAGGTTGTACGCAGAGTGTTCAGCTCAGAGGAAAGGAGGCAAAGTGAAGGAGAATTTATTGCAGCAGAAGAACCTGCTGCTGCTGGTGGGGGAGGTGTTGGTGGTGGTGTAGCCTCAGGTGGAGCTGACACTGCTTCTTCATCAGGAGCGGCAGCAAGAGCCACGGGGGGGAAGGGCAAGAAGAAGGGGAAGCGATCCCGACACAGCCACAAGGAGGAGCCTCAAAGAGTGAAAGCTGAGGTTGCTGTCGAAACAAACTGCCTGACTTAGTGAGCTGAGGTGTCTGCATGAAGCTGTAGCTTTGTGTAAACTCTTAATCAATCAATGTAAACTCTTAATCACCTTTTAGATGAGCAGAGGACACACATTCTGACAGCATTAAGGCAGCCATAAACCAAAGTAAACTGCATTCCAGTGAGGAGAGGTGTACTACAAAGCGCGATTAATGGGTTAGTGAGGTATGTTTAGCCTGGCTGGATCACCATGGCAACTTCTGCTGAACAGATAACATGGTCCAGAGTGGTTAATGTTCAGGGTTTTGTTGTAAAATTGTCTAGAAGCATCAGCATAAGTTTTAGTTCAGGTTCAAGGCCCTTCTTGCCCCAAGTGTCCTATGAGTTGAACCTGAAGCACAGTTGAGCTGCGATTAAGACCAGAAAAGCGTTTGTGATTTAAAAAAAAAAAAAAAAAAACAGCACTTAAAAGTCCAGCTAAAATTTGGGCAAAGCAGGTTGGTCAGGAGAAGCAAGAGGCAGGTGAGCAAAGATAAAATGCCATGGGCACATCGTCACTGGGGACCTCAAGTAGATTTATAAATACACATCAGTTTACGCATGTAAAAACAGAAGATGAAGATCTTGGCTAAGATTGGTTTATCCATACAAAATGTTAAAATGACAGAAGTGTCATATGTAATGACTAAATTGTGATGTTCATGCAACTTAAACTTTATTTTGACATTCAGGTTTTGTTTGCTGTCTCCTGTTTGAAAAATTGAGTGTGAGTTTATGAAATGCTGTGCAGTTTAGAACAATTTCATAACAGCAACCTTACTGTCTGAATACAGTTTGCAGTGGTTGCAGTGTGTGTTTCCTCAGTAGCAGCCACAGCCTCTAGGTTGAGACTAGGCCGAGTTTGAGAACTACTAATATCAAGTGATTCAACTAATATAGAATGTCGTTATTCTCTCTATTAAGCATGTGTTCTTTCATTTGCAAATGTACAGATGTAGTAATTTTAACATTTTTTCACTCCTTAAACTCATCTTTCCTCCAGCATGCTGCCTGATGTAGAAGATGAACCAAACTGTGCTTCATTAACACTCACCGATAATGCCTTGCCTGAGTTTAGTACTGATATTTCCTTTCTCTCTCTCTCTCTTTTGTTTTGCTTTTTCTTGTTCCTGTCTTGTGCTGAACCTCGCTGCTTTTCTTAATCTCCTTCTGCCAAGCCTGGAGACGGTGCCAACAAGAAACCAGGGAGGAAGAGTCATTCTTAACAGTAGAGCTCTCAACTACAACTGGTAAGAGGCCACTCATAAAGACACTAAAAACTCCCATAAGTTACCCAAATATTCACCTATAGACCATAAAGATTAATTATGTGTGTTTTCTGTAAATACAATAAGAATATACTATTTTTTGCTTAATATAAAGTATGGTATATAAAGGCATGTTTAGCTGAAGACTTTAATTCTGAAATTTAGAGGTAAGACCACTCAGATGTCTGTATGCTGAGTATGAAGCCATCTACCTTTTAACTCTGATGTAATCAGGAAGACAACTGAGTTTTTCAACTGGAATAAAATTGTCAGTGCTGTTGTACTCCCAGGCATTACAGTCAAGCGCACCATGCAGATCCTTATTAACAAGAATATTTGCAAGGATTTAAAAGCTAGCAATAATTTAAGTTGCTAGTTGACATCTAAATGTGAGTTTTATGTTCTAGTTAGTATTTAAAAAAATATAACCTTATGTTGTATGTAAACAAAGATGAAAACGAATCACTTGCGAGGTTTTGTAGGACACTTTCTGTTACGTTCCAGAGTTAACTAAAGCTATCAAAATGATATGAACAAACAATTGTTTATGACTTCATGTCCAAAATCTCTTTGTACTGTGTTGAACAGATACTGGAGATGAACTAGTGTCAGGTGGTACTTTCATGTAATTCCAATTTGTACCACAAGGTGGTGCAGTGAATAAATAAAACATATAAACAGGAGAATTAATTAAAAACACAATTACAATCGAGGCCAAGAAAGACAAAAAAAGATATTTAAAACTGCAATCCTAAAGCAGAAAAGTACTTTTTTTATACAACAACCAATCTGAAGTATAAACTTTCCTTTACACTCAGGTCCATGGACATCCACCTGTGACCCCCACACATGACCCTGGGAGGAAAAACAGACCGGAGCCAATGAAACCGGGAGCCAACACGTGTCTGAAGCTTTCGCTTTACAACGCATGGTTTTCAGCAAGACAACACGTTACTTTTCTTTGATTTCGCATGAGCATGTCACCAAACTCACTCACTGTTGGAAAACAACACCGAAGGACACGCATGGACGTGAGCTGGAAACTTCTTTAATCTGTGGCAAATGAAAGGCGTCTGTGACCAAAGACGGCACAAACAGCGGGGGAAAAGACTTCACTCTCTCAGACACTCGCCTTGTATGGCTTTATTTTTTCCTCCTGCACTCACGGTATTGGGGTGCACCATGTGGTTCTTTTATAAAACAAAACAAAGGAGATATAATAGTACTTGGGTGTTTTTGTTGTACATAAATGACACTGTATAAAATCTTTAAAAAAAAAGAATTGGTAGCTTCACAGATTGTTTATGCACTGATTTGAGTTGATGAAGCTTTGCAGAGCCAGTGCATTTGTATTGAGAGGTCGACACTTTTCGTGCAGCCTGGAGTGTGTCTTCTGACGTGCTCTTCCCAAATATAAAAAGGAACAAAAAAAAGCTGTATGTGAATGAAACGAATGGAGAAAAAAAATGATGCTTGATTTTCAACAGAGGACATTTTCTTTAAAGACAACAGCCACTCTGCTCTGTCTGAGGGATATTCTTCAGAGAAATGATATTTTGCTGCATGTTATGTCACTTTATTTTTAACGCTTTCCTTTCTTTCTCTTAATTCAAAGCACTGTAATACAACTTAGAGAGGGTGTGATGGTACTTCTGTCTGTGTGAGCACTCATAGTAACCCAAACATCTGTCATCTATAACTGTTTTGTTTTTTTATTTAATTTCTTTTTCTTTTCTTTTTTACAAATGAAATGACACTCCACATCCTAGTGGCGAGATAGTACAGCATCCTTCTTATGCAACAGGAAAGTACTGACACTGTCCAATGCATCTTTCAGACTAGCACATTGTTAGCTCTAGACCGCTAGCAACGCTGTGTGTGTGTGCGTTTGTCTGTGTGTGCGCGTGTGTGTTTAACATTAAGAAAAAAATCCATGCATACTAGAAGTGTATATTTAAACCTTTAGTTCTACTGTGGTTTTTAAAAGGGGACTTTTACGTTGATGATTTTTATCCTGTTTATTTGCTTCTATTTACACGAGAACAGAGAATCTCATTTTTAGCCCCATCACTCAAATCGAAATCTTTGTAATCACACACAAATCACTGTCAGTTATTAAAAATGTGACTTTCTGTTCATGTGTAAATTGTTTTTCTGTTTGGTTTTTTTTCATATGAATCCACCCTAAGCATCCATTGTTGATAATAAATCTGGTACCGACATGTATGACAAACCAACATAGCCTACACTGGATGATCCAAGTAATTATTTAAGCAGAAAAATAAATTGTGTTTAAACTGAACCTCTGCTAGTCAGTCTGATTTCTCTTTCTGGTTGCACAGGCCCAATGAAATACTGGCATGAATCATACTGATGTCTTTAAGACGTCAAGAAACCTCATGGAAACTAAAAGACAATAAAAGACCTGAAGATGTAGGCTGAAGAGCTTTGTGTATCACAACATACTTGCCTCACATGCTAGTGTCCACCAGTAAATAATGCCAAATAAATGAAATACAGTCACTAAACATGTGGCCCATTCTCCTTGTAAAGGCAGTATTACACACTACATTACATTACACAATATAAATAGTTAAAAATAATAATTGTATACACGTCTTAAACCAAATGCAGAATAAGGGTATTTAGGGGGCTATATGTCCATGCTTCCATGCCACTTGTGACCCACAATGGCCCAGTCATGATCTTAACTAAACACTGGTTATGTGACCCCGTGCATTCTGCATCTAACAAATTTTACATAAAAATATATATTTAAAAAATTATTGTACGTATAAAAAAAAGACCTTTGCAACTTTTTCAGTTATATGTCAACATCTGGCATAAATTAAACATGCAGATCATCAAGAATGTGATTTCCATACTGGATTGGTCAGGGTTAACAGGGTGCCGGTGGAAACTGTGCTACTGTTAGCTAAAGACAAATGAAGAGGAGAAGGGGAAGGCATGATGGAACCATCATTGGTAAAGAGAAAGAGCTGATGGGACATGCAGAGGGTTGGTGTAACAGAGGAGGACGCTAATGATGGGGTGAGTTGAAGGTGATCTGTTGTGGTGACCCCAAAACTGAGTAGAGAAGAAGAAAAAGAGGAATTTGACCAATAAAATCGCTGAAAAATATCATTCTGTGTTTCGCAGACTACCATGTTTCAACCGCTTGGTACAGTGAAAACCAAAGAACATCCAAGAATTCCAAATATGCAAATACAGCATTTCTTTTTGGAAAAACTAGACCAACTATACTTTTTTATCAAAATTATTGGAGATTTGTTTTTTTAATAATGTTTCAACAATAAAAAACTACTGATCGATCTATCTATAAATGAAATATACATTTATATCTGTAATTTTCATTTATAGTGACTCTGAAAAGATAAGATGTGAAGCTCTATTTAAGAAGGTATTAATTGTGAAATCATACAGAGCTGTTTTTATAATTAAAACACATACAATGATGCTGGATAAAAGAAATATCTTAATATTTTACACAAATTTTGCATATGACTTCTTAATATTTCCAGTAATTGCCCCACAATCTAGCTAGGATTCAAACAATTGGTTCATGAAAACAGTAAAATTTGGACTGAACCATCAGAGCGCTGCAAAGCTCTCAAAATATAATAAGTTCAAAATAACCCATATCTTATACTGGGAATTGGTGCAGCTCTTCTGTTAACTTCTTATCTGAAACAAGACATTTTAGCTGTCTTTCTGTCAACTTTATTCTGATTATAAAAGGTTTGGACTGCAGGTATGTGGATCTGCTCCATGACATCGTCCAATCTCAGTAGAAAAACTTTGTAAAATCCCAAGTCTGAGATTTTTGGCTAACGGGGCGTGCGTTTTGGTTTTCTATTTGCTATATTGTTACATGTTGTTGTAACTTCTGCTGCCCTCTTGGACAGGTCTATCTTGAAAAAGAGATTTTAATCTCTTTTAAATGTATGTGAATTTTTCACCTGATTGGAATATTCAAAATGAAATCTTATAACAAAAAGGACTTTAAGCCAAAATTAAAAAAAGACTGGATTTCAGAGTTAACATCATTTAATCTCTGAAACTGCACATGTTTGCCTTGATGCTCAAATGAAATCTAACAGTAAGACCTGACTGATGTAACCTGACTGTTTGGATTAATAAGTAGTACCTAATCTCAGCCTTAAAGACTTTAATAGACTGATCAGCTGGATGGATTCATCCCCGTGAGTTATTAGATGTCTTTTCAGTTCGTCTTTCCTCAGGAATGTTTTCCCACGGGATGTGTCAGCCCTCCTTTGTGGACACCCATGTGTTTGGTAAGTGAAGCTTTTCCCACAGACATTACACAGATAGCGCTTCTCACCTGTGTGGGATCTCATGTGGATCTTCAGCGCGTCGGGCTTATACAACTTTTTATCACAGATCACGCTTTGATGTGTGTTTTCAGAGCGCCCCTTTGCCCAAACTTTTTCCTGCAGATCCTGCACAGAAACAGCTTCTCCTCCGTATGGATTCTCATGTGAGCCTTCATGTATTCTTCAAAGCTAAAGCTCCGACCACACATGCTGCAAACACATGGTCTCTCCCCAGTGGGACCTCTCATATGCCCCATCAGATTTCCATTTTGAGTAAACGCTTTCCCGCAGACAGTGGAGACAAATGGTTTCTCTCCTGTGTGTGTTCTCATGTACAGCTCCGTGTGTTTGTGGCCTTCAAAATGTTTGCCGCAAACTTCACAGTCATTTATTTGGGGGTAAGCTTACAAGCGAAGCTTCAAGGTTTCCTTGGTCTCAAAATGTTTCCCACACACGCCACACATATCTGCATCCTTCTTGCCTTCCTGCGCATGCTTCAAGAAAGAGGTAGCAGAAAGACTTGCTAGAGAAATCCCTCTTCCTGTGTCCCTCAGACTTTGTTTTTTCTGTCCGTTTTATCACTCTGTTCACTTTTCTTCCAGTCCTCATCACTCTCACCCTCTGTACTCTCAGCATCAGAAAGGTCTGCCTCAGATGTTTTCCACAGACTTCACAAACATCTGCACTTTTTTTTCATGCGTCAGTGCACATTTCAGAAAAATGCATCTGTACTGGAAAAACTCTGCAACAACTGCATTCAGTATTTGGTTTTTGTTTGTTGTAGCTGTTCTCTGAGAACGATTTTTCATCTTTTTTGGAAAGATTTTCCATTCACTTTGTAAACATCCATACCTGGAGTTCCTGTCCGAGGTGTTCTTGGCTTTGATTTAAGTAGCTCATCGTTTATATCTTTATCTTGACTCCCACCTTTTGTATTTTTGTTGACAGTACCTTTAGGTTGGCAGGTGGCACACCTAGGTGCTCTCCTTCCTTCTCCATTTCCACTGTTGTTGAGGTCCCCTTTTCTGCTTGTTGGGTTTAGTAAAACTGTGAAGGCTTGCTGTTGATAAACTCAGAGTCTATCTCTGTATACTTGTCTTTAATCTGTCATAGGTCAGGCTTTGTCCCATCATGCATCTGCTACTCAGATGAAATGAATTGGACCCAAACAGTGATACTTTATCTAAAAGGAATATCAAAGAGGAAATCACAAAAAAAAAGAAGAAGTAGGAAGCAATTATATTTCTGACATGTATTAATTTGTGTTTCTGGATGTAAATTAAATAGTCCTGCTTTTAAAAGGCAAAAAGGTCCCCCATTTAAAAGCTGGATGGGATGGGGGTGGTGTAAATAATGTCACACAGTGCAGTTAAAAACTCTCCAAATGTGTTAACCTTGGCTGCATTATTTATTTTCCCCAAAACTACTTACTACTACTTACGATTTAGACACTAAAAGCTACACAGAGTTATTTTTCATTCATTATCCTTAATTTATCCAGGTAAAAGTTTCATTAAAAATAAAGAAACCGAATGACATGAAGTAATTTTACTTTTCAAGATCAGTTCGCACTTTGCCGTGTAACCTGTGTGTAGGCAAAGGTATGACACAAAAGAGCACAGTCAAAAAGTAGTGAATGAAGCCTCCAGAGACCAAAAATTCAACCAAATACAGAACTGATCCGAAGCCTATAAAGCTCTTAAAAGTGTTTGCACCCAAACTCAATCTGGAAGGACTAATTAAGTTTTAAAAAATACAGAATCACAAAAATTAGGACAAAAGAAGAAATGGAAGGCCTAAAAATACTATCTCCAGCAGGTAAACAGTATCTGAAAGTCATGTCCTTAAGAAACAGGACAAAAATCCATCAAAGGACTTGATGCAGGACCTGAAAGATGCATCTGGCCTTTCAGTTGAGGCACCTGCTGTTCACTGAAGCCTCATTAGTGAAGGTCACCCTTACTTACAGAAGCTTCAATAATAAAAATGTCTCCACTTTTTGCTCAGTATGAACCATATAAAAACAAACTAGCTGAAGGCAGGTCACCCTGATAAATGTCACTACTGAAGCAGTCATTTCTTTTAAAAGGTGTCTTGTGTTTCCAAACCTGGAGTGTGCAGCATTTTCTCCGTTACGTCCTCCACAACTTCTGTCAGTCTCTCCGTGACCAGCCTCCATTTCACTCATAATGGAGCACAGAGGCATTTATTTCCATTTCTGAATATTTTTATAACTTCTACAGCTGCATAAACACTTTATCACACATGCAACAAACTAACAACTTGAAAGTCTGAACAAACTGAAAAGGAGCCATGTTGCTTCTGGTGTTTTCTTCATTTTCAAATTGAAGAAATACTTTTGGTCAATGGTGCAACACTGCCACCTTTTGATATGTGGTCACTGCACTGAGCAGGTAATACAGTATTACTGCTATACTTCATTGTATCTAAAAGTACAAGGAAATCGTTGTACATTTTACTATGACTAGATTTAATTCAGAGCTTTATTTAGCATATTTCTTGGCACACATTCAACAAGGTGCTGGAAACATTTCTCAGAGGTTTTTGACCATAATAACATGAAAGTGTCACACAAGTTGCTGCAGATTTGTCAGGTTTTAGTTGTATTCATTCTGTCACATTCTAATATAATTCTATAAAAGCATGTCAGTCTTTCAACTGCCATGCTCCACTACACAGCAGACAAGACTAAATAGCCAAAAATTTAACACAGACATGGCAATAACTGAACCTCTGCCCTGTGACAGGGCTAACACATCAGGAGTGCAAACAGGTAGGCAAATTCATTATAAAACCACAAAAATGCAACGGGACCCACACAGCAGTCAAGACTGACAAGAATTATCCAAATATGCATAATATTTTACCAGGCCCCAAAGCCCGAAATTGCATAGTATTAAACATAGTCAAGCACTCTTTCGCAGCAAAAGAAGTAGAGTGAAATTAATTAATGATAATATTGGGGGGTCATGAGGGGGTACTGGTGTCCAAAGTGTTCAATATGAGGAAGGTTTTTAACCATGTTTTTAATTGAAGTTGGAGAATGGTCACATGGATGAGGTAAAGTTTTTAGGATTATGAAGTTGCTCCTTAAACTTAATAATTTTACAATATAGTAGTTATTAAAAATATTGTGATGTAATTATATTAACTAATGATGGGTAGAAGCTGATAACTATTTCTGGCCACTGTAGATTATAATGCTTGATCATTATTTAAAGAATCTAAACCTTATTGTTTATCACAAATTAGAACAACAGGAATGTTGTGTGTTGGGGGCGGGGTTTGTTTGTTTTTTTGTTTGTTTTTTTAATTGGCAGGAGGTGCTGCGATGTCTTACTTGTGCGACAGAGGGTGCTGCAATACCCTCTAACAGTTGAACAAGTTACCTAATAAAGTGACTGATGAGAGTAAAGGGAAGTGAGACATCCTGCATATAACGGTACAGCAGATGCACCAAGAGGACCAACTGAACATTCTTCCCGATATTTTTCCGTTTTACCTGGTACTTTAATATTTACCTGCATCTCTCCGTCACACACACCTTTGCTTTGAGCGTCCAGACCTCCCGTGTCTGAGAGAGATGCAGTTAGTGGGTATTAGGAACTGCGTGAGCGCATCCATGTGCGTCATTGAGGTACACACCCGCGCTAAATGAAGAATGTGACAGACTCAGTGATTGCATCGATTTTGAGAGCTTGTTATTCTCATTCCTGATTTTTTAATGCACAAATTTGCCAATGACAATCCAGCCACCGTCTTTGTCTCTTTATGTCTGCACGGATGTTTAGCAAAATTCTACCGCTTTGTGATATCGGACAAATTCTTATTAAATTAAATTTTCTATCAAACTTTATGCATTTTTATGCAACTGCAGCAAATCTCACTTTACTTGGTGTTTTTCCTCTTGTGTCCCACTTAACTGTTCATCAGGCATGTCACGTGTGTATTATGCAAAACACAGAATGGCAAATATTGAATGTTCAGTGTGCACTTTCGGCCCCGTGTGCCTGACGGGCCCACAGACACGGGTATGACGTGGGAAATCGCTGTCATCACTGCAAGTCGAGATAACGGATCTGAGTTAATTATTGATATCATCCCGAAATGTTATCTTTATCATATGAGGTTATACAACAGCCAAATGGGACACGGGGTCTCTGGGGGGGGGGGGGGGGGGGGGGGGGGGGGGGGGACTGTGTGGAGGACGAGCGAGTATATTCTTGATCTATTCAACATCAGGTCTGTTCTTCAGTGTTCAAGATTTACTGCTTATCTGATCCCATAGGAATCCAATAATAGAGCAAAGCTGGAAATGTCTTTAAACAGTGAGCTTTTATTTGTGTCTCTGGCAAAAGAGGGGAAAAAACAACAACAAAGATGATGAAGGCTCATCTCAGGTGTTCAGCTTCTTCTTAACTGTATTAAATTCCTATGGATCTAATATGTGTCGATGTAAAAACATATTAAAAAACTGTCCAATTGTATGCCAGTGCATGCATTTTTCTCCACTATAGGCTAATTTATCAAACTATATTGTTTGATTTGCATATCCAAATGGAGGCAGGATAGAATAAGTACATGTAAGTACATTTAAGTACTTAGTACTTTCATTTTCATCTACTTTAAGAATTTACTTAAAGTAGATGCTATAATTCAGAGAAAAATATTGCATTTTAAACAACATTATATATTGGAGTATTAGAATTGTAGTTAATGTAAAAATAAGAATGAATAAAATGTAACCCATTTAAAAATGTTTGTGGTGTATGTGTGTGTGTGTGTGTGTGTGTGTGTGTGTGTGTGTGTGTGTGTGTGTGTGTGTAAATATAACAATTTTCTGTTGTTTTTTTCTAACAAAAAAGTAAGTAAGCATTTTAAAGTTGTATGTAATTAGTAACTCATTCAATTTACTTTTATGTCATTTCAGCTTTTATCGTTTTGTTGTTTTATTGTCTAAACTTTATTCTCTTCTTTCCTTTTTACTGTTTTAGTAAACAGATTAAACCAGGGATGTCAAACTCATTTTACATCATTTTACAGCTCATTTTGTTCAGTAAACAAAGTTTCTGTCATTATACACATGATAAATGTGTATGATGACAGAAAGACGTATGGATAGTTCATTGCACTGCCCTGTAATTATAAAATATAAAGTTTTTTCTTAGTTTACTGTGAATAACAGTAACTTTCCTATCATTTAATTGTTTATTATTTTGGTGTAGGATGAATGACAATGAGGGTAGGAAGTCTTTATCAATAGGAAAAGCTGTAAAATGTGAAAATACTGAAAATACTGAACATACTTTTTAGTATTAAGTTTAAAATGTATACATTGCTTCACATGATCTAAAAACTGTCCACTTGGCTGGATTTGAGTCTTCACCAGGCCAATTATGGCCCTGGGGCCTTATGTTTGACACCCCTGGATTAAACTGATGAGCCCCTTTTAATATTTGTGTATGTATTTTTTTTTTTTTAATCTCTGCACCTACTGTACCTTTTATTTCTGCACATATAGTATATTTTATTCTGCATATGTGTTATTTATTGTTGGTTACTGCTTTCTTTTCTTTTAGCACTGATGTGGGACAGTACTCCAATTTCATTGTTGTACAGTGCATGACTGTGCAATGATAATAAATTGTAAATAATGAGTGTTTGTTTTCTGCTTATTTTCTTTTAATTGAGATTATTCTGAATATTATACTTATTGTGTGATTTTTTTTTTAAGAAAGCTGAGTATCTGAGTAAAATTTGGAATCGGTGACTTTTTTCAATTGTGGTGCACATATTAAAAAAATACGCTAACAGATATTCCAGCGCTGGTGAGAAAAACAGAATAAATCTAAGTCTTAGTCTAAGTAGAAGAAAATGGTCATTAGTCAAGTACTAAAGGAACATTCCAGTAATTGCACATTTTTAAAAATGAACCAAATCGGGTTTTTTTAACATTTACAAAATTTTTATTTAAAAATATTTCAACAGTCCCAAAAATACTTTCTATGACATTGAAAAAATACATTACTAATACAGTTAAAATACTATACTGAAGTCGTGAATGACCGTCCAGGACAAGCGTCATTATCGTGTTGTCGCATATTCAAAATAGTTCTTTGTGAGTGTCACTGGGCAGCCTGGATAGTGCTTTCACTTAGTGTCACACAATGTTCAAGGTTCAGTGTCCAAATAACACAAAATGCATTTTCCTGTTGATCTCAAAGCTTTTCCTGAGGATTACGTGGCAGTGTGGATAAAACAAGCACCAAAGGAATGTGTTTCAATAGGAAGAGATTTCCTTTTCATTAGTCTTTGTGATATGAAGTTGGTGCTCACACTGCCTTTTTGTTGTGCTGGCTCAGAGATCGGTTCACACAGTATGGGATGATACTGACAGTGACCAGTGGCACAATGGCACTCTTGCAGAAGGACAGCAGGTAGAAGAGGGCCGCGGTATGTGTAGGAGGCTTGAAGGAGTCAAACAGGTGCAGCAGGAGCAGAGAGCTGATGATGCATCCTGCTTTGACCAACAGGCTGCTGCTCTTTTTGGTTTCGGTGTAGAGGGGAGAGTGCAGACCCAGACCCAGGCCAAACAGCGTGCCCATGTTGCGCAGGAGGCTGGCAAAGGGCGTGGTGTCCAGGTGGACCCACTCTGGTCTGATGCACCACTTCTGGGCTTTCTCCATGGTCCACAGCAGGTCCACACCCAGAGCTTTGAGCAGCACATAGAAGCCAACAGCGAAGGAGGTGAGGAACAGAGTCGTGTAGAAATACTTCTTCATGCTGGCGCTGTAGATCCACTGAGTTCTGTTAAAGGCCTCAGCCACAATCATACCTAGAAAACAATGATCCACATTAGGAAAGCAGAGGCGGATATTTCGCGTTACTTATTATACCGCTGCAGGCTTAATAACTGACTATATTTCTGACTATATATTTTACTGAATGACTGAGGCATAGCCAGCTGTTCACTGAAACTGTAAAAATACTCACCTGTGATAAGACCGGCGATGACCTGGTGGGGGAAGTGGGCAGCAATAAAGACTCTAGAGAGGCAGACACACACCTGGACCCCACAAAAAAGCGTCCACAGAAGAGCCTTCAGATACCTGTTGAAGTACAAATTCACACAGCTTAGATTCATTGATTTCCAGCAGCTCAAGATTACATGAAAGAAAATCTTTTGAAGCACTGTAACAATAAACAAATTTATTCTTCTCTTCTCATGAGAACTTCAGCTGCCTGCACGTCAAAACAACCCGTGTTTAACACCCTGTTTTCAGTCAATACTTCTCAGAAGTCAATGATCAACCCCAGCACCGAACAGATAGCGTGTCCAGAGCGATAAGCTCTGAATGGAGCAAAATGGTAAACAACACCAAAATCGGCAGGGCCAAGAAAGGAAAAATAAAGTTATAGACTCACCACTGACTGTTTGTGGATTTGTTGCTGGTCATGATGGCGAGGATCGAGGTCACCAGGGTGTAGTAGACTCCTGCAGCTCCCATAGCATGGCCAGAGGGGCTGCCTAGGTAACACAGACAGAGGGAGGAAGGCAGTTATTAACATGTGGGCCAGAGCAACCTGCACTGCTCATTCATTATATTCTTTTGTTTTGTTGTTTGTTTTAACCTAAGTAATAAATGAATGAAAAAGATCGCCACTATTTTATTTTAACTTGATTTTAAACAACTCAATAAGCTCATATATTTGGCTGCTGTCCAAATAACCTAACTGCAAATAACGTAACATGCATGTTTATGGACTGTGTCACAGGGGAAACATGCAAACTCCACACAGAAAGGCAGACAGAAACCAGAGGATACAAAAGAAACGTTCTTTCTGTGATATGTACGAATTAAGCACCATATCACCTGACAGCATTAGGGCTTTATCTTGAGGATGAGTGCCAAGATCTAGATCTTTAGAATGATAATTTATTTGATTCGGCCAATTTACTTCAAAGTAAACTTCAGGCAGGAACACATGCAGAGTGAGAGGAGCTGTGGACTAATGGGAGTCGGTTTATTTTTACCCTCACGCAAGTTAATGCAGCCGTGCATGAACAGTGGTGTCTCTCACCTGGTCCAGTCTCACAGGTCATTGGGTACTGCTCGATGTGAGGGGGCACGGAGTTTGCATAGTAGGCTGTCTCGTGGACCCACCAGTACGGCCTCTCTCCAAACAGAATCCTGAAGAGGACAGCAGAAACATGCATTGAGTTACGGTCTAAAGAAAGCTTATTTCACACGATTATATATCAGTTAAAAAAATACGCTCACCATTTGAACACTAAATTAAGCCAGTCTCCGATCACAGCCACCCAGATCAGCTTGATGCCCACTGAAGCCCGCAGGTGAAACCAAAGGGGGAAGAAGATGAAGAAGGTGTTCCTCAGATCAGCCGCCCAGGAGACCCAGAGAAACAAGCCCTGGGCATCTTTGTAGTTGGTCTGCAGGTAGTAGGTGCTGCTCACCCCGAAACCCTGCACGGCGTCCATCACGGCATTAAGCATCTTAGCGTTAAGAGGAAGAAATCTCAGTCTAGTGATGTGTGAGTGGAAGAACAGAGAGTGCTGTTATCAGTGAGACAGCTGGCTGTTTTTATAGTGGACGGACCCACTACCCAAACGCATGCACACGCTGATCTTTGGACCTTACGCATGTGTAATAAAACACTGGCAGTCACTAGAGTTTGGGAGGCATGTCACACAAACAAGTTGGGAAGATAACAGGAAAACAAAACGTCAATCAGTATCTTAGAATCACTGTACAGAGAGAGTCACAGGAGAGAGGAAGTCAATCGATCAGTGGCTGTCCTCCTCAAGTGTGACCCAAATTAAACACTTTGCAGAGAGATTTTTTTTCTGCTGCCCCACAGACTATTTTTAAATGTCATCTTCGTCTTCTTCATTTTTGTCCACATGGCTTTGACTTTGGCATTAATAAAGGATAGCCGTGTTTTTCATATTTTCCCTTCTTACATTCTCACATTCTGCACATTCTCACTAATAATTTATCAGTAATGTCATTGATTTTTTTAGTGAAAACATGCCGCCGTTCAGAATGATGGAGTAAGCTATTTCTATATTACATAAGAAGATCAATGATTAAATGAGTGAGTTTGGGATGAAACAAAGCTGATGAGATAGTTGGTGACAAAACAGAAAAAGAAAAAAATAGATAGCAGGTGGAACATAAGGTACTGCACTCTTATGAAAGAAAGGTCTGGTGGGGACATCTGCACAGATGAGCTCATATTTTGTTCTGTTTCCAGAGATATGTTTACGAAAAGTTCAAAACCATTTTGTTGTTTCTCACATTGGGGTTCAGGCACAAGTAGAGATAACGGGTCTTTGCTAGAAGTCTGCAATCTGTCCATGGGCAGCTGTTGCTTTCTGTTACGATAGCTTTGAGCAAGGGGGCCCCCTGAGGTGTAAAGGTTAAGTGACCTGTCTGCACCGTTGCAAAGTTAAACAAACTTGCTAGCCTTGAGTAAAGTCCAGTGGGAATCATTCAGTGGAAGAACAGACAGGACGGCCTCAAAGAGCTTTGCTGAAACCTAACCAAGAAAAAAACCAATAAAGAGACAATATTTTCACAGCATCGTCCTCAGAAAGAGGTCTGGGTTGTGATATCATGGATCTTCTACACAGCTGGGGTGTTGAGCTGGCTGTCTATCTGCAGACCAGATATGGCAAATATGAAGGTTTGTTCGACCTGGCATCCACAGTGGCCGATTTGCACACCACGTTCTTCTGGTTGTTCCCGATCTGGTTCCACCTGCGGAGGGACACGGCACTCAGGCTCATCTGGGTGGCTGTCATCGGAGACTGGCTCAACTTGGTCCTAAAATGGTAACTGGGTGAACGGGTCCAACTTGAATTAAACTTAAAACTTAAACATTAAAAAAAAGGAACGGTTGCATGATTCGTTTCCTGTTTTTTTGTTTCACTGTGGCAGGGTTCTATTTGGGGAAAGACCTTATTGGTGGGTTCACGAGACCAAGTTTTATGGAGCAGGACCGGCCCCTTCACTCCAGCAGTTCCCCATCACATGTGAAACTGGACCAGGTAGAGCTCATGACAGGCATGCGGACCGCATGAAAACTGAACAGAACTAGTCTGTCATAATAGAATGATAAGATTTATTTGGCACAGTACACAATTAGTCTGATAAATACTCCAGTACATCATTGCCAGGTGATAGCTGTAACAATTGGCAACTGTACACGACTTTCTGTGAATGGGTATGACTTTAATGGTGATAAATAGGTAATAAACTTGTAGTGCCTTTTATCTTGCTCCAGTTTCTTTGAGAGATCTCTGTCCTCATACTAATAGTAGAAGGAGAGGTAACAAGGTGCAAGTGTTTTTCTTCAGTCTTCAGTTTCCAGAACGTATTAAACGTTCTGGAAACTGAAAGAAAAAGATAAAAGATAACAACAACTTTCAGCAATATATGACATATTCAAACCACCTCAGACTTGGTGTTGCGCTTATTCTGGTCACCAGTCTGACGAGGATTGGTCGTCACGATAGATGAAGAACCGACTGATCGGTTTTCACTCTAAATTAGAAAATACTAAGCCCAATTTCTTTCTTTGCAGGAAGTCCTTCAGGTCATGCCATGGGCGCAGCTGGTGTCTGGTATGTCATGGTAACAGCACTGCTCTCTATTGCAAGAGAAAAACAGTGCCCCCCATTGCTATACAGGTGAGTCTGTGTTAATACAATCACCTTTTCTGGCTCTCTGGAGTCTTTAGGTTCTGTGCACCTACAGTGTTGTCCCTGTCAGATTTTTGTATATAGGCCTGTGGATGCTAATGGGCCTGGTCGAGCTGGTGGTATGCATTTCCAGAGTCTACATGGCTGCTCACTTCCCACACCAGGTTATTGCAGGAATCATTACAGGTCAGTCCATCTAAAGAACTCTAGTCGATAAAGTGTTGACTTTTACAAAGACTTTGATGTGCAGAATTTTCATAAAAACATTTTGCGAGGGTTGGAAATTAAGTTTACTGAGTGATTATGTAGCCTACAACTACCAATATCATATTTTTAAGAGCAAATGCCAAAGATCAAACAAAGAAATATTGTAGAAGAAGAATTAAAATATGGCTCAGGTGTAAATGCAATCTCAAAATTACAAAAATATGATATATATCTTAGACCATTTTAACTTCAAATATTGTTTTATTGAATGTACATGTTACGCATTGTCCCTGTTTAATAAACCACCTTGTCTGTTTTCGTCTTAGGCACACTGGTAGCTGAAGTTGTTTCCAAGGAGAAATGGATCTACAGCGCAAGCCTGAAGAAGTACTTCTTAATTACCCTCTTCCTCACCTCCTTTGCTGTTGGCTTTTATGTGCTCCTTAAAGCTCTGGATGTGGACCTGCTGTGGACCATGGAGAAAGCCCACAAGTGGTGCATCAGGCCAGAGTGGGTTCACCTAGACTCTGCCCCCTTTGCTAGCCTCCTGCGGAACATGGGCAGCCTGTTTGGTCTGGGCCTCGGTCTGCACTCACCGTTCTACAAGACAACCAAGATGAGGATTATGAGCGCCCCTTTGAGGATTGGATGTATTGTCATCTCTGTATCCCTGCTTCACCTGTTAGATGAATGGACATTTTCCCCTGAAAACCATATGACTTTCTATGCCCTTTCCTTTGGTAAAAGTGCCGTTGCACTTTTAATCCCAACTACTTTGGTGCCTTGGGCTCTCAGCAAGATTTACCCTGTAAAGACAGAAGGCAAAAACTTGTAGCTTTGAGGCAACTGGAGGATTAATGTTCTATATTTACAAAGATTCTTACTTCTCATTTTTAATAGACATGGATTAAGCCTCATCTGTACTGTTCACTGTTTTTTTTTCTGTTTTAATCTGGGTCTAGGTTAACTCCATATCTATGAAACTTGCTATAGAGTTTTTGGAATGTCTGAAGATATTGTGCTGGCCTTGTTACCATTTAGGAGCAGAGGGAAAAGGCTACTTTACTGATTGGAACAATAACATTTAATTGGATGTTACCATTCCCAGAATCTAGACTACTTAGGGACAGAAAAAGGACGTAGACACCCAACTAGCACTTTCAGATAATTGCTGTAAAGCTCACTGATAGACCACATTTGTTCAATTTGAAGAAATAAGAAGCGTCCCCTTCACGGTATGAGCAATAAAGGGTAAAAGTAAAACACAAAAAGTGGTGTTGTTTTTTTGGATATGCTAAGCTAAGCTCAATCTTTCCTGGATCTACAAAGTGCTAGCAGCCTTCTAATTTAGCTGGGTTTAAGTAAAATATGAACATTTTTCTACAAATGTTTTCTAATAATTGTTTTCTAAATGGTCTTATTGGGACTTCTGCTACAATTATTACAATTAACCTCCTTGAAATTGAGCAATGGTTTATTTTTGTCCATCAAATTACATTTAGTCATGTTTTCATGTTTAGAATAACTGTCTTTTCAGTGTCTGTAATATTGTAAGCTTCTTTAACATCCACAGTATATATGAGATAAAGATTTTTACACATACACGCAGCCACCACCTCAGCAAAAAAAGTATTTTTTAAACAAATAAAAACTGTTTCTTGTAATCATGTTTTCGTGCTTATTTGAGAAGTGCGGTGCAGCCCTGGCAGTTTTCTCAGTATGTCTCAGACTGATACTGATTAATTCTCTGGCCAGAACAACCATTAAATATTAACCAGAGCATGCTCCACTCACTCGGCAGTCCCACATAGTGACACTGCCTCGCACCACAGCCATGCGCTTTCAAAGGTACATGAAGGGTCAAGGGGCAGAAAGCGTTGCCGACAACACGTGGGCCTCATAAGGCTTTAAAAATAGAACCTTGTTCAGGTGACGAACTACCGAAGCAGCTTTGGATGTATGGCACTGAGATCAGCAGGATTGCAAACAAAGGTCACTATCATATTATCACAGACACACCTCTATAAAACCGCTAATTACATTGTGAAACTGCAACGTAAAGTCCAACTGAATGCAATCATAGGTCACCTAAAGTTGCTGTGGTAATGAGAAAAAGTAGGAAACTGAAGGTAGTCGCTGTGGTAACTTTGCTGGACATGAAGTCCTGCATCAGATAACTTAGATCTCGTAGATCTAAACATCATGGAGCCAGTCTGGGATTACATAAAGAGACTTAATCTACCAAAGAAGCATTCTTGGAAGAGCTTGGAACAACCAAACTGTAACATAGCTTAATAAAGCAGATAGAGACTGTCATTATATGGCATTGTTTTTGAGAACAGCCCCACGTTATCATGCCTCAAAGGTTTGATCAGCATTGCACTGTTTTACAAAGTAAATCATACTTAATCTTAACAGGACCCAGTGATTATCACGACACATCCTTTTTTGATCATTTTATCTCATTGTCTTCTTACGCTGTTCTAGTTATTTCCGGTTCTTATCTCAAGAAGCTATATGGGAGTTCTTTGTACAGGTACGCTGCATTGCGTTTGTGTGACTAGGAGGCAGGGGGACAGAGGGTATAGACCTCACAACTACGTCAGGGACGTTGAGTAACTGTTTACATTAGTTTACAGTCACAATAGTCAGCTCGCCTTGGTTGTTCTCCTCAATATCTTCTCATCCTCACATAACCTTTTCTATATTTACTTAAAGATGCAGCTCTGGACCAAATAAATAAATAAAAAGAAGTGTTGGCATAAAAGGTGCTTCAAAAAACACGCTTCACAAATATGCACAGTCTAGTCTGATCAGTGAAGTCCTTCATGCCCCTTGTCAGCTTTTCAAAGTTAAGAAAAGCATTAAACTTTGGGTGTTAGTCTAACTGCAAAGAGTGCAAGTGTGTAAGACTTACCTCTGACAGATACAATTCCCATATTATGCCTTAAACCTAAAACTAGCACCAA
The DNA here is from genome assembly GCF_018398535.1 of Haplochromis burtoni. NCBI lineage: Eukaryota > Metazoa > Chordata > Actinopteri > Cichliformes > Cichlidae > Haplochromis > Haplochromis burtoni. The sequence goes on along the minus strand of NW_024582367.1, from coordinate 3,254,673 downwards.
ATTAATACAAACTGAACTAATTAATCAAAACTAAACAGAAGTAAAAACAATACCACAACAATACCAAATGTTAAAAAAGCTAATGACAAACACAAAACTGTAACTACATCTCTTCCCCTCTATCTCTGCCTGCTTCCCCGTCTAACTTCAGAGTCTCTCTATCAATAAGGCTAAAAAATGCCATAATAAATAATTTAAAAAAAGAAACATATGCTTTGTGATCTCCTGCTGTTGCTGCAGCTTCAAGGTTCAATATGTTCTTCTACCTGGTTATTACAAGGAGTTATTTCAGTTTCTTTTCAATTCTCTTCTGACCTTTGGCATTTTCTCCAACAGAACTGCCGCTCACTGGATATTTTCTATTTTTCAGTCATCATCTGTAAACATGAGGTGGTTGTGTAGGAACCGCCTAGCAGTCAGCACTTTCTGAAATACTCAGACCAGCCTGTGTAGCATCAACATTCACATTCAAAGCTGCTTAAATGATCCCGCCCCCAATTCTGATAATCAGGTTGAACTTCAATTGGCTCTCTTGACCATGTCTGCATACTTGAAAGTGTCGAGTTGCTGCAATGCAGTTGTCTGATTAGATATTTCTCTTAATGAGAAGTTGAAAAAGTGCGCCTAATAAAGTAGCCAATTAATCTATAATATCATAATCTGCTGGTTAGTTAAATTTTAGGAATCTCAAGTTTTGAGTTGCTTAACATGTGAGTAAAGTTGCCTCAAAACCTTCCTATCTGACACCCATTCAGTGTGATCCCATTAAGCACCACTTGATCTTTAATTTTTAAACTGTGGATTTGCGTTTATATATATATTTGGGATGCTGACTTCTGTGTGAAATAAATGCACATGGGACAAAGGATTTGATATTTGAACACACAAAAGTCGGGACCTTTACACCTTGGCTTAAACTAGCAAGCACTTACAAGCCACAGCGACATCTGCAGGTCAAGAGGAAACATTGTATCCATGTCACACCACTATCTGATGTTTTGCTTCAAACTTCAAAACAAAAATAAAAAACAAAACAAAACCCTACAACATGCCTCCAAAAGTCTTATCAAAAAACAGTCTTTTATTCAATACAATGAATGCTCCAACATAAAAGCTTTTGACTCGTGAATTTTCACTGAAATCATTTAAGCCCACGACTTAAAACTTGCATCGTTTTCAAATTTGTGATATCTACACGTCGCAATGTCTAACATTCGCAGAACAAATTAACAGCATGTTTTGAATTTCCTATGAACTACTGTACTGATGATGCAGCAGGAGTCCAATATAAGACAAAATAATTAAAACAGTAACAAATAATGGGCAACAATAATGACAAACCACTTTGCTCTGAATATTTAAGAGCTACAAATGAGGCCGTTCACGAGGATCTGAGGACAAAATGTTTAATTAAAATTAAAAAATACAAAGCGCTTTTTGATATCAGAAGCCCCTTTCAGACATGCACTTTTCAAATAAACAGCCATCTTAACTTTACCGAGCCAGACTGCTTAACACTTTTATTCACTCTGCAAAATCCTGAACTCATGCGGTAGCAGACAGGCATGCGCAGGTCCTGAACGGCAATAAGACCATTTTAATAGTATTTTATCTCATCAGCACCAATTAAATCATTCATCTGGGATTACTAACCCAGGAAAGAGTTTTATCCTTTCCGAGCCCGAGTGGGAATGACGGAGTACAGCTCCTTGCACATACACAGAGGCCCTGCACTCAGAAAGAGCTGCAAGTGTGGTGACACTTCACCGCTTATACTGATAATACTAGCTGCCACATATCGCATGCATACAAGAACTTCTCTGTAAATTACGAACAAACATGAGGAACATTAACACAAAATTGATGAGTGCATGACAGACTGCCATCAGTTTAATAGCAATGATATCTGGCGCACGTCTGAAAAGGGCTTATGATCTGTCTCCCCATTTTCTGAGTGAATACTCTTCAAACGGTTTAAAAACAATATTTTACAATTAAAACAAACAAAACAAAACATGTGTCCATCTATAGAAGCTATGTCTTTGTATTGGGCTGTCTTGATTGTATTGGAGAAGGTGAATGTCTAGCTGTAGTCCTGCGGACCAGGGCCCGGCTACTGTTGCTCAACAGGCATGGTGAAGAGACGAGGGGGCAGACGGCGTGGGGTGGGTGGGTGGATGCAGAGACAGCTGGATGAACATCAGTACAAAGCGTCAGCATTACTGCTTCGAGGCCTCTTGATCTTCTCAATGTTCTTCAGGATCATGTCGTGTAACGTTACCTGGAAACAAGCAAACATATCGGTTATTCTGCTTTCTGAATGCAGGCAAGTATAAATAGATGCTGATAAATAATGAAGGCCACAACATACGTATTGATTTCTGAGCTCCGAAACTATGATTTTCAGACTGATGTATTCCTTCTCGTCAATCTCGGTTACTGTGCGCCGATAGTCCTCCTGTTTAAAAAAGTTGATTCTATGTTTATTTTTTCTTTTAAATATAAAACAGAACTGCCGAAGTCAGTGGAAATTTTAGCAGATAGGCTGATATCAGAGTTTGTCATTTCACTAAAGGATAATTGATAATAAGAACTTTCAATTTTGCAACAAGACATTTTAATCAACTTTTATTTAACCACGATGCACCTTGAGATTAAAATCTTTTTCAAGGGTGACCGATACAAAAATTGTTTCATACACATGCTTTAAATTCTTCCAGATATACAAACACACTCTGCTTTAAACTCAGCAGCACTTACATCTGCTCCTTTCTGTGAGGAAGAACACTGCCACAGCCTTTACAAAAAGACCTTGAGTGGGCCACTGGTTTGGATGTTAATGATCTAACAGTCAGAAACTGACTCCACGAGGGTGGCATGAGGGCCAGCTGCAACTGGCTGCTATATATGTTGTAAACCACTAGATGTCACCGTTTACAGCCTAAAACCAAAGACCACATATTTTTAAAGGCTTTCTCTTTCAATATTTCTTATAAAAAATGCAAATAGTTATTTTACAGCCGTAAGTGTATAGGTTAATTATCCCAAATGTACAAATCATCTGTAATCCTTCTCTTCTCCTTTTGTATAAAGGAAAAACTCTTGAATGAAAGAAATTGTTTTAAAAAAATAGTTAATTTCTTAGCATTTGATAGACTTCTATAGTATAACTTATATAGCTTTTTACTTTTTAATACTAAAGCTATTCACTTACCACATGTGGATATTTTGCTATTTTAGAAACCAGCTTTGCCCTTGTGATGTAGTATCTGGAAGTACGGAAGAAAGACAAAAATGGTCTCTTAACATGAAAGCGACTTCACATTTTAAAGACAAATCCCAAAGCCGGGATGTTCATATGAGATTGGGATTTCTGCAAGGTTCTGCAAACCTTGATATCTGGTCGAGGTAAGATGCAGCCTCTCCTTCAACTGTTCTGAGTTCAGCTACCGTCTCCTCCTGGATTGACACCCCAAAGTTGTTCCCATCCTCTATCCTGGGGATGAGGAGCTGAACCCACATTTTAACCTGCAGAAAGAGACAAATATAGCTAAGAAAAGAGGATGCAACATCTGACAAGTAAACACTTACGCCAACAGCATTTTAGCTGATGCCGAGCATGTGATAGTCATCTTATATAAATAACAAATTCAATACCCTTTGCTTGTTTTCGGTCCCAACTCTTAAATCTGTGCCTTGCTTCTCCTGTTTCATTAGTAAGCCTTCATTTGTCACACATTCCTAGCTTTGTTGTAAGTTCATGGCTCCTTGCTGGGGATGCCAAATGGCCAAAATAACTTACTTTAGAGCTCTTACTTACTGTGTTACATTTTTCTATGAGTGTCCTGATCTCGGGCTTGACCTTTTCAATAAGATCAACAAGGTTTGCATTACTCTTCATCATCCCATCAGGCATGACAAAGACCTTGGTGCCAGTCACTGATAAAGGAGTAAAAAGTAAAAAGTTAAAAATACATAAAATACAGACTAAATATTCAGCTAGCAAAGCTGTACTTACCCATGTCATCCCCACTTCCATCCTCCAGCTTCCTCTTTTTGGCATTTTGCTGTGAGAGAGATGCAACAGTTAGCAACAACTTCTCATCCTTGCCTTACCAACAGTTACTGTAACCATACGAAATCGAACTCTAAAATGGATCCTCACCGCATCTAGTCCGTCGTGGAGATTTGAGAACAAGATGGGATCTGGCACTGGCAGATTTATGTCTGAGTGAATTTCCTTCAGTTCAGTGATGTTTATGCTTGGATCCTGAAAAAAAAATGAGAATATTAGTTGTCAGACATGGTACAAATATAAATATACAGACATGGTAAGAAGAAAGCACATCTGCTGCCAAATCTAATCTATTTCACATGTCAGGACATCAAAAAAGATGATCTAGAAGGTTTGAAAAAACAGATGAATACAAACACAGAAGAACTACATATGACTTATGTAGTGACATATATAGTAATGTACAAGACTTCAAATGATTATGTCATTATGTAGTCAGCAATAACCAAGCGATAGGACAGAAGCAGTGTGAGAAAAAACTAAGACCACACCATGATTCAATAGCTTGTAGAACCACCTTTAGCAGCAACAACCTGAATGGTTTTCTGTATGATATCAGTCTCTCACAGGAGGAATTTTGGCCCACTCTTTATATGCTGCTTCACTTCATTAAGGTTTGCAGCTATTTACTAATACACAGTCTCATAAATCCCTGCCACACAAAACACCTTATTCTCTCTTTTTCACTCATTCTGTTGAAGATCATTGTCTTTTGTGACCCAACTTTAGCTGTTAAACAGATGGCCTCACATCTGAATCCATTTTAGGACAGAGAGGAGTTCATGGTCGACTCTGTGACTGGAAGGTGGCCAGGTCCTGTGGCTGAAGAGCCTTCTCCCAGCAAATCTTACAAACAAGCCATACTAGTCCAGTCTTTAATTGTGCTGTCATGCACTTTAACATTTCACATTCTAACTGAGGCCTGTAAAGTCAGAGATATAACTCTTACAAAAATTACATCTGAACATTGTATAGTGTGACCTTGGGGGTGAGTTAACTGCGATTATTACCAGCCATTTCAATGTTTTCCTCTTGTGAGCAACCTCCCTCACTGGAAAATGATGGACTTCAAATGGTTTGCTTTTATAGAGATGTTCATGTTTGCTGATGACCAGTTCGTAAAGTGAATTTGTTTAACAGCACCTGGGTGTTACTATTTTAACTCTGGACAACTGATAAAGACTGACTAATAAATAATGAACTTTAACGCCAAATAATACATCGGAAGGAATGAGTTTCAACTATTCACAAAGATTTTAAATTATGCCAACTTTATTTAGCTGAATGTACAATTAACTGACCTTGAGGAAATGGTCAAGTTCCAGTAACTTCTTTGGGAAAAAATTGGCGACTAGATCCTCTGCCTGGAAGAAATGTGCAGTGTTAGTGGAGTCTTGGACATCACAGTCATAATAGGTGTGTATGAAAGTGCTCATCAAATATACACATTTAGCTATACATATATAGAACCATCTATATCTGTGAGTTTGCACACTAGTTACACATCAGAAGGTTGGTAGATTTATCCCTTGTTCCTCCACTACATGTGTTAATGTATCCTTTGCCAAGATACTAACCCCAGTTGTCCCCAATCCATCAACTGGGGTGTGTGTGTGTGTGAATGTCAGATAAACAGTGCTCAAGTACAGATTAAAAATGCTGTTTGAATGTATGTATGTGTATGTGTGTGTGTGTGTGTGAGAGAGAGAAAGTGTGTGTGTGTGAGAGAGAGAAAGCGTGCAATTGGGTGAATGGGGCTTAATAGAAAGTGCTTTGAGTGCTCAAATAGAACAAAAGGTGTTATACCAGTACCAGACTGGTGTTTCCCCCTTTAGTAAGTTCGATTTAATTTACTCATAGCTGGACGCAGGCTTCCATTAAATAAAGAAGCAGACTTTACGCCATAACTACAGGCCCCTACAGGCCCCTAAAGGCTCGCTATGAGCCAGGATTAACTCCTGCATGTATATATTTTAATTTACAACGTAAGACAGAGACTTACTTCTGCGGTGATACGTTCCTTGAAAGCAGCGACCTGTAAACACAAACAGATATACGAGAGTTTGAATACCAAGTTAACAAAAAATACTCATTTCACGTCAGTAAACTTTATTTTGGTCCAGTTTTAAACACATGAGCGGTTCATCAGTGTGAGAGACAACCTCTAGCATTGGTAACTCAACGCCGGTGTGAACGGCAGCTGGCTGAGTTAGCTAACTTGGTAGCTCAGGCCTTCTTCAGTGCATGTGGTCGTAGTAGCAGCAACCATTTTCCCAGCACAGGGGGCTGTAAATCAAACTTTATCTAGATCCCCGTTACGCTTAGCGCCACCCTGACACCACACCTGGGGAAAGGTTTGACAGGTGTACTGCAGTAGGCGGGAAACAAGAAACCGGTTAGCCGGTAGCTGCTCTTAGCCTGGCCTTATCCGAGCTCCCACATCATGCTACTAAATGTGGCTAACATGCTAGCAAAGAACATGGCAACAACAACACGCAGTATAAACTCAACTGGAATTCACAAAAGGCCAAACCTCACCTTGGTTTTAATTTCACTATCCACCTTGAGGAGTGAAGACATCTTATGTAGTCGAATATGAGCAGAACGATTGTCCCAACAGCATTAAATTCACCTGTAAACGTGTGGCTTATCACTTGTCTGCCACACTTCGTGAGCTTAAAGATGACGACAATAAACATGCGACGGAGGCGGTGTTGCGACCGCGCTTGCGCGCAACGTCACCGTCTTTTTCTAGACGCAGCTGACGATGTAAACAAGAGAAAACATCCGAGGGCAGCGGGGCTCACACAGGCCGGGTTTCACGCAAATGATAGCCATTAAGCACCCATAGACGGCGGACATGGGGCTCCCTGTTACTATTAAAGTCAATTTCCGGGGGAACGTGAAGAGGTTTCTGGCTCAGGATATGGATAAATTGGAGTGGGAAGCTGTTGAAGTCTGGGTAAGCAGCTAGCAGAGTCTTGGCTAAACGCTGGCGCAGTTTAGTGAAAAAGTAGGCCTAGACGTTTTGGCCTAGACATATAAACAGAGCTCCCAAAGGATAATCGATGTTGTTACGACAATAACAATAATGTATTTGTAAATAATATTTTTTTAAGCCAACCGGAGCTTTACAAAATATAGGCACACAAGTGAGGACGTGCTCAGTTTGATTTAAGGTTACTACATATGTATAATACAGTATCCAGCTGTGGAGGTCTTTCTCACTGACTCAGACATGGGTCATGTTTTTCCTAACACGTGTGAGGAGAAAAACTGAACTGCTCTCAATTGTTCTGCGTTACTTTTCAGATCAAAGCATCATTTGGGATCAACCACTTTCAAGTGAAATACTTTGATGAAGACAATGAAGAGGTAGGGGATTGTGTACATTGCAGATTTTCAGTGCTAATGTTTTGGCAGAGTCCAAGTTCAGTTTTTAATTTTGATCTCATTTACCTTATATTTCAGATTTGCATAAACAGTCAAGGTGAGGACAATATTTAATTGCTTGTTTTCTATATATTTTATGTTGAATATGTTTAGGCTTAGGTCTTCCTTCAAAGGTAAATAACCAGGACTTTGTTAAAAATACATGTAGCCAGCATTTGGTTAAAGCTTGGTTTAATGTACTCAAAATTCAAATACATGTTTGATTATCAGATGGCTGAAAAATAGCATGAAATGGCACAAACCTCTGTTAACTAAGATAACAAAGACTCTTTTCCCTAACTACATCTTAACCCATTGTGCTTACATGTATAGTCACCCCCTAATGACCTGTTTGATCCAGGAAAGCTGTCCAACTGATAGATTCCTAACCTGATATGGATCTATGATAGATAATATTGGCATTCATAATATGTATTGTAGAAATTATGTCAAGTCCTGTCTTCAGAATTTACTTTGGTGGTACATTTACCTAAATACAGTGGACTTAGCAACAGCTAAACTGATGCTGAACCATTGAAAGGCCATGCAAAACATGTGGTCCACACAAAGGTGTTAAACAGAGTCATAAGGTAACACAGTAAAACAAATGGGTAATTCAATTGTAGGCTCAAACACTCCATGGTGTAGGCAACTGCCTTTTGGTTACAGGGATTGTGACCAACATCCTTTTCTGCATTAGTTATAAAATATGTGTGTCACGCAAACCGGTTTTGTATGCATTGTGTTGAATACTCACAGCTCTGCCTGCAGGACATGTAGCATAATATGCATAACAGTAAACAATGATGTGTGGAGTCAAGCTGTGTCTTTTAAGTTGTTAACTGGTTAACTGGTAAGTTAATACATTTGGAACCTAAACTTTTTGACCCTTACTCCTGGTGTACTCCTACATGGAAATATCAAAATACCGGGGAAAAATACAAATTTGAGTCACAAAATGTGAAGTTATTTACTGTTTGTTTGTTTTTTCCCCCCCACAGATGAATACGAAGAAGCCATCAAGGTACTGTAGCAGTGCTAGGTTTAAACAGAAATGACAGAGTAATAGCTTTTGTTACTGTAGAGCAGTGATTCTCAAACTTTTCAAAAAGAGTACCACCTCATAAAATATATGGCTCTTAAAGTACCACCCTTATGACTGACATTAAAGTGCAGTAGTATAGGGTTACTTAACAGCATATACAGTTTACACGAGACAATTTTATTTATTATATGAATGTTATTTATTTCAACTGTCATGAATAGAATAGAATAGAATAGAATAGAATAGAATAGAATAGAATAGAATAGAAAAATCCTTTAATTGTCCCACAAGGGGAAATTTGGTTGTAACAGCAGCCGGAACAGGATGTGATAATAATAATAACAACTGTACTGCATTAAAACATTAACAGCAGGCGGGATATCCAATCTTTAAGTGATGCTGTGATGAAACCTGCTTCTGGGTCTAAACTACTCTGCATTTATTAAGGCTCTTGTGTTTTTGTTGTGTATCTTGTTCTATTTAACCTGAACAAGCCCCTAAAAATGGCATTGATCACTGTCAGCCTCTCTCGGTTATTATCACCCCTGTTCATTTTAAAGCTCAGTTTTTAAAACCTTACCGTGTAACTACAGCCCAGCCCATGCAGCAGTATATTAATGACTAACCTCGTATTGTGGATGGATTATCTCAGTCGTTCTCCTGACTGAAGTTTGGTCCATTTCCAGCATCCTGCCATGCGATTGCATTTGTCCCAACCCATCGGGAACCCTCACGTTAACTTTTATTGAGTGGAAAAAAAGTTAGCGTTCATCCTCCAGCTTCACTGTGTTTATATTATGCTAACATAGCTGTGTCGCCGGATATCATTATATACCAGCTAGCCCAACTTCAGTAACCCTAAAAATGTCACTGCTGTTTAGTTTTCTGTCTTCATTTATGTTGGAAGTGATAGCAGAACTATTTTAATTTTTCAGAAATCTTTCAATCAGAACATGGTATATTATTCAATCTTTAAAAATATTTGGAGACTTCACGTGTACCACTAGAGGGAGCCCACGTACCACAGGTGGTATGCGTACCACAGTTTGAGAACCACTGCTATAGTATATATCCTTACATAGAGAACTTGCACCGTAAAACTACACTTAAGACATAAATAACACAACGGTGTCCTTAATTAGACTACTAAAGTTATAGAAGAACAAATGGTGAAAATAACAGAATATATGTGCAGTATATGTACTATGCATCTATATTCGCACCAGAACCTCTCGCCATAAGAACAGTTTCTTCCCCTCTGCTGTTGGACACATGAACAATAACCATATGACTGTCCCCGCCACTAACACATGACCCTACGCTGTGTTCACTGTATCATTCCATGTTTGGCACTGATCACCACCTGCACTCATGTATATATCTTTCAACGTAGCACTCTTAATTCTTATTCTCATGTATATATCTCATGTATATCTCATGCACATATCTTTCCACGTAGCACTTTTAATTCTTATCCCTACTTTTATTTTTTCCATGTCTATTTAAGTGTTATTTATGACACCATGTTTGCACTGAAGCACCGCAGCAATTTCCTAATGTTGTAAACCTGCTCAACATTTGGCAATAAACCCCATTCTGATTCTGATTCTATACACATCACGTTGCTACTGTGTCACTTGACTGCGGTTTGCATTCTATGCTAATTCTCCATGCAGAGTGCAGAGAAGCAGGGAAACCAGTTACACATGAATGTGTACAAGATGAAAGGACAGGCCTGTGGGGGCCCACTGAAGACCGAGGTGAAGGAGCTGAAAGGAGACCTTCGACCCGCTCCTCCTTACCCCTCAAGGGTTAAAACAGTGGACAAAGGCACGCAGGTCACCCCTGAGCGAGAAGCTGTAAGTAATTCTAGTCTTCCCCCCAACTTTCTTCTCCCTATAGATTCTCACATGTGCAGTGTCTTTGAAATCATTTTAATAAAATCGATGCCTCAAGTCAGTTAAGTTTTTGTGCCTGTTGGGGGAAAAGTTTGTGCTTCTTTATTAAAAGCTAAAATCTCTGATTTTGTCACTTAACTGAAGAATGGTGTATTTTCATACAGGTAGCAGTAAAAGATAACAAGGGGAACAAACCAGATGATGAGCCCCCTCCTATGTGGTTTAGATCATACATGGAGAAGGTAAAATTTAACCGCTGCTGTGAAGCAGTATTTTTACATTGAACATTTTATTTTTGATTTGCGATTAAATAAAATACTGTGCTCTGCTTCTGTTTTTCATAGTTTAAGGATGAGGTGGTAAAGGAGGTAGTAGAAAGAATGTGCAGCGACTTTTCTGTCCAGTGTTGTACCCACAAATCCCCTGAAGGTCCCCCTGAGGCAATTGGGGCTATTGGCGGTATTATGGGACCCAAACCAGGCCCCTCCACCTCGAATGGATCCCTTGGCTACACCCCAAACTGCAGCAGCTGCAACAAACTCACCTCTGAAGGAGCCTACAAGTGCAGGTATGCATGAAATTAACTCTAGTCATCACAACATTGCTTTTAACCATTTTTACATGTTTGGTGTTTTTTAAGTAGCTGTGTAAATGTTTACATTAATGTCTTTGTTATTTTCCCTGCCAGCGTGTGCCCATCCTGCATCCTGTGTGAGATGTGCAGACATAGCCATGACCCTAGCCACAACCTCGTGAGAACCAAGACACCTCTCTCCATCCCAGAACATGGAATGTCAGGGGAGTTAAGGTAAACAACCTAATCTGAGGATAACTCTGCATTAATGAAGGAAAATATGAATAGAAACACACACAAAGTGGGATTGTAAATTATTCTTGCAGCTAGATTACTGTAATTAATGACTTATCAATGGGAATTTTTATGATTTTGTTTTTGGAAAATAAACATTTGATAGTCCACAAATAGGTGTTCCTGATGACATTTTAAACCAGGTTCCCAAGGCGAGGAGACAGGACAGTGCGCAAGGCCGAACGACAGCGCCTCAAAGCAGAAAGAAGGCAGCTAAGAGCCGAAGTGAAGGAAATCAAGAAGAAACTGAGACTGGAGAAGAGGGGGCTGCAGTGGAGTGGGCCCTCTACCTCAGGAAGAGCCACTCTGACAAACATGGCCTCCACATCCACCCAGGTCCCTGCCCTGTCCCCTCCTACTGCCTCAGACACAGCCTCAGGTCCAGCCCCAGCCCAAGGTCCCATCCCTGCCCTGGTCCCTGAACCCCAGGCCTCCAGTCCAGAGTAAGAGCCACCTCGGAAGAGCGTCCGACAGTGCTGGGTACCTTGAACCCAGCATGGATGCAAAAAAGTCTTTTTTTCCAAGAAAAGAAATGAAAATATGCCATCTTTGTAATCTAGTCTGTATGAGTGTATCGCTGGCTGCTCTGGGTGGTGGAAATTGTTGGAACTACCTCAATGTGAAAACTGCTGCTGCTGCTTCATAGATTTTCTAAGAAAATTGCTTTTGAGCTGCAAAAAAAAAAAAAAAAAATCTGCGGTCCTGCTTTTTTGATTCGTAGAGAACAAAAGATGGGTATTATAAGAAACCAGGGCTTTTTTCAACAATGCTCTGTACACTTGAAACTAGGGGTCCCGGGGTCTCGCACACGTCCTTGGTGCCCACTATGGCTGCCTTGTTTCTGGATGAAAATCTGCCTGACGGCACCAATCTGGAGCCTGGTACCAAGTTCATCAAATACTGGAAGATGAAGAACACGGGCTCTATCTGCTGGACCTCAGAGACTAAGGTACCCCTCCCACTCGTCAAGAGGACAGGCTGCACTCTATCTTTCCCTCCTGCTTTACTTCCACTTTGAGCCCCCACTGTACTCATAGCCTCGTCTTATCCACTAACACCTGTTAAAAAATTTTACCCAGCGTAATACCACTAACGCCCTCTCTGTCTAAGATATTTATTATTTTAATTCAGTTAATCTGTGTTGTAGTTTAAGTTTGAAGTCTTTGTCATTGTTTGAATGGATGTGTGTGTATGTGTGTGTGTGTGTGTATGGGTGGGTGTGGGTGTGTGTGTGCCCCTGACTTGATTGTATGTATTCTTTTAGTTATGTGACTTTTTTGCATGCTCTCGTCTTTGTGCTTTTTCGCATGTGTATTCCTATTTTGTGTTTTGTGTATGTGTGTACGTGCACCCAGCTAGTGTTCATGTGGGGAAACCTCAGCTTGGCATCAGAGGAGAAGAGGGAGGTGCCGGTGCCCTTGCTGCCACCCGGACATGTGGGAATGGTCAGTGTGGCCTTAGTTGCTCCTGTGACAGACGGGACGTACACCTCCCACTGGCGCCTGGCGCACTGTGGGTCTCAGTTTGGCCCGCGTGTCTGGTGCAGCATCGTGGTCAAGCAAAGAGACAAACGCACCGGACTCAGACATCAGAGAAAACGACTGGCAAGTCTGCTATTCAGTAACACCCTGCACAGCTGCAACATGTGCACATCTAGATTATTGACTTAATTCAGGCTGTTAGTCGTGGACATGGATGACGCACTCTACATATTTCTCTGAAACAAACAGGATAATTATAGGGCTGTAACACCGTAACAGAAGCATTAAAATATTTTCTACAATCAGTTAAACTGGTAAAATGCATTTTAAATGTTTCCTGTTTGCTAAATGTGTGGATTTGCTTTTCATAACACAGCAAATATAGCAAGTTAGACCTCAGTCACACGGGCTTGGGGACCAGTGGATGACCCACAGGCGACCTGAGGGAAAAGTGCATTTTTCCCTACTGGTTGTTGGGTGGTTACTACTCCTTTTGATTTCTTTGGTTGCTAGCAGATTGCCATTGTTGCACAGGCTTGTAGCCTGGAAGATGCTAACATCTGTGCAAAGATTAGCCTTTTACTCTCTGAGCTGCAGAGAAATTTAAAAGAGAGAACAACTGTCTTCAAAGTAAAAGCTGTGCCTTACTGCTTCAACCATGACATTTTAAAGGGCGCAACTTTTACTTCATGTTCTCCGTTTACGGTTTGCGCGGTTTCACTGCTGCTTGGTGAGTAGTTTGTGAGTGTTTGCTTTGCATCTTCCATGCACACGACAACGCGTTGGCGACCGAAGGAATCACAAGGAGGTTTGCAGCAAACCACTGCCAACCATCTACGTGGTCACCAGTTTGTTTGTAGGCCTTGTGAAAGGAACTTTAGAAATCGATTTCACAACAATCACTCGCAACCGGTTTGTGAATAATTATTTTTTCTTCCGTGTAGGTTGTCCACCAACTAGTTTCCAGGCCTGTGTGACTGTGACCTTTTGAATAAATTCTAAAAATAATTGATAGATCAGTTACCAAATTAATTACCGTTTCTCAAAAAAGCTGGGCAGCTGTGCAAAATATCAGTAATATTATAATGCAATATATATTATAACATTAAGCTATATTTTTTAATCGAAAACAGTCCAGTAATATTATATCAAATGTTGAAACATTTTTTTAATTTAGTTTATGTGTGGTTTCATAGCGTAGTGGTTTACACCTTTGCCTAACAAGTATAAAAGTTCTGGTTCGATCCCAGGAGCGCATACAGATCCCTTTATGGTCAGGAAGGTTTTCCAGTGTAAAAAAACAAATCAAACATGCAGAGAACCACTGTGATGTCGCCAGAAACACATTAAAAAAAGTGAAGCAAAGTGCAACCAAGCACAAAAACATAGCATCACAGGCAGGCTGAGGTCTTTAGAAGTAAAAATGGGGCTACGTTTTACAATCCACCTGTAAGAACATACCTGCTGTGCAGGTATGTAAGCAGGTATGTGCACAGCAGGAGTAGATTGAAAATCACTGTATAGGCTCTTTGAGCCTCTTTAAAATGCCCTGAAGTAAAGTGGAAAACAGTCCTGTGGTCTTACCAATCAAAGTTTGAAAACCCAGTATACTTGATGGTAAAGACGGGCCTTAGTACACATGACTTGGGTTGTAATGCTACTGTGTACAGGCTTTCAAGACATGTGCTGATGTGACATGACTTTGTAGGAAGTTCTGTCCTGTGCAACAAAGGAACATCTCAGATCACATTCTTCATTACAGCTGCACGTCTTCATAGTAAAAGAATCTCCCCACTAAACCGGCCTGCCTGCTTTCCAGACCCGTGAGCCGTTGCAAACATTTGAAGCATAATGAAACAAAAAGTCTGACGTAGGAGGCTCTGGACTGCTGAGCTAGTGGATTCCTTTATTAGGCAAGAATAGGATCACTTTTGCTTTTAAAGCTTTTTGAATTGTGCTCACAGCAAAAAAAAATAAAAAATCTGTTTCAACATTTGACATAATGTCGTTGAGGTATTTTACAATAAATAGGAACTAATTTGTAAATCATTGTACATATTTAATGTTCTCTACTGCAGTATGTGAGCATGTGACTCTGTGTACTTACGATAAAAATAAAAAATTAAGAATAACACAGAATTAAAAAGCTTAATGCATGACAAAAGGTCATATTCTATAAACACCAGAAGTAAAATAAAAAAAAAATCATATTATGAATTGAAAAGTTTCAGTACACTTTAGTGACACTAACGATGGCACACTTGTTTGTCCTTCAGAAGAAAGATCTAAGACCACCGAAGGAAGAGATGAAGCCAGAGGAGAAGGAGGCGCGGGCCAAGAAGGGCCACACTGGCTTCTTGGCAGGCCTCTTCTCTGAAGACTACTACTTCCCACCAGTGGACTTCATGACTGCACAGGTGTGCACTCGAAAAGCTCAGAAACCTAAAACATGCTTTAAATTAGCTTCAGTCAATACTCCTGAAAGCTAGCAGCAAGGGCAATTTTTAATAAGGAAAATATGTGAAATCTGTTGAATAACAAACAGTACTTGGCTCTTAATTATACACAGAGCTTGGCAGAAGTACACTGGCACTTATTTTTATATTTTCCCTAATTTGTTTTGTTATTAAGGATCTTCTATCTTTTGAGTTGCTGGATTTAAATTTTGCGGACGACCTGGAAAAGGTTCCTCATAACACCCCTGCAGGTGAGTCACGTTTAATGCTTTAATACAAGAAGAATAACTGTTGTTATTCATTATCTGTTTTTTGAATAAAGGTTTTGGATGAACTTTGTTCTTTTCAGGTTTAACAGTTTAACCAAGTGAACGCATCAGGATTTAGAAACATAAACTGTGTCGTGTTTTCTCTTCATTCATTTCTAGATTTGACACCGTGTATATCCCCTCTTCCCTATTGCACTGTTGTGTTGGACAAGTCCAGCCCATCTCCCAAAAAAGAGGAAACGGAGATCTCAGGAGTCCGAAAACTTTTTGGTGAGGCGAATAGAGTAATAGAAGACACACAGAGTAATGTGTATTCAGTATGAATTCTTACAATTACTGGAAAACTAAGCCATGGGATGTTAGGAATAAAATTTAACATTTAACCCCAGTCAAGTCTGTCCCGTATTTAGCAAGTGAAAATAAAATAAAATAAAATAAACAATAAAAGGTGAATCAAATAGACCATTGCCACAAGGCTGGGATGGTCCATTTGGTAAAGTAAATCCGTGGGGCATCTTTCTTCGCCTTTAGACAATAATTCTGATGGCAAAAGAGCAAAACGGGACAGGCAAAAAAAAGGAATAAAATTTAAACTTTTGAATTAAAAGTATTCTTGCCTTAAATCAGCTGTTTAGAGGGCAGCTTCAGTCATTTTACACATTAGATTTCAGTTCAGGTTAAGCTCTTTGTACCTCTAATTTGATTTGGTTTGCACAATGAGTCTTAATTACTTACGCATGACTTATACTATATGTGTCGAATCTGCTTTGAGCCTACAGTGTAGTCAACACAAGTGCCTGACGGCCGTATTCTTGGATAGCTCAACACTTTTGCCACCAAGACACTAGCTGCTGGTGGAGTTTCGCTCTTTGAGTTCAATCATTATCTTCCAGTCATTAAAAAAAAAATGGTGGCGGTTTTCTGTGGAAGTGCACTTCAAACTTTAGTGAAGGTTTCTACAAATGTGTAGATTTAACACAGAAGCATTAATCATACTTAACATTTAAAATAAAAGTGTCTTTGTCATCCAAGATAGTATTCATCTGAGTGATGGCTGCTGGATCAACGCTGTTAAACTTTATCAGGAAGGAAGAAATTGCAGCCATCGAAACAAAGCGCACGAGCTGTTGATTAAAAATCAAGCCAGCTAATTGCTGTAACTGTCTGGTGGCTCACTGATCAGCCCACTCGAACCTTTCGTGATTTAATTTCTGGACTTAATGCAAGTTTATGGTGTTTGCAGTTAAATAGCCAAACAATATCACATGATTTGATTTAAAGTGTGATTTTTAAATCAAATCAAATAATTATTACATTTAAAAAATGTCATTTTTTTAAATTAAGTGCACTCCCATGCGGTTTAATTAGAACTAGGATGCATAAACTAACAACTGATTTAAACTAATCCTACAGCACCATCATGGCAGGGAGTCAAAATACTTGTATTATCTCAGTTATAAACCGTGGTAGCCAAAGTTGTAATTATTTTTGCCCATGGTGTCTTGTTTTAAAGTTTTAAAGACATAGTTGTTCCAAGATATGTGACTGAGGTTTGGTGAGAATGTCTTCAAAAGTCATTCTCATATAGTTTGGCTTACGTATATTTAAATAAATTCTTACTGTCCCGTAGGCTGTAAGAGAAGTGCAAAATTATTTATCTAATTGTTTGTTGGACTTTGCTAAGGACGGAAACTGAGGAATCTGAAGGAGGTGTTTACGCCTGTAGCCCAGGAGGAGGAGAGGGACGATGAGATCAGTGGAGCGCAGTTCCTGTGTGAGACCGTCATGCGATCCCTCGCTTTGGAAGAAGCCCCCGACCACAGACCCCCTCGCAGGCTCCAGCGCTGCGGCCACGAACCAAAGGGTGAGGAGCCTACCAGTTTATCAGTTGTCAACATCATCTTGTTTAATGTGCTAAGCTGTTGTTTTCGTGCTACTCTCACACGTTTCCAGTAGTTTCCCCGGTTCTGAACTTTGAGAAAACAGATGAGTCGGAGGAGACCGATGAGTTTCAAGAAGGAAATGAGATCGGCGCCGTTAAACCTGAAACTTCAGCTCTGCCTACAAACATAGGACTCAACTGGATCGCCCAAAAAGAGGAAACCAGGCCAAGTTAGTGCACAACATCTGGGGTTTTTTTTGTTTCTGCTTTTTTCTACCAAAATGTCTGTTTCTATTTGTATGTTATGGTGTGACCTCAATATCCAGATGTTTATTTTAGTCATTTCTTTCCTTCTTGCAAGTTTCTCCACCTGAACCAGAGAATGAAAACCTGCGTATGAGTTCACATCATAATAACGAGGACAAAGACTTTGAGGCCTGTGATGGTACCCAGAACGTGACGGATGAGCGAGAAGAGAAAGAGGAGGATGGAAACAAAGGGGAAGACTGGGATGAGGTGACTTGATTAGATCTAAATTATTGTAAGAGAGTTTGTATAGAAATTCTCATGTAATAATATCCTCATATTCTTCTCTTGTGCCTCAGATCAGCAGCCAGATCTCCTCAGTCTCTTCTGACGATTACAGCGTCATCCTCCCAGACTGCTTTGACACCAGCCGGCCTCTGGGGGAGTCCATGTACAGCTCCGCCATGTCGCAGCCTGGCACTGGTGCTGCTGCTCTGGCCTCAGACAAATCGGATGTAGAGCAGGAGGAAGAGGAAGAGTCCATCATGGAGCCGGGCAGGGATGCACTACTGGCAGAGAGGCAGGAGCTGACAGAGGTGGCCTCTGCTGAGGATTCACTGGGAAACGCTGGGCCTCCACTGGTCACTCAAATTAACAGCAGTGTGAACCAGATGCCCTGTGCCTCCCAAACTGTGGATGAGGTGACCTTAACCCCTGAAGTGGTGCCATTCCCTGACCCCCTGCTTCCCCCGCCGACCCTCTACTCACCCAGGTTAGATGGGGAACACATTTGGATGATAGATGATATGAAAGCAAAATGTTATTATTTTTTCCCTGCCAGGATTTTTCCCAATGCCCAGACTAGCCTCATTTTTAAAAAAAATAAAAGTTTCTGTATTATTTCAGGTCTGAGGCACTTTACCTGGCTGACGATCCCAGTTCTCCAGCCTGTGACCCAAATGAGCCGCATCAACCAAGAGTCCACCTCAATGGTGAGTATCACTGCCACAGCTAGGTGTAACTACATTAGATATAAATAACAGCACAGCTCACATTACTTAGGAAACACAATTTGCCCACTAAGCCAAGAAAGGAAGTTAGACTGCACACCACCTTTAAGGATCTGTTGCTTCAGCGAAGGGTTTTGTTCCTCATTTAACCTTTGTTTTCGTGTAATTTCCCTTTTTTATCTGTTCTGCAGTATCATCTGGTCTGTCAAGATCTGCAGGCTCAGCAGCCAGTGCCTTTGAGACATATAATCCCAGGCCCAGCAATGCTCTGCAGCCAAGGTACAAAAAAACAACAACGACTTATTTCTGTTGAATGTGCGTCTGTCTTTAACACGTTCATGTTTCATGTTATTGTTTGATCTATTAATATCCTGCAGGATCAGTAAAATTTCTTAGATATGTGGCATGCTGTCTGCGTTTCGTGACAGCGTGGCTAACTGTGCCACATTGCTTCCTGTAACACTGTTCTGTGTAAGGTTGTGTAACGACAGCGCTGTATTCGTTGCAGGGGCCAAGGAGGAATCACAGAGGGACTTGTTAAGGGAGCTCTTTCTGTGGCAGCATCTGCTTATAAGGCTCTCTTCACTGGACCGAGCTGTTCAGTAGAGGTATATAACACATCCTGCTGTTTAGAAACACTCACACACAAGCAAATATGCCAGAATGTATCATCTCTTCAAGGATTTAATGAGGATTGAAAGAAAATGTAACATCTCTGTTATACTCTGTATCTTCTTTTTTGCTATGATTGAATCCCATAAGGTACTGCACTAAAAATGCATCTAAGTTTTGTGTTATTTATTATTTTTGGGTTAATTAATTCTTACAGTCGCTATAATCAACAATATAATGGATCATGTGATTATTTCTATATTAAATCAGTGATCCATCCTCAAACAGTGATCCATTTGAAACTCCAGATTTTTCTTCTTTTACTCCGCTAGAGTAGCTTCGCGTAATTCACAGCTCACACTAATTATTATTTATTTTGTACTGGGCCTTGGTGGAGCCCCTTAATTCTGTAGAAGCCTCTTGGATGAGAGGGGAAGCGATCAGTAAAGTGTTTACTGACAGAACGAGGGCGCTTAGGGCTGCTTTCCCAGGGATTTCTGGAAGTCCTTCTGAAGCCACATGAGTGAAACCACAGAAAGTGCAGTTTTAGTCACAACAACCTCATAATCATAAGATACACATCCCTGATTATATTCCTCTTACCACCCTGCTTTGGTAAAAATTCACCCACGTTTCTCTTCTCTTTTCCAGCGAGGCATCGACCCAGCCACCACACAAGGCCCTTCCAAGATGGACCAGCTTTTGGAGATGGGTTTCAGAGACCAACGGATGAATCGGCGACTGCTGAAGAAGCACTTCTACAGCCTGGAGCACACCGTCGACGAGCTGGTGCAGTTGGCCGAAAACCGCCGCAACAGATATAACGTTACTTAGGAGTGAAGGTGGCAAAGATGTGAAAAGTCAGCGTTAAGGTTGTGAATTAGTTTGACTTTAAAACACAGTGTAAGGATAATAAAAATAATTGGATTCAATCTATTGGTTGAAGGTTGAAAGATAATTGGGATCAATATGAAATACCGTAGCCTTTATTTCTTAATTATAAGAGATAAATGAACATTCATTTGTGGCTGCTCCTGCCTTTGCCTTTAATTTAGCTTTAACATTTTGATACAGTTAACCACCAATACACACTCAGAAGTTATGATGATGGCGGTTAATCTTTGCCATGCCTACCTGGGCCTTAGAGCTCTATGGTGCTGGTCAAAAGGAGCAGGAAGTAACATCTGGACAGGACTAAAGTGTGTATTCCAACTCATCATCTTAGTGTTCGTATGGCCGTAGCAGCTGCTTCCTCATGCTGAGAAATAAGTGTATAGGCAGGGCTTGGCTGGAGTCTCATGGAGCACAAAGCTGTGAGAATGAAAACTGCTGAATGTCCAAACATGTTCTGAAAAGCCAGCGCTCGTGTACGATGATGCTATGAAGCTTTGTGAATCCTCTGGGGGTTAGGGGTAAAAGTGCAGTAATAAGAACAAGAAACACATATTTAAGACATTTCTTGATTATTGTAGTGAAATCTGCCTAACAATGCAATCTTTTTCTGTATCAGAGTACTGTTATTTTAGACGTTGACATGTGGAATGTACACAAAACTGTCCGAACGGATCACTGCTCAGATGCAGATGTTTCTGTTTTGTTTTTTATACTGCTGTTTAGGAGACACCTGCATGACAGGTAGAGGCTTTTAGAGACGAGTCGTGTTTTTCGTGATTTTTAGCACAGTTAGAATGGAAAACGTCCGCTTTGCGTCATCTGTCTTCATCCCTGCCTGCCTGCATCTCTGCTCGTTCTCATTTAAACACCAACTTTAACTTAAAAAATGTCTTTAAACACTAACTCAAGCAGAAACGTCTCTAACGACACATTCCTCAAGCTCATAACGGAAACAGAACCAAGTATGTTTTTATTTCGCTACATTTCCTGTTTTTTCCTTAGTTTACTGAAGGACACATGTTGGTTGACATGTTGACTGTGATGAGCGTCTGTCAGGTTTTAAGTTACTGTGCATCTCTTTGAATGATTTCGCCTTTTTGTGTGTTTGGGGTTTTTCTTAATCAGTATTTTCTTATGAATATGACTGTCCATGTTTCAAATCCATGCTCTAGAAAATAATTCTGACTATATCTACAATCTCAAGTTATTCTGTCACAGAATATATACATTAAACAATGCTCTGTCAATCTGCCAATAAACTATTTGCACATCCCTGTTGCCTGTCCAGTTAATGACACACTGCTTGTCTGTAGTATGTGTTTGACTCAGGTCATACAGCTTTGCATTCCCTGGGGACACTAAATGGTAAATAGCCTGTATTTATACAGCGCTTTACTAGTCCCTAAGGACCCCAAAGTGCTTTACACATCCAGTCATTCACACACTGGTGATGGCAGCTACATTGCAGCCACAGCCACCCTGGGGCGCACTGACAGAGGCGAGGCTGCCGGACACTGGCGCCACCGGGCCCTCTGACCACCACCAGTAGGCAACGGGTGAAGTGTCTTGCCCAAGGACACAACAACCGAGACTGTCCAAGCCGGGGCTCGAACTAGCAACCTTCCGATTACAAGGCGAACTCCCAACTCTTGAGCCACAATCGCCCCATAAACCACCAGGAGCTCTATAAACCCCGATTTCTTTAGAAGTAACAGTACTTAGTGACTTTACAGTTTAATGACTCAGTGTTAAAACTATGTTAAAATGCATATTACTATGCTGTTTTTGTAAACTTCCTTTGTGTTTCAGATGCAACTACAAGTTTTATACAGCTGTAATATTTACACAGTAAACTGCCAATTTTTGCATAGAGATTGTAAGAAAAGGGAAACAGATGATCAGTTAAACTAGATGTACACTCACTAACGCTTTATTAGGTACACTGTGGCATAGATTCAACAAGGTGCTGGAAACATATCTTGGAGATTTTGGTCGACGTTGACATCATATAAGTTGCTGCAGATTTGATGCCTTCACATCATCCAAGACTGTTCCACCACATCCCAGCGTGCTCTACTGAAGATATGATAACTGCAGAGGCCATTTGAGTACATTGACCTCACCGTCATGTTTAAGAAACCAGTTTGAGAATATCTGAGCTTTGTGTCGTGGAGAGGTAGAGTCAGCTGAAAGCAGCCATCGGTTAATATAAAATAAGACGGGTCTGTTTGTTTATACCCATTTCTGAGCTTTCCGTCTAAATCCCACAGCAAATATTCAAATTCATCAGAATGGACAACATTTTTCTAACCTTCTGTTGTCCAATTTCCAGCCTCATGTTCCTGTTCTTAGCCAACAGGAGTGGCCTTCCATGTTGTGTTTCCTTCTCTAGCCTTCTGCAGCCTTCACTACAAGGTTCAACATGTTGTGAATTCAGGGCATTTTCTGTAAACCTTAGAGATGGTTATATGGGAAAACTCCAGTAAATCAGTAGTTTCACTTTTAAAATGAATTTCTTTAGGATCTCATAGAGTCGGTTTTCATATAATGAAGATACTGCTAGAGGTCCAGCACAGGCCCGCACACATCTGCCACTCTAACTGACTCATTTCCTGTTTTAATACATTTTCAAAGACTAATATTTCATATCAAACGCTCACATGCCGCCCACTCAAAACCTCTTCTCTATTGAAACTAGCAACTGCATCCAAAAGCTGTGCCAGCCGGGACAGTTATAGTAAACTGAACTGAAATCTGTGGGTCAATTATGAAACAGCAAATATGGTGGGAGAAGGGTAACGTCTCTGTCAAATATGGAGTTGTGTTTAAAGGTTGTGGCCACTTGTACAGGATTTGACTGTTTAAAACGTTTGCTAACAAAGCAGGGCATCTGGCAGAGTGGAATGAAATAAGGAACCTGATGCCAGAACACAGAGAATATAGCATAAACAGGTTGTGTGTGTCTAGTGTGCTTAAAGGTGTAAAAACACAACACAAACATACTGTTAAGCCCCAAATGATTCACCCGCCTGCCGTATTTAGGTTTAAAGTCATCTTGTGACATTTTGGAGTGTCCCGCCTTACTCTGATAGAGAATCTGCAGGGAGTTGGAGATTATGGTGTTGACAAAGACGCCTTCCAGCCAAATCCCAGAAGAAACCTGCAAAAAGCTGGTCAGCAGTTTTAAAATTGGTTTGAATGCTTGAACACCAATAAAACTTTTCCACTGATTATTGAGAAGAGTACAAATAATTTTCTAATTGCCATTTTTACTCCTTTTACATTATTCTGTTATATTTTGAGAGATACCTGCCTTGTTTCCTACCTGTTTAAATTTAAATCTCTACTAGAATCTAGATCTTTCAGAATAATTTGGGGCTCATTTTATTACATTTAGGCTATGTTTTTATTATGAATTCCTGTGGTCTGTCTAGCTACAGAAATGTGTTTTACTAGAAGAAAATAGGGAGTTGTTTTGTACTCAGAAAGGTGTATTTTTGTTTCCAGCAGACAACTTTTGGAGATGTACAACAATCAGGGCAAATTACATTTTTACAGGACGTCTGGAAACCGACACAGAGCAGTTTGCTTGTTGAAGAAGTTTTATATTGAGTATTAAAGTTTATGTGAATCGAGTTCACACGTGATTATCCTCTTATTGGGCAAAACGTCCTCGGTTTGAGATAATCCGAAACCACGTGAGAACAAGAAATGTAAATCATTTTCTGTTGTAACCCACAAACTGAACGGTAATGTGTTTCACAAAAGTAAAACGTCACTATTCCACGTCTAGTTGTTTGGAGCTGGATCTCCCTGCCCAGTGCGCGCTCCCGACGCAGGGGAAACAAATTCGGTCGTGAGTAACGACCATGGCACGACACAACGTTAAAGATAGTTCACGTTAGCTGATATGCAAATTATTGTGTCAGCACCCAGTTGAATAGCTTATGGTATGATAGTAGGTCTGGATAATAGCACATGTGATCAGGAAATGAGTGACACATAAAAAGACAAGGAAGTGTTGCACTCAGTACATTGTGTGTATATGAAGCAGCTGCACCACGGTCTTAATGTAGCTTCTGAAAAAGCTGAATCATAAAGGAGCTAGCAGCGTTTATGTGCTCATCCTGAATGATATTTGGACTTATTGTGAGCTGTGAGGTGAGTTTGCAGAGGATGAGGTTTTTAACTTAATTTGTATTGCATATAAAATTGTGATTTTGTTAAATTAATAATACATTTAATAATTTTAGACTTCAGAATCATCCATTACGTGTAGGAGTAATACTTTCAGTCGTTTATTTCTTAATTAGTGTTTAAATACTTGTTTACACTCAAGCCTTGCACAGTAACGATCAGTCTTTCATATACAGCAGATACAATTTGTAATCTCCACTCACAGAAAACTGAATAAACCATTTTATTGTATTTCAAAAAAATTTCTTCACTTATCTAGTTGATTATATCTAAAGTTTATAGAGTCACAGGATACTGAGTAATAGAACAAGCTATTTGCGTTTTCATATAGAAATAAGTTTAAAATATGTAATTTAAAGGCAAAAATTGTAATTCATATTCAGCTTATGACTGAGTGCAAACTGTTTCTAAAACACAGAGCACACTGTTGTTTTAGTGTGGCTTTATGGAGACTTCCTGCATACTTGTGCCTCCGCAGGACAGCACAAACCAAACACAGCAAACCAGTTTAACATCTGTCATCTGAGTTCAAATGTCTTGACTTCTTCCTATCTATCTATCTATCTATCTATCTATCTATCTATCTATCTATCTATCTATCTATCTATCTATCTATCTATCTATCTATCTATCTATCTATCTA
>NW_024582367.1:3178668-3229645 GCF_018398535.1 Haplochromis burtoni | reverse complement strand
CTATCTATCTATCTATCTATCTATCTATCTATCTATCTATCTATCTATCTATCTATCTATCTATCTATCTATCTATCTATCTATCTATCTATCTATATGTTATGACTGTGTAGTGTCAGTCTTGACCACCATCTGTTTACTAGAGGCAACCAATCAGAGAAAGGTTAGTTGAAAGTTTGTTTTGTCATGTGAATTGAGGGTCTTCAGGAAGGCCTGGTATAATGATTTTGAACTTCAAAAGCTACTCTAGTACAAATGAGCATAAAAAGCATAGTTTAAAACGGAGACAGGAAACATAAAAGTAATTCAGGGAGGTTCTGATCACTCCCACACTGTAGATTCTGCTCACATCCTAACATGTATTGCAGTAATAAGCATCATTTATTGGTCATTTCAAGGTTTGTGAAGGAGGTGAGTAACAGCTGACTGGGCAACAGTCACTTCTGTTTACTGCAAGTTATAAACTGTGGTTTTTGCCCTTTTAACATGCTCTTTACTGGATGTTTTCTTTCAGGAGTGCTATGGTGGCACAGCAGCAAAATAAAGGAGATCCTGATGTAACAAAAAAGATGGAGAAGGTGAAAGGAATGAAGCACTTTCCTCCATATGGTAGCATGGATGAAAACACAACAGGGGACAACTGCCCCACATGCCGTGGCACTGGCCGAATCCCCAGAGGTTGGCCTTTTTTTGTGAAGAAAACTCTGCTTTTATCTGTCTTTACTGTCAATTTTCCACTGTTTTAACTGGAGTTTTAAGGCTTTGACATCATTGTCTGCTGAATGCTTCCCATGCATGACAAAAACTAGAGGAACCAGTCGTGAAAAAATGACACGGTGTTTACTTCTTCTTCTCCAAATTACTTTCATTTCACATTTAATAGCAAGTTGACTGAAGGAGTCTTAAAAACATGGCTATGTGCTGGTGTCAGCTAAGATACTTTCACATCATTTCTGTGGTAAGAACAAAACCTTTATTTCCATCTTGTACTGGCAGGACAAGAAGACCAGCTCGTTGCCGTCATACCGTGTAATGATGTAAGGCTGAAACCCAGACGCACGTAAGGAGTATAGCAGTACATGAATGTGTGTGTGTGAGGGGTGCTTTTACAGTTTTGAACAAGCGAGTTAGAAATATTTTTGTGTTTATGGTTTGCACTGTTGCTCTATTTAAAATGTAATTTTGCATATCCCTGTTTCAGGAAGCTGCATGTCTGCATCTCCATGGGCCTGTGTCTCCTTATTTGCTGTCTGATCCTCTTTTTCCTCTTCCCACGGAGTGTCACCCTCACCCCAGTGTCTGTACAATCAGTCACAGTATACTTCATCCCAGATGAAGTTAAAATGGACGTCACAGTAAGTAATTTGAAAATCACTCTGCTCATCAGTAGTTTTGGTGTTACAGTAACCAAAAAACTTCCCCAAAAAACACTGTATGCAGCCAAACATCTGGGCAGCACTTAATGTTTCTAGGTGGGCATTAGCATCCCAGTTATGAGGCTAATCAGAGATAGTCCGATAATTCAAATGATGACTGGCTTGATCACCGTTTTTGAGATACCACAAAGTCAGTTTAGTTAAATTTTAAATATGGGCATGTGAAAAAACAATGTTTTCACAGGACACTGTGCAGTTTTGGCAGTTTGCAGCCCTGGAGCAGTGCTACAATCTACAATCATTCCAGAAGTTTATTTCCCAGCAAATTCATCACATTTGACTGTGCAATGCTAACAGGAATTGCCAAAAAAATCCAAGAGCTAAATCTCAGACTCTATAGACTGCAGTTAGCATGTTAAATATTAAAGTTCATGACAGTAAATTAGAAAAATATGAGTTGTTCCCAGGAGAAAACCTATTCTCTGTGACCAGAACATGGCAACATGTCTTGAGTTAAGATTTAAGACTCCTAGAACAATGTCCTTTGGCTAGATGCACAACTTGGGCCAAATTCAGTCCCACAACAAGACAATTATCGCAAACACACCAGCAGATCTACAGCAGAATAGTCAGGCCTAGTCAAAGTCCTCAACCTGACTGAAATGTTGTGGGAGGAGCTTAAGAGAGCTGAGCATAAACAAATGCCTTCAAACCTCAATGAACTGAATAGAAAATGTAAGTTGGGGTTTGTGAATATCTGCCCAGCTTAATTAAGTGTAACTAGTAAACTACAGTATATATATGCTTGTCTGCTTTGATGACAGACTTCCTCCTATTACTGTGGATTTGTCATGCAGTGTCTCTGCCCTCTTTTACCCACATCTCTGCAAATCTGTGGACAAAGGAAGGAGGTGACCTCTGAACCTTCTGCCGTGATAAACATTAGGCAACTGGATTTTGAGAGTCAATAAATATCTGAAAATGACTCACCTTTGTAACATGTTTTAAAATAACATGAACGTCAAGTTCTAACTGATGACTCATGTATGTCCTGCAGACGTTGCTTCCCATTATAGCTGTTGCACCATCGGTTGCATTAGACTATGGCTACAGGAGCTATGCTAAACCCTGCTTGGCTCTAAGCATGCTTTTTTTTAATCTCTGAAAATGGACATTAGAAAATGGGACTGACACTTTTGAAGTTGGGATTAATATTTCTGAATTCTTGGTGACCGATTCTATATAAAAATATGTAGAATTAGTTGGAAACAAGCAGCATAACATAACTAGTGTGTGTTAACAAGTGGAGGTCCCTCATACATAGTTGTAAAAGAGTTAAGCCATATTTTTACAATCACATTTTTTATTGCCTCTATCAAAACACTATCCACAAAGAAGCACTTGCGTTGCATTCACATGACAGATGGTGCAGTAGGTCACTGCCCCACTTAGATGGTGGGGCACTTAAAATTCCCAGACACTTTTTAATAATGCACAGGTGTGTCGGTTGCACTTGACTTGTGGATTTTTTTCCTTTTGCAGAATCTCATCAACATCACCAACACTAACTACTATTCAGTTCAGATTGTCGACTTCAGCATTCAGGCTGTGGTTGGTCAAACAGTCATGGGAAAAAACAAGATCACTAATATGACCGCAATCGAGCCCAGATCACTGAAATCTGTAAGCTTCAGACTGGATAACAGGTCCTGTTGATATCCAGCATTTGTCATGTGTTTAACATCTTATCTCTGTGTCCTCTGATATAATTTACAGAATGTAATTTCAGTTGGCCTGGATATTAAAGATGAAGGCATAGCGTAAGAAAGAAATCTTTGTTCTCAGCACATAACATCAAAAAACATCTCAAGATAAAAACGATTAGAGTCCATTGTTGTTGTTTAAATGTCTGACTTCAGCACAACTTGTTCATGTCTTTCAGCTCTTACTGCAAGTCAAGCAGCATCAAGATTCACACCTTATTTCTGGAGCTTCAGTAAGTGTCAACCTCTGTCAGCGGAAGAGGCAGAGACACTTTTGAGTTTTTTAAACCCACACTGTTAAAAGCTTCACTTTTCCGCTGTGCACAAAAACCACAACCACAAAATAATTTTTCTTCACAAAGCCAAAGTCGAATCTTTTAATCTGAAGGACATGAAAGGTCTTCCTGGAAGTCTAGTTTTTCCTTTGAAATTCAGTGAACTTGGAATTAAACCACAGGACAGTCACAGTGCTGCTATTGAGGAGCTGCTTTTTACCTTAAATGCGTTCGAGAGAAATGTGCTCATTCAGTGATTTCAGTGGCTCAGAACTTTGATGCTAACTGATGCTAATAGAGACAGGTAGCACAGTGGTGTGGTGGCAAGAATGTCCTATGTTTGAATCTACCGGCTAACCAGGACCTTTCTGTGTGGGGAGATTCGTGGGTTTAGGTTCATTTATGATTTGAAACTGGCGGTGGGTGTGAATGGTTGCGCGCTTGTCTGTTAGCTGTGTGAGAAAATGGTGAATTGTCCAGATGTGTACCTTATGATATTCTGGGGTGGGCTCCAGCCCCCTCGCGTACTACCCTGAGTTTCATAAATAGATGGACAGAATAAAGTTCAAATAGATTGTACTGACTACATGTACATGTTGTTTTTAAGTTGCTTAAAAAAAGGAACCAAACAGCATTCGTCACAGTCATGGTGATGGTCAGCAACAATATTCATGTAGGCATTTAAATGGTGCTCGATTGTTACCAAGGGGCCCAAAGTATAACAAGAAACTATCCTCTACACCACTGTGTTGACATAAGTCAGGATGGATCCATGCGTTCATCCTTTCATGTTGTTTACACCAAATTGTGACTCTACCACGTGAATGTAACAGCAGGAACCGAAACTCATCAGACCAGGCAATGTTTGTCCTCTGTGGTCCAATTTTGGTGGGAATGGTAGCCTCAGTTTCCTGTTCTCAGTTAAACTCCAGTGTGGATTGTGCCACACTGGGTAGCAGGGTAGCTCGGTAGCACACCTTTTGGGCTGCTGTGGTATCCCATCTGCTTCAATATGTGGTCTGTTGCACAGTCAGAGGTGCCTTCATGCACACCTTGGTTGATTTTAACGAATGATTTTGATTTTTCCAGTCTGACCATTTGTCTCTGACGTGTGGCAGTAAAAAGGCATTTTCATCTATAGAACTGCTGCTCACTTGATATTTTCTCATTTTTCAACCATTCTCTGTAAACCTTACAGATGTTCATTTAAAAAAAAAATCCTAGTAACATCTGGCTCCAACAAATATGCCACATTCAAAGCAATTTGTTCAGATGTTGGTGGCTCCGTAGTGTAGTGGTTTACAAATTCACCCGAGTAACAGATCCTCCGTTTAATCCTGGGAAGAGACAGAAATCCCTTTGGGGAGATTTGGCATAAAAAAGAAATCTGCCAACTTAAAACATATGGAGCTACCTGCTGTGTGAGAAGCCTTGTGAATAAGGGAGCATCTTAAAGCAGCTTTCTTCTATATTCTGATGCTCAATGTGAACTTCAGCAGGTCATCTTAACCATGTCCACATGCTTAAATGCTGCTGTGATATTGGGTCAAAGAGCAGTTGAACATTTGTACTTAAAAAAGTGGCTGATGAGTGTATTTTCGAGCATTTTTCAGTCCTCACCACTTCATAAGAACGAGAGCTATCCACAGGAATCACATTTTTGCTCAGCATTTGAGCATCAGTAACGTGCGATATATCGCAGTTTCAACAGCAAAACTGCACCAACTTAATGTCTGTGATGTACAGAAACAGACAAAAAGCATTGGTAATCTGGGTGATTTATCTGTTTTCTGATAATTCACTGCAGAAACCTTTGAAAAGTGAATGCAAAGGATCATGTCACTGTACGGGATAGGTGGCTGTTCAAAACAAGCTGCAGAAAATGAAAACTCTTCCTTTTATCTTCATTTTGGATCCTTCTGTGCAAAAATAATTTCTTATATAGTCCTATTTTGACACTCTGGATTTTGGTATTTTAATGAAGGCATGCCAAAGTTTGTGCCCTAGAAAAAGAATCAGCTGATTCTTAGGATGGTCAGGTGGGATTTTATTTCATCTTAGATTTGTTTGATTTGTTTGGAAAGACTCACGAGCTGGTTGCTAGCTTTGTCTGTCAGCTGTTTATTGCTGGCTACGCAGAGCACAGCGGGTTTATTGCAGCTCTTTTGGCTGATGTGGCTGAAAACAAAGCCAATGAGAGAATCAGTTTGGATGTAACAGCTAAAAGACACTAAAATGCTCCTAGAGTTGAAGGGAACGCCCATCAATAAACCCAGAATTATAACGAAGTCAAAAAGAATTAGCACAGACGTGAAATATGAAAATGTAACAAAGCTGTTTTTTTTCTTTTTTCAGAATGACAATGAATATTTCGTATCTCTCGCACACGGAGCAGCTGTCCGTGGAGACCTTTGAGTATATTGACTGTGGCACCAATTCAACAATTCCACATCCTGTGAGAATATGACTTCAGTGTACTGAATCTGCAGTTTATACACGATAACTGCTCTCTTTTGTGTTAACACATAATAAGACTTTAAATTAATCACTACAGTGTTATAATGTAAAAATATTGACGCTTCAAACATGCATGTGTGTAAAATGCACAAAGAAGTTGCAGAGCATTGTGCGAAATGAGCACAATTTGTGAAATGTAAAAATTATTTTGAAGTCATACCAATTTTAAATTGTCTTTAAATTTGTGTGTGTGCACGCGAACACGTGTTTACTACTGTGTTGACCATAGATCTCCTTATTGTTTGTCATTTGCACTTTATTAAACTGTAAAGGTTAATGTTACATATTATATGTTTTCATTTTTTCCCTCATTCATTGCTTCTTCATGATATTTTATACACTAAAAGGGTGTGAGCAGGTTGTCTTGAGGTCAGCTTTCCATTGTCACACTATAGTGCATATTTATATAGCTAACTTAAAAATTTTAATACAGAAAAATATGCAGGTAAAATGTTTAATTTCTAAACTTAGAAGCATAAACCAAAGTTACAATCTCGTTTTAAGGTCTTGTGTGATAGTCCTTGGACAGTCATGTGACAGTCACATGGCTCTGTGCAGTCCTGTGAAACCTTTACTGCTTTGATAGGAACTGAGAGGGAAGCAGTAGCAGCTGGGTGCTGCTAATCAAATGCATTTGACTAACTGATCATCAGCAAGGGTGACCAGCTTCATAAAAGAAGACGTTTTGGCTGTTTTCTGGTCTGAAGCAATCAGGTGTGTGTTATCACAATGGCACTAAGGAAAGACAATTGTTGCTGCCTACAAACCTGGAGAGAATTATAAGGTCAGTCCATCATTCTACAGTGAGAAAGATTATTCATAAGTGGAAAACACTGAAGACAACTGAAAATATTTCTAGGACTGGACATCCCAGGAAATTAACCCCAAGCTCAGACCGCGCAGCATTCAGAGAAACTGCAAAAGTGCCAAGAGCTACATCCCAGACTCAGCAGGGCTCAGTTAGCATGTTAAAAGTATGATAGTAAAATTAGACACATACTTATTAAGAATGTCCGGTCTGGAAGGGTTTCTAGAAGAAATTGATTTAAAAAACAACACTGCAGCACAGCTTAGGTTTGCAAAGTTACAGTTGAAGAAAACCACAAGACTTCAGGAACAATGTGCTTTTTACAGACGAGACCGAAGTGGAGATGTTTGGTTACAATTCAGAGTGCAGAGTTGAACCAAAACCAAACACAGCACATCGGCACAAAGATCTCATAACCACTGTCAGCACGGTGGTGGAGGGGTTATGTCTTGGGTTTGTTTTGCAGCCATTGGACCTGAGCACCATCAGTGAGTCCACCATGAACTTTTCTGTATACCAACATATTCTCGAGTCAAATGCGGGGTCATCTGCCCAAGCTACTGTATCACAGGGTGTACTTAGTTATTTACCCATCATTGTTATTTCATCTGCTGTTCTCCGAATCCTTTTGGTTTTAGTGAGTATGCTTTCTGTCATGTTTTAACTAGAGCTAATTAAAAAGTATAAATTGTCTAAATATGTACGATAAAAATATATGTTTTTTTCACTTTCCAAACCCAGTGTTCGCCCTACCTACAGTAAGTCACCAATACTTTTCTCCTGCTCTGTCATTGACTCTACACAAGGTGGACCCAAAGTATCATTGCAGAGTGATACTCTATAGGCACACACTTCACGCAGTAGTATGACATGCTAATATTATGGCACTTTGGGCACTCTGGAGTCTCTGTAAGTTAATGGTCTAACCTGAACCACTGCAAGTGTGAAAATTCCAGTAAAGCCAATAAATACTCAATTTTATTTTGTAACAGTACTGCTGTTACTGGGGTGGGGATCAGACCAATACATGTGAAGATATTTCTCGAGCTAGTTAACTAGCAAGTTGTTTGAAATCATTAATTTAACCAGGTTGTTCCACTGACCTCTTTTTTTCAAAAGAGAGCCATTAACAAGAGGCAGATTAAAAATATATAATACATGTAAAATGCATGCCCACAAATTCTGAAAAGCATATGCAAGACTTTTTGCAGACACACAAATGACCATTTCAAATGTTTTGGTTATGTTTAATGTGAGATTTACAGCAAACTTTGTCATCTGTTATCACACCCAGGAATTGAATTTTATTCACTCTATGTTCACAACCTCTTAAGACTAAAGGAACGTGGTCAAACTCACTTGTGTATTTGAAATTACACTTGTTCGTCTTGTGTAGATGTTTTATGAATGCATTTTCACTTGCTCACACTTGAAGAAAGAGTAACACTGGGGGGTGTTTTACTGTATTAATTTTTATATGCACGTTATTATGCATCAGTGTTTGCTGGTCATGACAGGCCGAATGCACGCAATTCACTGCTGCACCAGCAGGGGGCGCGGAGCAGCAACCCTCCAGGTGGCCGTGACGTCACCCGGGCTTAAGGTGCCGTGCGCTCGAGTCTCTCCGGAGCTTCTCAGTGCTGCTGGAGGAGAACACGAAGATCGCTTGTTGTGAACTATGGCCGTGTTTATCGCTTGTGGATGATGATTTCACCGAACATCTAAAAAGGTAGGAAGGTTTTTAAATATGCAGAGGAAAGGTCAGGCTCGGTTTTCAATGCTGGGATTCGTGCAGGCTCTGCAAACTGCATGCATGTTTTATTTTCCTATCCTATCCAATCAATCCAATATATCAGGATTCCTACAAGCGCAATAGGTAGACAATGTTGAAGTTCTTAAATTTATTTGAGGTATATCGATCAGGATAAACACGTCGTCACATGAAGTAGATGGTGAGATTTCATGCAGGAGAGGGAGAAAACTGGAGAAAAAGGTGGATTATTCCTCATACACACACACAGACACACATATATACACACAGTCATACAACGAGGTTATAAAAACATCTGTCAATAAACATGACAGGGCAATGCTTGTGCAAGCTGAGTACAGCTGGATGAAAGTCTTTGCACACTGTATTATTATTATTATTTTTTTTTTTGGGGGGGGGTCAAAGTGAAAAATAAAAACAAAAAAACAAGATAAAACCTCCCCTTGTAAACATGTAATGGTTTTATTTAGTCCAAACAGCAGCTGTTTGATGGGTATCAGGATGTCAACAACAACCGGATTAGTGCAGCTGAAGCAGTCCTTATAGGCAGTCAGCAGAGAGACCCCCTGAATACATGTTATCCATCGGCTGCATTCAAATCAATCTGGCCCAGGAAAAACCCTTCAGGTTTAACAATCTTAAGAGGATTAACCCTTAGCAAATAAGAAACTACATTACCTCAGACACCAGCTAAATAATGTTTAGCTCTGTAATGTGGCACATTTATAGTTTGAAATCTAAAATTTCAAATTATGAAGACACACACACTGCTATTGTAAAGTAAGCATCTCGGTAGTAGCGAAACATTTTAAGTGCAGCTTGGTTTGCAAACATTCCTTAAACACCCATTGTCTTTTAATTAAATGTTAACCCAGCCTGTGTGTGTGTGTTTTGATAAGGCCTCCAGCACCATCTGATCTTGGACAGGGACCAAATGCCAATCCACTGAGAACGGATTAAAACAGGAATCTTTCACCTCACCTAAGTAGGTGTGAATTGCTGGCTGGAGTCATGGGGAACCAGCTGACTGATATCGCTCCCAGCACGCCGTTCCTGCCAAGCTTCCAGTGCCTACACGTGGTCATCATTGGCCTCGATTCGGCCGGAAAAACCTCTCTGCTCTACAGGCTCAAACTCAAGGAGTTTGTCAAAACAATCCCAACCAAGGGCTTCAACACAGAGAAGATCAAAGTGGCAGTTGGGGCATCTCGTGGAATAAACTTCCAGATTTGGGATGTGGGTGGGCAGGACAAGCTGCGTCCGCTCTGGAAGTCCTACACTCGCAGGACAGACGGGATGGTGTTTGTGGTGGACTCCACCGAGGTGGAGCGAATGGAGGAGGCCAAAGTGGAGCTCCATAAGATCACCCGCACGTCAGAGAATCAGGGAGTCCCGGTGCTAATTCTCGCCAACAAACAGGACCTGGACTCGGCCTTGTCTGTGAGCGAGGTGGAGAAGCTGCTCTCTGTTCATGAACTGAGCATGTACACGCTGTATCACGTGCAGAGCTGCAGCGCTGTGGACGGTCAGGGGCTCCAGCTGGGCTTGGAGAAACTCTATGAGATGATCCTGAAGAGGAAGAAGATGGTGAAGCACAACAGGAACAGGAAGAGATGAACTACCGGTTCACACTGTGGACTTTATACACCAGAGATTTATACACTGCTCAAATGCTTCCAGGCTTAATGGTCCTCTTTAATGGGAAAGCAATTTGTGCCAACAAAACAACAATTACACACGGCCTGAGGGTCCGGAGAAATGGATTTGCTCATAATAACTGAAACGGTATTGACATTGTTTTTGTTCTGCAGCTGTCCTTAGACAGCTTATAGATTTAAGGAAACCTTGAAGCAGTTAGTCCTCACTAAGTGCTTTTCTACACTTGTTTTAAAGAAGATTTCTGAGAAGACACTTGCCTGCTCACTTTAGGACTCACAGAGGGCCACATTCCCATTTGATGAAGAAGATTTACTTAAAATAACATTCTTATATTCCTCGAAAGGCTTGCACAGATTCTGTACCACTAAATTGCTGTTTTTCTTCCACAATGTACTGATCTTTTTTCAAAATATTTATTCAGTGTATATGTATTCGTACTGGACAGAGGCTCCTTTTTCTTTTTTGTAAATGAACAGCGTCCAGCGCTCACTTAGCACCAATGATATTTAGTTTAATTCCTAACAGATCCTAAGTGCATTCCCTTCATAGACACATATATATACAAATTTAGCTACCACTGTATAATTATACTGTTTTTACAAATTGTAATTTTTTCGTAAACTGAAGACTTAATAAACCTAGCACTGTACAGAACATACATTGCTATCTTTGTATTTTGAAGGTAGTTGATAGGAATGAGTTAAACTTTTTGGATTACATGGCACGCATAATCTCTCAGCTCTAAATTCACCTCAATATTGAGATTTTCTGGCCACTTCTACAGTGATATTTGAACATCATCTGTAGCCGTGACTTTAATGTCCAAGTGGATTCAATGATCGAATCAAAATATTGCAGATAACCTTGAAAAACACTCGGTGAAAACACATTTTATTGTAACTGATAATTAGATAAACTAATATTATTCATGGACAGCAATACAGACAGCAGATTTGGCATAGTTATCCATCATTAATCACTATTTGGCGTGACTGGACAGACAAGCATGCTTTGTTAACTATAATTAAACTGCAGCCATGACTGACTGTTGATGCATTTGTATGTATGAAAAATAAGTCCTGCTGATGTTTGCGCAACTTGGGAAACACTTGAGAAGTGTTTGGGAAAGAGGCTGGGAAGCCTTGATAAAGTTGTGGCCCCGGGGCCTGTGATATCTTAATATGCCTCTGCTACCTGCTGAGCACCAAACAGCACTAAGCACCTAAAGAAACATATTTCCCCCAGGACTTGGCAGACGGAGCTGAAAGACAGTGAATATTAAATTTCCTTTGTTGACACACACAAAAGAGAAAATACATCAACCAATGCATATTGATGCCAGAATAATTAATTTGCCAAAAATCTGCATTAGTCCCCCAAAATCTAGTATCAAACAAGCTTTAGTTAGTATTTCTTTACATCAAATATTTGCTACCTTAACAGATGATACCATTTCAGTGCTCTTACCAAAATAGGGGGGAGGATCTCCTCCTCTTCCCCTCCCCCACACAAGACCAAACAATCCGTTTAGTTGGATTTCCACCTACTGCTGACAGTTTAATTGCATCAATTAGTGGTGAGACGGCTCAGAGGTGAGCTGGTTGAGTTGTGCTGTTGATTTTGTGGTCATGTGGGGCTGGATCACCTGAGGCCATCTGTACAGCAGATGCTCTGTTGCACTCTTGCTGGAAGTCAACTGGACTGTAGCCATCCTGTCTTACTACTTATTTTAATGTTAGTCTCACATTTATGTGTTTAGTGACCCTGGGATGAAATAAAATAAATAATACCACTGATAAAAATGCATTTCAAAGAATGGCAAAAAATATCTGGCATCTTGAATCGAGTCAAAGGATACGTGAGCTTCTTCTCTCTTGCTGTCACAAATATGAGAAACCTGTTTTCATAAATCCAGGAGATAAATAAGAAAAACACAGAGACCTTTTCTTTTATTTAAATTTCACTATACTGGCATTTTAAGAGTTTTTGCACTCTGTTTCTGATGTGTCATCTAACAGTTCATCGTTACTGTAGCAAATATCAGAAATGTTCCATTGTACTTAATACTAGCTCTGATCACACACTGTATATAAAAGATAGGTGTTACCATTATGATGTCACCCGCTGCTTTCTAGACTCCGTATGCTGAAACCTCAGCATCACCATTTTGGCCACTGTCACCGATCCCAAAGATTTATATGAGAGGGTGGAGTGCTAAGTTTCCAGCTAATGTAGATGGTTTTTAATCACACAGTATTCCATATTATTTGTCAGATAATCTATTAAAAATGCCCCATAAGGCACCAACAGCAAAAATGCAGTGAAGAAGTTCAGTTTAATATCTCAAAGTAGTGGAAGGAAGGCCTAACGGACCCTGATTGGCTTCATCTACCTGTGTCAGGACACCTGCCAATTAAAGCAGTCGTGCTAATAACTCTAGTGTTCAGGTGGATGAGTTAGAAAAAAGCTATCAGTCATTATCCAAAAACATACCTTATACAAGCTGTTAACATACTTTATAATGTTCTATTGCAGGCCTCTTTAGCTAGTGAGTCTACAGGGTTTGACTCACATTTGCAGCTAGCCTTTGGTGGCCAGTAGTGGAAAAAAGTTTTTGGCACTTCAGAGTCGGCTTCATTTTCCCACTTGGTGTTAATCCTCTCTTAAGTTGCCATTCAGCTACGCGTGGGTGTGCTCCTGGCCTGTATTTGTCTTGCCTGACATGATGAGATAATGACTTGTTACCTATTCGCGTGCCGCCCGCTGAGTGTTCTTAAACGCTCAATGTCAAGCTGCACTTGCGTGCACTTAAGCACGTGCATGTCCATTATGACAAGAAACCTGCGCACCCACACGAGCACCCGTGCGCATCTTGACTTGTGTGACCTCACCGTCCCTATTATTCAAAACGGTGAGCTCATTAAAAGTTTCAAGGATGTGTTGCAGCATCATCCTGACACAGCAGCTGGTCGCTGAATAAATTTGCATCATAATGCGGTGTTTTCAACAGCTGAGACACATTCTGGGCATTTGGAGACATCAGTCAGCCAATGAAAAACAAACAGTATGTGGCTGAGCTTATCTCCTCAGATAAGCCATACAATGAGGCGATGGGAAACTGTTGTTGAAGCTAGGTTAAGAAGACAGGTGACAATCAGTAGGCAGCAGTATGGCTTCATGCCATAAAAGAGCAGATGGAGAAGTATAGAGAAGGTCGTACGGAGTTGCTGTTTTTGCGGATCTAGAGAAAGCATATGTGGACCTGTGGTACTGCACGAGAAAATCAGGATTGGCAGAGCAGTATGTGAGGGTCATGTAGGATTGCAAGACAGTGGTAAGGTGTGCAGTGGGAGTGACAGATGGATTCAAGGTCGGGGTAAGATTACATCAGGGATGGTCTCTGAGCCCCTTCTTGTTTGCAGTGGTGTTAGACAGGTTGACAGATTATGTCAGGCAGGAGTCTCCGTGGACTATGATGTTTTCAGATGACATCTGTAGTGAGAGTAGGGAGCAGGTGGAAGAGAGCCTGGAGAGGTGGAGGTATACATGGGAGAGAAGAGAAATGAAAGTGAGTAGAAACAAGACAGAATACATAATGTGTGTGAATGAAAGGAAGACGAGCGTAACAGTGATTTATGTGAGTAGAGCTGGTGAAGGGAGATGAGCTTAAATACCGGACAGTGCACAAAAGAAGTGAAGAAGGGAGCTCAGTCAGGGTGAAGTGGGCGGAGATGAGTGTCAGTGGTGATTTGTGACAGAAGGATAGCAGTGAAATAGAAGGTTTACAAGATCGCAATGAAACCTGCTGTGATGTGTGGTTTGGAGATGGTTTGGAAATGTAGTGAAGGAGGACATGCAGAGGACTGGTGTGACAGAGGACGCTAGGGGTAACGTGAGGTGAAGGATGACAGTCCACTGTGGCGATTGCTAAAGGGACCAGCTGAACAAAGAAGAGGAAAAACAGAAGACAACTATGACGCCAGTAAGGCACAATGCTGTCGTGCCCACAGTCTCCCGTACACCTAATGACTTCCATCCAGCGGTGGAAAAACCCAAGGGAGCTGGATGTGCATTGTCTTTGTTGCACAGTGGTTTTCTCTTGCATGTTTCTGTCACATGCTGTGCAGACTCCTTGTTACTCTCTGCCTTGCCTCCTCCTTTCTAGGGCATCCTGGTGGCTGACAAGAAACACACAAGAGAGGGAAGCCTGGGGATTATGTGTCAGGGCTTAATCTCACATAGGCAGGTGTATCCCTGGAACGGTGTGACATAAATCAAAGACAGGCACACCACTGGGCTTTGAAAACAATAAGCAAAGCTACAAATAACAAATTTTTCCTGTTCTCCTTAAAATTCACAATGCAATGACTGCAAGGAGGCACAGTCTTAAAAATATAAGCCAGAATATATTGGGTCTGTGAGTGAGGACTGGCATAGCAGCGCAGTGAACAGATAGATGACTATGCTAACATATTTGATGAATATCCTCAGTTATTACAACTGTGGATTGATGTAATGGTCTACAGAAGTTTGAATGAATTTCTGCTAAATTAAAATGAAATTATATCAAACAAAGCTGTTGCTGGGTCTCAGATTGTTTAGACAATGTTGTAAAACTTGTTAAAAACTACAGGCATATGGACATACAGGCTTTTTAAATCTTATTGAGGGGAAAGTCTCCAAAACTATACAGCAGATTTAGCTGAATTTGTCTTATGCTCATGTCCCACTAACTAGTAAAACTAAAATTAGAGGCTTGATAATAATCATGTGGATTCAATCCACGGGAGCTGCTAAGTGCATCAGTGAACATGTCCTTTTTTAGTTATTTATATATGGTATTATTATCTTTACGTGCCCTTTGTTTTTGTTTCATCAGCTCTTTCGAAGAGTTCATTGTTTTGGGAGTTTTGCATCTTCAGTCTTTTTACATCCTTTGCTTCTCTGCCCTCATTAATCTCACTTGTGTCCAATCAGTCCTTTTAGTCTTCTCTTGTCAATTATCAGTTCATTTTGACTTCAGTTTGACCTTGTGCTTTTTTAGATACTGGTTTTTTACATAAGCTCTTAACAGGTTTTAATAAAACTCGACTTCTCTTAGTTAACCTGTCTGTGGCGTCTGCATTTGGCTCATCTTTCCTGTGTATCAAAAAGCTGAGGAACAGAGGGGTGCATTATTAAGGCCTGCTAACTCAGTCAGGGGGAGGTGTCTTTCAGTGCTGGCTCTCCCAGTGGCCCCCCTGGCAAGACTGTGTTGGTAATAATTTTAATAAATGTGAACAGAAGAGAGAGGAAAACATCCAGCTGAAACATTAACTAAGTCACTTTGTATGTCCCTCATGATTTCCTATTGTCCCCTGCTGTCCACTGTGTCCCTGTACCCACAGGTGCCCTCAAACACACATAGACAGAAACAGAAGCTTGGTGGCACACCGTGTGCCACCCCGATATTTTTATTGGCCCTCATATGGTTACCCACATGACAATATTGTGGAAGCACCAGTTTTCACAGTTTCCTTTATTTGCTTTAAGTAGATTATCTGCTGAAGACATCTTTTCATATATGCAACTTGTTAAGCTTTGCCTTACTAACAGCACGAACACCTGCTCTAAAGTTACAGCAGCACAAACTGCATGGCGTACTCACTGGCATTTGCATGCATTTAGTTGGTGATGCAGAAAAACTCTTTTGCACTCCTGGAATTACAGCCACTAAAACACAGAGCAGATAATCAGATGTATTTGAAAGCCTTTCTTTTTTTACCAGCAACATCTATCTTTACAGTAGGAAGGTAAAATTAATTTCACTTTGTTCTGGAAACAAACTAAAATGATTTCCTTGTCTCCTTTATCAGGCTAATAACAAGACGTGAACATACTGAGTAACATTTAACGTTTAAATGTATGCAGTTTAAAGTTTCAGAGCTCTAATGTGCAGCTGTCATGTTAGAAATAGAAAACAGCACTGAGATTACACTTAGTGGGAAATATATGAATTTGAATTGATATATTTATTTTCCTGCTCAGCGCACTTGTGATGATTGAATCACGAGATTAGCAATTTTCTGCAATATTACCCATTTGTGCAGCCACAGTGTTGCATTTTAATGTTATATTTTTGTTCTTTATCAGTCTTTATCAGTAGGCGGAGCTCAGTTTATCCATTTTGTACAGAAGAAGAATCAAATAATGTGTCAAATGTTACCTTTTCATGCACGCACCCTCAGAGTTTGAAGAAGAAAGCCTGAGTTAACAAAGTGATAGCTGTTGTCTCTTTTAGGTTTTGTCAAGCCAGCTAATGCGAAGAAAGTCTAGTTATTCGTTCGGCACGAGTTAGCGCAGTGATCGACAGAGCACAGAGAACACGACACCAAAAGCTCTGACTTCAAGCTGAGCATGCTAACCCATTCATTTTGTTTCATAGTACACCCTTTAGGTGGAGACTATTTGCTTTATGTCTTATGTCAATATACGTAGCATCTAAATA
The DNA here is from genome assembly GCF_018398535.1 of Haplochromis burtoni. NCBI lineage: Eukaryota > Metazoa > Chordata > Actinopteri > Cichliformes > Cichlidae > Haplochromis > Haplochromis burtoni. The sequence goes on along the minus strand of NW_024582367.1, from coordinate 3,212,989 downwards.
TTAGTCTATTTGCGCAATTAAATATTGTAAATTAATCAGTGCGCGCCACTTTCCCTTTAACCTAAGTGAGAACCAAAGCATTGCACTGACTGCTGAACCAACCAACCCACAGCTTGCATGACTAAATACAGAAACATGAAAAGCAAATTTCCATGAGTAAACTGGCGGATGTACGTAAACAGCCAACAGCATCAGTCATAAAACTTGCAAAAAAAATACAATCATCCCCATAAATAACAACAGACACGTAATGCTCTGCTACAGTCTCTTTATAGCCCCTTTGATGAAAAGCAGCAGGGTGCTGGGCACAAATCCAACGCTCTTAACATGTCCAACCAGGCCCTATAGACGTAATTTTCTCTCACCATGGCAACCCAAAGTCAGCAGTCACTAAAGGGTGACCCGAGAGGGCAGCGGTGGGGGTCAAATTGCTTTTTGTGGCTGGATGTCCAATCCAGCTGGGGTTATCGAGGGGGCAGGGAGATTAGAAAAAGAAGCTCGGATCAATAGAGGAATCCTGAGCTCATCGCCTCGTACTGTCTATTTCTCTGTTGCTTTCTTCTCTGGTCCTTTTTTCTAACTTTTCTCTCTCTGTATATATCTGAATTTACTCAGCATCAGTTTTAAATTTCTCAATAATCTCAGTGTTGTTTCCTCTTCACGCTCCTCTGCTCTGTATTTGCCTGTATTGATATCAATCACTATTGAAAATATCTCAAATTTCACTGCAACAGAGGCCTTTCCAGGAGATCGACCTTGATGACATTGCTGGGGCTGCAGGGGGAGGCTGGTGAAGGGGAGAGCTGGTTGTTTGTACGGGACACGGTGCAGAGTGAAGGTCTTTTGAGGGTTCAAATGAGACAGTGTTTGTGGGAGGGCTGGATTAGCTGCTTCAGCTTTTATTCCTGAAAGGTCGTAAAGCTGCCATTGGCCTCCTTTAGAGTCAAGGCTGTAGGCTGAATGGACGCGATGGGATTGCAAAGGAAAGTAAAGCCTGAAATCTTCTGCGCTTGGGGCTATAAATGAAGAAATAATTAACATCAAGGCTATATTTCTTGGTAGTGAATAAGACAATGTGACCACGGGAGGAGGTTCTGTGTTTGTGCCGCATCGCTTTTATCTCCGAGCTGAGCCTCTACGAAAACATGTGGTTCAAATCATCGCTTTTATTCCTCCATTGCTATCAGCTAAAAGGACAGAAATCAATTTATTGTGAATAAGCAGTATCACACCAGGGGTCAGGGAGCATTTATTCATGCTTATATGTGCTCTTGTTTCCCAGCAGGCTCAGAGCAAAGGATGATTTATTGCTCAAGGGAGCCGTGAGGAAATAATGGGCCTCGTATTCACTGCGAGTTAAACTTCATGGCCAAACTTTTCTATAACTTGTTCAGCTGCAGGACTGATATAAGAATGACTTCATGGATGATTTCATGCCTCCACACAGAGTCTCACAAGGTCAATTGCTTTTCAAGAACAGGCTCTCCAGGCTCATGAAGTGTTTCATTAAAAGAAGATGTGGCAAATCACACTGCTGTTGTGTTTTTGATTGTTTTTACACATACTTGATTACAGCTCAGTAATGCAGCTTTTAAGATATATTTTCTTTTATCTTAATGTGGCCGCAGTTAATCCCGTCTAGATTCCTCACTCTGCCACCCTGGGTCTACCCCTGATCCCACACTAGGATTATCCAAAGACCCATCTGGCACATGCCGGCTAGCGGGGTGTACATGAACAGTACCCAGCAGGCACCAAACACAAAGTTAGCTAATCCAGACTGTTCCTGCTTTTTAAGAGCAGACAGACCTCTGAGCTGTAACCCAGACTCTTGTGGAACAAACTTGCTGCGATGATCAAAGCTGGCTGTTTGTGTCGCGCTGGCAGTGGGTGGATCTGGGAATGTGCTGACATGGGATTTCTGTGGCTTGATTTAGGGTGATAGAATGATCTAATATGAGAGAAGAGGGATATAAAATTGTCACTATTAAATATGTACTCAGGGATCCAAGTGGTGACTCAGTGCAGCTGACTGATGAGCAGTGAGAGCTGTGAAAAACTGCTGTAAAAATACAAGAAATTTGCCAGTAATGTACCAGTTTTTTGTGAATACAGTTGCTTGTGCCATGTGGATGCTTTTGGGGAAAAATATTACAAAGAAGCTGGTGTACATTGGATCTAACAAGTAGTGACTGGGTGATCAAAGTGCAATTCCACCTTTTATAACTTTGTTCTATGAATAATCATACTAACTGGAATAGATCAAAACTATTCACATGAAAAAAGTGAGTTTTGATCCTCTATATGGTTACAACCTCCGATTCTCGATTTTAAAAAAAATCTTTTACCCGAGTGTCCTGGATACAGAAAGGCAGCATTAACCTAACTGTCCCTTAATAATAATAATAATAATAATAATAATAATAATAATAATAATAATAATAATAATAATAATAATAATAATAATGATAAGCTATTATTGATCCCATAGTTTGGCTGTATCAGAAAAAAGGTATTAAAGGGCTCAACAACAGACAGAAAATAAACACATTTAGACCTGCTGGTAAATATAGTACAGCTGATATTTCCATCAGAGCTAAAAGAAGTTAAACAGAGCACTCCGGTCAATGGAAACACGACTCCACATGAATCATTGTGTTGGATTATAGCTGCTTGATGTGCAAACAAACAGCATTTACTGCAGCTGATCTGTGCTGCTGCTGCCCTTTGTGGATTTAACCAACCTCAGTCTACAATATATAAGCAGATGTTACTATTTTCCAGCTTCTAGCCAGAATAAAACTATATATAAATATGTTTTTTTACGACAATGTTAGCTACTCAGTTTGGGAACCTCTAACATTTAAATATAGACAGTTTTACTACTTGGTGGGTTAAATCCTAAAATTAATAATTCATCTTTTGTCCACCGTTTTTTTTTTAAAGTTCTTTATAGATTTTTATTGCAATTTTATCATCAGCACCATTGATGTTTGGAGTAAGGGTCACTCAGGGATCATAGAAAACTACATACAATCACATTAAATTACATATTTTAGGCAGAAGAAGAGTTATATGACCACACACAGAGGCTGAAGCAGACTGCTTAGAAATCCGATAACTGCTGTTGTGATACCTTTGTGGTTGGGGGCTTTACATTTCATCAAAACAGCTGATTCAAAGAAAGCCTGGCTTTGTTAAACCTTCCACTTCCTGTTTTACTTTGGCTATTGCTTTCTTAGTGTGTTCCCTGTACTTCCTGTTGTTTTTCAGTTGATTCCTTGATTGTTTCTGCCTGTGTTGTATCTTCCCTCATTTGTGATTGCGTGTCCCACGCTAATTGTCTTCAACTGCGTCTCCTTGCTCAGTACTGTGAGTATATACAGGTCTTGTCAGAGAACCCAATGCATGTAATGTTTGAATTTCTTAATGTTTAGCTCTTTCTGAGCATTTGTTACCTTTTAAAATCTCCTCACTTGTCCTTTGTTTCGCTGTCTCTGAAAACAAAGTTATGACATATTTATCAAACAGGTAAATATATGACTCAGTACCTTTAGCTAGCAGACAGACTTTCTGTTTTAAAAATAAAACATTATATTGCCACTGTTAACTCTTTTATATTTTTTATCTGAAAAACAAAAACCAAGGGAAGAAATTTACCTCATCTAACTCATATTAAAGGGAGCTTGTACTTTGTAAAACCACAGCTGTGTCAGAAAGGATGACTCACTCCACTACAAACACAAACTGTATCTTTGAGGTCGTGCTATCTCTCCCCATGTGGGCTTTGTTGACTGTGTGTCCTCTCTGGGAGATCAAAATCAGAGCTCCATCAAGTGTGGGGACCCCGATGCCACGTTGGCTCTCCCGGTGATGCAGGAGCAGCTTGGGCTTTTGTTCAGAGCACGTGGGAGTGAGGCTACACGTGAACTGTGGGACTCATGGCAAAGCAAAAATGAACCTACTGGGTTGATAAAACCTTTTTTTCTTCCCCTCTCTCTCTGCTTGTGATGAAAAACCATGATTATAATCCAAGGACTGGTAGGTTATGTATGTCTGTTTCTAACCTCTCCGTGCTTCCTGTTCCTTTTTCAAGTAAAATATTTAATAATCTTTAAAATTTTATAAATGCCTGCTCCCAAACAAAATCTATCTGCATTTCAGATATGGAGAAAATGTAATCTCCCATCAGGAGACTGCACTGCTCAGTCTAAACTCAGGGTCCACTTATGTACTTGTTCTGCAGGGTTCAGCTCTTCTGTGGGGTCCACTACTGCAGACTCCGCTTGCTTTATTTCCTTGTTTGCAATATTTAGTTTTGGGACTTTGCCAAACTCGTAAACACGAGTTTGGCATTTGTGGTTTAAAATAAAAAGCCTTAATACTTAACCATCTGATTGATTGGCACAAAAACTGGCTGAGAAATTCATGTCCTTAATTGTAATAACTCTTAATTTTTCCTTTAATGCCAAAACATCATCAACAGGTCAAAATTCACTTTTTCTAGAACTTATTTTAGGATGAAATTTCTGCCTCCTTGTCTCCTCTATCATCCTGCTCTTGACCTGCAAATCCATGAAGGATGTTTCAAAACCTAAAATACACTTGGATGAGAGAGGAGGCTTGCTATAGTGGCTACACTTGAGGATACAGCAATTTCTGGCACATGTAAATGTTGTCTTTGCTGCCTGTACACAGCCATTAACTGGTGGGAATGAAAGGGCTGAATCTCTTTTGGATTTTTTTTAATGCAGCATGTGTCCTTTACTGTGGTGTTTTTACCTTCACCATATAAAAGAGGCGTGGCACACAGCTGGAATATACAAACTATGGTGGGAAGAGGACTCTTCATAAACTGTAAGTCAGGATTTCTGCCCTTCATGTTTGTTTCTCAAGCCTCTGTCCTTGCAGCATTTCTCTTTCTCGCATCTCTGGAGAAAAACACTAAGATGTACAGGGAGGAAATGAAAGAGAGACGAGAGGATAATCATCTTTCCTTTTGTCCTTGTTGTTATCATCTCCTCTCCTTGTCCTTATCCCCACCACCAACCTGTTTCATAATCAGTTTTTGCAATTAAAGGACTATCTTCAAACCAAATTAAGTGTAAATATACTATGTGTTTATATTGTATAAACTTATAAGAATCTACTAATGCTATCACACATTCTAGTTATGTGTAGAGTGGGCGAAAAAAGGCATTGTGATGAGAAGAACCCAGGAATCTTGACCAAAGTTGTGAGGGTGAATCCATGCGCATCAGATCTGGTATTTGGGGCTTGAGGCACCCATCATGGCCTTTTGTTCATCCCAACCATGCTGTGGTCTTCCACAAGCTATCACAGCTTTCCTTTTGTCACTTTTATGTGTGTTATTCTTTCAAAGATTTCCCCATTTGAGGGTCTCAAGTTGGCCAGACTCTCAGGTCATTGCTTCATGGTTGGGTAAAGGCTATGCAGTCGAGGTCAGCAATAAAATCCCAGTCTTCCACTAGCCATAACTACATGGGATAAACCAGCTATCACTGCTGATATGACAACCGAAGATGTGGTCACTGAATCACAACGCATAAAACGGGAATGAAATTTGTTTCTAATGCACAAAAAGCAGCTGGCCATAAAATGATGGGGCACATTTGCTCATCTTTTGGCCAGACCTGCACTTTTCCCCCCCCAGCCGAGGGGCCCTAGTTTGTATTAGATATGTACTGGAAGAGTGGGAAAATAATGGCTTCAAAGACTCTAAAATACAAGATTGATTTAACTCTGTAGCTCATATTTCTTTATTGCTCATATTGAGGTTCTATTAATAGTACTGTTAAAAGACAAGAGAGAAAAAAAATCAAGGTATTGACTTTCTTACTAAAAGTCTGAAAATTGGTACAACTGGCACATTTAATAATGGAAAAAGCAACTGGCTTAGCACCAAAGACTTGAGGTTGGTAGGAAAAATGGCTTCTATTTTGTTAATATCAATAATAAAGATTAAAAGGTAATAACCACATTATACAAAGACCCCTCTAAAGTTTTATGTTACAGAGTTTTTGGTTTAAATTTAAAGATTTTACAGACAAAGCCAGACCTGTTTCTATTTTAAGTTCAATAAAAAGGCAATTTATTCTGGCCCTGCTGACCTCCCGGAGTACTCCCCCAGGCTCCGGCTGGTGCACCTGTGTCTCATTATCACTCACCTGCTATATTTATGTGCACCTCACAGATTGTTGATCTAGTCATTGTGGTAAACTTGCTCTGGAGGCTTTACCTGAGCAAGTTTACCTTTTGCCAAGCTTTGAATTTACACCCTACCTGCTGTGTCCACCTTTGTCCTAGGAAACGTACCTACCTTGCCTGTGATTCTTTTTATCCACCTACTGAAACAAGCAACCCTGCATAACAAATATATAACCTGTGCCACTAAAATGAGAAACATGATGAGCTGTTTAGATAATAACTTGCCTGCTTTGGACTTGGGAAAAGTTGAAGTAGAACTCTTACAGAAGAAAAGTGGTTTACTAAGTTCTTACAATGCTCATTGAGAATCCTTGCCTTGTAAAACTTCCAACCTGTTGATCTTCTAGTCGAGCCTCCTGCCTGCGAGTTCTTGTGCCAACTAATGTGTTAAACATTTTCTAGTTTTTGTACGGTGGCCCTGAAAGGCCAAACAGACTGCAACTTAAGAAAACACCTGCAATAAGAAAAACGCTGCAAAAGCACACAAAACACAATGAAAATATGAAAAGCGACAACGGAAATAGGAAAAAACTGATTTCCAAAAGCACAAGGGAAGTGTTTCTGGGGAGACAATAACCCGACGGACCAGTTGCAGGAACCAAAATATGCTAAGAATTGAACTGGGAGACACTTAAAAGAAGTGGAGGATCTATTGGTTTTGTGAGGAAAGAAAAGATTACAGGTAAGTGTGTTAGCCTAACTATTAGCATAAAAATCTGTCATCAGTATTATATTATACCATGTTTTGGGTTCCTGCAACTGGTCCGTCGGGTTATTGTCTCCCCAGAAACACTTCCTTTGTGTTTTTTCCTATTTCCGTTGTTTTTTGTGTTCTTTTGCAGCGTTTTTCTTGTTGCTGGTGTTTTCTTAGCCATAGATGGTTCACAGACACCATTGTGCACTTATTTATAATAACTCAAAAAAGATAGCCTAGGCTAGGGACTTGTATTTAAGAACAAAGAGCTTTAAATGTATATTTAGAAAAGGTGCACTGTTGTGGGACTCAAGTGCTTCTCCTGCCTCCAACACAATGCTAATGCTTCATTTAGACTTAAAAAAAAAAAAATGTATGGGAACCTCCACTGTACATTGACCTGTGCAGAAGCACCAATCTTGCTTTAGTTACAATGGAGGGTAAGTATTCAAACGCTGGGTGGAAGTCCAACATAGAAGCACAACGCACAACCAGCTGGGCATAGTGGAAATATGCAATGTATGTGACATCGCATGCAACGGTCACTATACAGTACATTTAAGGTAGAATGAGGGATGAACCAGTTTTGCTCATTATGTCCTGGCTAAAACAGGACAGATGGCAACCCTATATGTGCCTGAGATACTCCCCATGTCTGCCTGTGCCCTTTCATCAATCCACTCAAAGGTCTTAAACCAGGCACTGCATGGCCTCCCAGCATTAGTCCAGAATAAAATTAATTTCTATCCAATCCCTTGCTGTAACTCGCTCTGCTCAGTTATTTTCTGCCATCTCTCCTTTTTCATGAACTGTGTCTACCCTTTGAAACCCAGAGACTGCACAGGTGTAACTCATTTTGTTCATCTGGGAGACATAGGTACGACTAAAAACATGGAAGGTATAAAACAACAAATCGATTGATTAAAACACACTGAGTAAAAATACTAAATTACTTTTACCTCGTGACAAATGTAGCTAGCTGTGTTCTCAGTTTTGTTTTTTATCATATGATAGGTTGCTAATCCTTTGCAACATTATCGTTGTTCCTAAGATGTAGACTGTAACTGTGATGTAGCCTACTTTCTCTGCCATGTGATTCATACATATCATGAATAAAAGCTTCTGTTGAGAGACTAAACCTCTGGACATTTTTGCTAACTTTTTACTGTTTCGCCTCTAAATCATTACTAAAATTCAGCTGCCTCTAGTCTTTAATGTTGCTGTACATCCAATATCCTGGGTGTTACAGCTGTTGTTTTAGTAAAATGTCCACTGACCCTCCTGTGTTCACAGGTACCATGCACTGATACTTAAATCATTTTAGAAAAGCCTAAAACTGGGAGGGTTGCCAGGAGTCACAGTGGAAGGAGACCATCAGGTCATAAATAGCCTTAATTCCTGTCTAGACAGGAGAGCTAATGGATGTTAACACCCTGCATATGCAGACCATCATGTACTGCCAAATGATCAAATAATTATGTGTGAGAAATCCAAGCAGGAAAAGCATACTTCAACTTTACTTAACCTGAGCTTACATATTAGACTGACACATATAATTCCATCTTAGTCTGGATAGTGCGTCCACCAACTCTTTCTCTGACAGTAAATAAGCAAAGGACACGATGTGTTGTGCATCCTGGGAACTCATTAGCATCAGACAACGGGCACAATTCTACCTTTCCTTATCTCTTTGAGCCATGCATTGTTGATTAAAGGAGAGAAATAACCGAGAGGTTGCACACTTTCCTTCATTATCCCTTTCCCCCCAGTTGTTGTTTTTTTCCCCTCACATGGTGCAATGTGATTAAATACATAGTGGTGCAACCATTTTTTCTTACTTAATTGAGCAGCAGCTTTTTTTCTTTATTTTCCAGTGAGAGTATGGTGCACTCTTGAAACCATCATGCCATTTTCCCAAGGAGGGGAAGGGGACATAACCATTGTGCTTCCCTTTGTCTGTTGCCTGAGACACCCCCGCTTCCATCACTATAATAGAAAAGGAGAAGGAAATGGAAATGCATTGTGTGAATGCTTTTTGGAATATGTCCCATGGCACACATCTAAATCACCCTATATGGAGCATCCAATGATCTGTAACTGTGCGGAGGAGATTGACTTAAACAGCTTCCGCTGGCTCTCTTTCATTAGCAACTTATTAAACCTGAATGGAAACTTTGAGAGCGCAACAGTAAGGAGGGGGGAAAAAAAACCTTGGGCTCCAGCTGAATGTGGCTAAATACCCTGTCATTCTGTCAAGGGCACACTCCAATTTTAGGGAAATGCAGAGGATTTGGGACTACAGGATGCCACTTGCCTTTACTTGAATATAGCAGTTATGTTAAGGCAGTAGAAGCCACAATTTGCAACTCCATTCATTATTCACCAGCTGTGTTTTAAAGCACACATGCTGGGACTCCACAGCAGGAAATCTGCAGAAGAATACACTTGGTATCTTCATGTTTGTTAAGAATGAGAGAATAAATGTAGTTATTTCACCAAGAGAACAGAAAAAATTGATGGCTTGTAAAAATAAAAAATCTAGTATTCTCTTCCCAGAAGAAGACATAAAGGGCAAAAGCAATACTTTCTCATTGGTGTCAGCTGCAGCGTAAAAGCTTACTGCTCAGTGTGCGTCATGGGACAACAGCTCAGAAGGTGAAGCAGGACAACAGAGTATCACATTACCTGATGTGTTGCCCGGTGGTCTGTGCACAGGCCCAAGATGACACACAGTGCATATGTTACAGGCTCTGCAATGCAGAAAGAGAGAGAGGAGGGAAGGATACAATAACAGGTGCACACGGACACCAATAACTTGCTTTCTGCAGTGTACAGTGACTATTATTAGCCAATCCCACACTAACAGCATTAAATGGACTTGAAAAATGCATGAGTAGCTCCGAGGTAGTTTTTTACGACCTGAAAGAGAGGCGTATTTGTTCAGCTGATGACAAGCACGTGTTCTGATGATACTAACACAGAAAGGTATGAATATTTAAGTTCCTTTTATATATACTTAGAAAAAAGGTCAAAAAAGTCATCCTACACATTGTCTTTTTTTATATTTTATGGAAATACGCCTCCAAGGGCATCCAATACTGCTGTTCTGTCAGTCTGTGTCCTTTGCCAACTGTACTTTGACACAACATTACTGCACATCTACACAATCTATAGTAGAAGGATCATTTGTCAGGCAAGAAACCTGTTTGGAGCTTTGGGCTTTAAACTTTGCTTTGCTTGATTTGCTGATTTGTTTTTCTTTTCATTTTTACATGCGGATTAGGTTGATGCACTGAAAATTGCTTGGTTAGGTTTAGGAAAAGACCTTGCATGTAGGAAAAGTTATGCTTATATCCTGAATGCTGAATGTGTTAAATGTAAGGTCATGGGGTTCGTTGCATGTAATCATGTGGTTAACTCCTAGAAAAATAGAGCCTGCTACCTGACATGCTCAGAATCAGGTAAGTATTCAACATAAGCCCTCATATAACTAATACTTTTCAAGGAAGAGCCTGCTATAAAAAGTTAAGTAAGAATTAAGCCTTTTATATGACATGCTTACTTTTTATCTGTGGCCATTCTCAACAGACAACCTTGAAAAATCATCTAAAATGCACTTTTTAAAGTTTTTTCCAGCAAATGATGCTTGTTTCAAACATTAGTCGAAATGAGCCACCCCCCTAACAGGACATGAAGGATGAGCACATGTGTCACAGCAGGCTAGTTCATCCCCATTCTGATGTTTAACCTTTCACAGTTACCCCCTTCAAAGTCCACTGTGCCCTCCAGAGAGTGATAAAGGGATAAAAGTGATATGCCAGATGGAAGTGGCCACCCATACACTGTAAATAAAAGATGAACAGGTGCAGTTACATCACACACTAGTCAGTAAAGTCCAGTTGTGAAATCTTGATCCTAAGCGTTTTTGTCATTGCTGTCATTGTTTTGAAATCGGATGTGATGAATGAGGGGCAGATGTGACTGAGAAACCAGGGGACACTAAAGGCTGATATGGTAGCAAAGTAGGCCCATCTTAAAGCTTACCCTGATTTATTGTCCTTTTTCATTCTGATGGGAGCCATAATTTAAAAAATGAATATCATGTTTTATTCATTAAGACTCAGACCAGTTCAAAGAAACCAAAGGGTTTGAAGGGTTGTTCTCTCATAGACTTCTATAGAGCCTGCTTTTGGTTTTCACACCCAAAAGCTTCACTAATCTTTTTAAACACCCCAAAATATTGAGAACTCACTTAAAAGAGGGGTCCATGAGATAAAAACGACACATTTGTGTATTTGTATAGGGACACGTTACTGTTATGTTACTGTTATTGGACATTGATATACAACTTTCAGTTTATGAAATATACCATGAGAAAGCAAATATGCATTATTACAAACCCAAAAGCTTAAGGGACTGGTCTCAAAGTGCAGTCATCTCTGATTGGATTAGTTTATCCCCATCTCCCGAAGCTGATGCTTAATTGCCTGTTCTTCAGCCTTAATATGACAGAAATTAGCATTATTAACGCTTGGTGATCGATCAACCTATTTGTGAACACTTTGCATAGAGAAATTTGACTCTGTTATCTTTTTCCCCCCACAAGGAGATACTTTTGCAATAAAAATTATTGATCTACAAGATCTGCTTCAAATTCTATGTGCAGCAAATGAAATGTGAAATTTGCATTAACTATCAGAAGCAATTCAGCACTCATGGGCATAATATGCAATATGCTGTAAGAAACTGATAATTGTTGCAAGCACAAAACTCATTTATTAATAGTTTACAGTCTCTGAGTGAACTTCTGACTGAATTTAATAGATTTCGTACCAGCAGGAACACAACTGTGAATCCTGAGAGGCCTGCGGCTTATAACTTGCCTTCAGGCAGAAATCAGTGCTGCTCTGGGAACAACACTGAGCCTTCCAGTGTGCACTAAAAACAAACATCAGTTTCATGTTTTCAACCCAGAAGTAGGTTGCTTCCTCTAATCTGCCCAGTAACAGTTAGGCCGCGTGCATATGCATGTTAGCGTGTGTGCGTGGGTCTGTTGGTTGTGTGCAAGCATGTATTAGTGTGCATGTTTTGCATGTGCAGCCAACAGTGAGTGGGCTGAAGGGAGTGGAGGAGGAGGAGGATGAAGAGTGGGAAGAGGAGGCCAGTGGTAAAAGCCTCAACAAAAAGCTAAAGATAGCTCAGTGCTTGCAGGCACTCAGTGAAGCTTAGCTTACTCTGTCAAGGTTACTCACACACACACACACGCACACACACACACACACACACACACACACACACACACACACACACACACACACACACACACACACACACGGACAGCAGCAAGGGCCCGTGAGTGCAGGAGAAGCCTTTTCTGAGTAAAACCACCTCACTGGTAACTGAGTATGTATGGGATCATTTACACTATCGTCCATAACACATTACAGCGATGGCCTCATCAAGGTCTATCTGATGTCCTAAATTAATATATATGATATAGGACAGAGAAAAATCTTTAATATTTTGCGGTATGGAAATTACACAAGCTATGACAGATCAGAAACATCTATAACAGGACACAGATTATATGGAACAAATAGCATGAACTTCTTTTTCTTACAAAAATGCTGTCAAAGTTCATTAAATTGTTCTCTTATCTTCCTAACACACTGCAATTGTCACATTTCATGCAGCAAATGCCTGACGATTTAAACTGGACCAATTATACTCATTTCAAGCTTGATATTTTTACACTACAGTAGCTTTGCATGACTCATAGTTTCAGAATAATCCTTATTTATCTTACTGGGCCTTACTGCAGGACCTCAGCTCATAAGAAACAAGCTAAGCCAACTTTCTTTTTGGCTGCCCCTCGCAAACAGAAGCTGGAGCTCTGTGCCTGAGATGAGGATAAGATGTCAAAATACTACTGCTACACAAGGTCACCATTCAGTGCCCCCTCCTTCCCTCTTCTCTTTAATTAGTTTTTAATTGTCTACATACACTATGCAACCTTGTGTCATTGAACATGAAATCACCTTGACTGCATAATATTTTCCCCTCTATATCCTGCAAACAATGAACAACAGTGTCTGCAGCTGTCACCGCGCCTGTAATGATACCAAAACATTTCAAGTTCATGTTAAACCTGACACGAGATCCTCTGTAATTAATGTTTGCTTTGTCTGAGATTTTTCAGGATGTTCAGCAGCCTGGAAACCAGACAAATCTAAGAAGTCGTGTTTCATTTGTTCTAGTAGAATGCGTTTGGCCAGTATTCTATTTAGACACAACTTTACCAATCACAGTCAAGTGTGTGAATCCATCAGCTAGTCGAATGCAACATTTGGTTCTCCTGTATGCCTCAGCCCAGCTTTATAAAAGCAAGGTGAAGACTAATGTATGGTATCTTAGTAAGATGTTGGCCATAATATGCAAGCAGAAAAGTTTCCAGTGCTCCTCAAAACTGGAAACTGGAAGGATCAAAGGCTATATTCTAAAAGATATTCCCTCATTTGGTGTGGTGACAAAGGTAGTAGAGAGCACTGTGTAACACTTTCTCCCTTGAGGTTGACCAATCAGTCAATATGTGGTAATTCTGAAGACCATAATATATGATCCATACCCTTTCCATACTCATGGACATCTTAAAGGAAGTTCTGACACTATTTTGTATGTCCTATGGACTAAATGCACACTCAGTTTCTACTGAAACAGATATTTTCCACCTGCCATCTTAATAAATTTTTTGAGTCAACATTTTTATACCACATCTTTAGTTTCTGTAGAGTAAATTCTGGTCATACACCCTTAGTGGTAAATGTGAGGATTAAGCAGCAAATTAACCACAAATTACATCATCAGTGCAGGCAACCCATTGGTCTACTTCCCTTCGGCCACACATCAATTTGTCTAGACGGTGCTATCCAGCTAATAGCATGGGTCTAAAGATAAAACTAAACTAATGGACACTGTCCAAAAGGCTGCTAATCACAGCCACGGGGTCAGTCCAAGTGCTAGTTAAACCCTCTGTGGAGCTCTACTCAGCTGATTTCTCTGTGATCCTCACAATCATAACAAACCAGCTTTCATTCCAAATGGGATAAAACGCTCCTCAATGAGGTGTTTAATCTTATCTCACCTCCAGCACACTGTTGCCTCATGGCATCTAAACATCAGTCAGCACATGAATTGATCAGAATAAGGCAGGTTAGATCTTTTTGTTTCTTTCATCTATTTCTAAAAATGCTTTGAGTCTGATCCAGTAAACATCTGCAAACATAGGAAAATGAAAGACAAATACTGTTTCCAGTGAGCCTGATGCTATACAAGGACCAGAGGCATCACATCACACCAGCTTAATCTATCGTATTTTTTGGGCTATAAGGCGCACTTAAAGTCCTTTAATTATCAAAAATTGACAGTGCGCCTTATATTCTAGCACCCCTTATGTATGAATTATGGTTCTTACCGGTTCTGACCTCGAACCGATTTTATGTGGTACACAGCCCTCAAAAATCTGTCAAAAAATATTTTAGTACGACTTTGGTAAGCTACGAAGCCGCACCGCTTGATGGATTGTCGGAGCATTACGGCTACCATAGTCATGAGCCTCGCGGAGTCTGCTTCAGGTCAGTCAAACAAACACTGCGGCATCACTGAGAGTTAAAATCTGTCTAAATTCTTTCATCTTTGATAAAATGATCAGCGTTGCTTCTTTACCAGGTGTAACAACTAAGTTTAACATCCAGGCATCCATGAAAACAGAATTTATTAAATTTAACTGAGTTAGAAGTTAGCAGGAAGTTAGCTCGCTAGTTTCCACCTAAACATGATATACCATGTTCTGACGGAGAGATTTCTGTTATCACTTCCAACATAAATGAAGACAGAAAACTAAACAGCAGTGACTTTTGTAGGGTTACTGAAGTTGGGCTAGCTGGTATATAATGATGTGCTACGTGGTCGCTAGCAACACACCTATGTTAGCATAACATAAACACAGTGAAGCTGGAGGATGAATGCTAACTTTTTCCACTTGATAGAAGTTAACGCAGGGTTCCTGATGAAACCGCATGACAGGATGCTGTAAACAGACCAAACTTCAGTCAACAGAACAACTGAGATAATCCATCCACAATACGAGGTTAGTTATTAATATACTGCAGCAACATGGGAATAGAGCAGCTGTGAGAGAATTCAAAATAAATGAATCAATGGTACAGAGGTGGAGGAAGCAAGAAGAATGAGTTAAGTAAAGTTTGACTTATCAGACTGTTTTGTTTCGCTTAATG
Source organism: Haplochromis burtoni (assembly GCF_018398535.1). NCBI lineage: Eukaryota > Metazoa > Chordata > Actinopteri > Cichliformes > Cichlidae > Haplochromis > Haplochromis burtoni. The sequence goes on along the minus strand of NW_024582367.1, from coordinate 3,197,773 downwards.
CGCCTTATAATCCGGTGCGCCTTATGGTAGGCTGACCAACTGTCCTCTTTTCCCCGGACATGTCCACTTTTCACATTCTGTCCGGGGTGTCCGGGGGGATTTTCGAGATTGATGAAAATGTCCGGGTTTTCCTACAGAAGTCATGTGTGACGTCATCCCCGACCTGCGGCTTTGTGAGTTGTTGTTCTGCGCTCACAGACGGGACAGACAGCGCGCCTGGTGATGTATAAAAGATGCCAAAGTGCAACTGCAGCTTTTCAGACGAACTGCAAAAGAAATTTCCCTCGTACCGTCCCAGTACTGGTAGTTTTTCTTATACAGATTTCAGAGTGCTCTGTAAAGTGTGACAAACATGGGGAAAAAAAGGAAATCAGGAAGGGGGCAAACACTTTTTCACACGGAGGATTAAGTTAACTATGAGTCATCACAAGTCCGGCGATAAAAATAAGAAGGTGAAAACAAGCATAATAGGTGTCTAATCTCTAATAATTACAGCGACTCAAATCCTGGTCTCACTCCCGACTTATCATGGTTGGGTAAGGCCATCTTAAGTGCTTTATTGTACTGAACACTGTGAAAGTGTGGCATATAACCCCAAAAATGTTAGGTTTAGTCACCACCAAACACGAAGCAAGTGCAAAAAAACAGTGATTTATACCACCTTCACCTCTTCTTCCTCCATATAAGGACTTTATGTGTGTTTCAAACTGGAAAATTTGTATTTATCACATCAAGAATGAGACAAGCAGTCTTTTCTTAACTGCACAGTAGAAAAGAGACGTTTTACAGCAATCACGATGCAGAAATTTTGGCATTTTTATCTGAGGAAATAACAAACTTTAAGTCAAACCCACAGTTTGTGGGTTGATGCTGCTGGGAGAGAGACCAACTGTCTTAGTTATAATTACACATCTAAAAAACATATGCTGTGAACTTGATCCCAGGATCTCTTTTGTGTAACACGATCTGAAAAGACGGCAAGCTTTGTTTGCTCCAAAATATAGTCTCTTATGTATTTTGGCTCAGACATGGGTATAACCCATGACTCTAATCTGACACAGTGACAATCTTAAAAGACAAGTTTATTGTGTATAATCTGTCTTTGGCAGAGCTAGATTACCAGCTGTGCAAAATGGAAACCGCCAATGGGCCCCATAAGCCTCGAGTTGACTCTATTTTTGTCAACAGAATTTGATTAATCCTGAAATTGCTGGAAATTTGCTCCAGTGAAGCACAAAATGAATTACAATCTCTGGTGCGCTCTGGTCTCACAGAGGGCCTGAATTCGGTTAGTTTATTTGTTTTGGTTGGTTGTTGTTTCATTTTCTGTGTATTTATCATGTAACTGACTAAACTTGAGAGACATGCATTATTCCCTAACTGTAACCGGCAATTAAAATGAACAATTATTAGCAGCCACAAACATCCATCATTATTCTCTGGAGTTCAAGACATCAAATCAGCCAGTTAGGAAACAGTATTAGGAGTGCCACACCTGCGTACTATAGGTCAGATAACTGGAATAAAAAACAACATTCATTTTGTAATCGAGCCTCTAGAAGCCAAAAGGGAAGAAACTATTGACCTTCGCTTGCCCGGCCCACTTAAAATCAAAGTGGGCTGTATGTGGCCCATGATGTAAAATGAGTTTGAATTCCCTGGGCTACAGGGTTACCTACAATCATTACTAGTATCTTCTATGGAAAAGCAGCATTAAATATTGTTGGCATTATACACTGCATACAAGCGAGGTGTCAAAACACCAAAATACCTGCTTAAATACAGTACATAAAGCTGTTCACCAAACTGTGACATAACTAATTTAAACATTGAAATATGACATTAAAAACAAGACAACAAGCAGCCCCCATCTGTTGTATGAAGAAAATAGAAATGATATAAAGAAGAAAAAAAACTGAGTATTTTGCAAATCAAATCCAGGCGAACAAGTGAGTGTTCTTTAGACCAGCTGCCACAAAAGCCACCAGGCCTTGTATTCATGGATTTACATGTTCCCAGAGGGCTACTATTATACATAAAAGGAATTCACTGGCTTAGATATAACATGACCCTGAGTGCTTATATAATATGAGAGGACAACCCTCTAATCTAATGTTATGTAAAAAAAAAAAAAAAAGAAAGAAAGAAAAAAAAGAGGAGTGTGCACAAGGTCAGCAAATGAGTGACAAAACATCTCATGAGGACAGGTTATTTACTGGTAAAGTCTTGATAATGCATACCGAGATTTACAGTACTTCACCCATACAGGGAGTGCAGAATTATTAGGCAAGTTGTATTTTTGAGGAATAATTTTATTATTGAACAACAACCATGTTCTCAATGAACCCAAAAAACTCATTAATATCAAAGCTGAATGTTTTTGGAAGTAGTTTTTAGTTTGTTTTTAGTTTTAGCTATTTTAGGGGGATATCTGTGTGTGCAGGTGACTATTACTGTGCATAATTATTAGGCAACTTAACTAAAAACAAATATATACCCATTTCAATTATTTATTTTTACCAGTGAAACCAATATAACATCTTCACATTCACAAATATACATTTCTGACATTCAAAAACAAAACAAAAACAAATCAGCGACCAATATAGCCACCTTTCTTTGCAAGGACACTCAAAAGCCTGCCATCCATGGATTCTGTCAGTGTTTTGATCTGTTCACCATCAACATTGCGTGCAGCAGCAACCACAGCCTCCCAGACACTGTTCAGAGAGGTGTACTGTTTTCCCTCCTTGTAAATCTCACATTTGATGGACCACATGTTCTCAATGAGGTTCAGATCAGGTGAACAAGGTGGCCATGTCATTAGTTTTTCTTCTTTTATACCCTTTCTTGCCAGTGTTACATTCTGGTCCTGGCAAGTAAATAAACGTAACAAATAGTTTGCCCCACTCACTTCCCACCCACGCACAAACCCCAACAACGACACCTTTTTCAAGTATTTAAGCAGCCAGTTATTTTCATCGGCAGTAAGCAATGCCAAAACAATAAACAAAACTCCCTATAAAACAATCCCTACTCGTCTCTACACCAAAATAAAAAGAAGCCAAAACAAAAGACAAGTCACTTACCTAACTATCTAACGAAAAACAGGAGAAAACTTGTTCAATAAAAGAAAACGGCTTCTCACGCCTACTAGGCTGCGGCAGTGACAGTAATATATATCAGGTGAACCAACCCATGATCACTATTTGACAATTTACAATTATTTACAACATAATAGCCATCCCACCCAGATATACTATTTACACTATTTACAACCAAGTAGACATCCCAACCAGATATACACTCAAAACTCTACACTGCACTAACATAGATCATCACACAGGTTCTTGGTCGAGTGGTGGAGGCTCGGGGAGAGCTTCCACGTGGCTGTCGTTGAGTCCTTAAGTACCGGAGGTGGTCCATCAATTATCCACACAGGATCCACACAGGACAGGCAGAGACTCCACCCGGATACCCAGCAGCCACGCCCAGGTTTCCACCTCCTAGGAGAGAAAAAGGGGAAAGATACCCACAGCCATCCCCCCCGTGGGAGGTATACACAACACACACATTACTGGGTCGTAACACCAGCCACGCTGTGGAGTACTTGGACGCGTGTGATGGAGCATTGTCCTGCATGGAAATCATGTTTTTCTTGAAGGATGCAGACTTCTTCCTGTACCACTGCTTGAAGAAGGTGTCTTCCAGAAACTGGCAGTAGGACTGGGAGTTGAGCTTGACTCCATCCTCAACCAGAAAAGGCCCCACAAGCTCATCTTTGATGATACCAGCCCAAACCAGTACTCCACCCCCACCTTGCTGGCGTCTGAGTCGGACTGGAGCTCTCTGCCCTTTACCAATCCAGCCACGGGCCCATCCATCTGGCCCATCAAGACTCACTCTCATTTCATCAGTCCATAAAACCTTAGAAAAACCAGTCTTGAGATATTTCTTGGCCCAGTCTTGACGTTTCAGCTTGTGTGTCTTGTTCAGTGGTGGTCGTCTTTCAGCCTTTCTTACCTTGGCCATGTCTCTGAGTATTGCACACCTTGTGCTTTTGGGCACTCCAGTGATGTTGCAGCTCTGAAATATGGCCAAACTGGTGGCAAGTGGCATCTTGGCAGCTGCACGCTTGACTTTTCTCAGTTCATGGGCAGTTATTTTGCGCCTTGGTTTTTCCACACGCTTCTTGCGACCCTGTTGACTATTTTGAATGAAACGCTTGATTGTTCGATGATCATGCTTCAGAAGCTTTGCAATTTTGAGACTGCTGCATCCCTCTGCAAGATATCTCACTATTTTTGACTTTTCTGAGCCTGTCAAGTCCTTCTTTTGACCCATTTTGCCAAAGGAAAGGAAGTTGCCTAATAATTATGCACACCTGATATAGGGTGTTGATGTCATTAGACCACACCCCTTCTCATTACAGAGATGCACATCACCTAATATGCTTAATTGGTAGTAGGCTTTCGAGCCTATACAGCTTGGAGTACGACAACATGCATGAAGAGGATGAAGTGGACAAAATACTCATTTGCCTAATAATTCTGCACTCCCTGTAGACACATGCTAAAAACTGTATCTTAGACAAATTATATAAACTATCATATCATTACCTATTGGGTTCCAGTCTCTAGTTCTTAAGACCATCAGTAAATCAGTGACTTGGAGAAAATGTGTGAATGCAAAGTTAATGGCTAACAAGCTAACAAGGAACTAGCAAGCAAATTAGTTGAGGTGAAGCTTTCCAGAGAGCTAGTGTCTACATCCTACATCTGTTGTAAGATCATTTGGCAACCTCCAGAGCATTTCATGTCTCCAAAAGTTAGTAAATCCCTATAGAATCACATGCAAAACTGGGTTATAAAGAAATGTGTTTACATTCTGGTACAAAAAAAAAGTGTTTTGACCTCTGTAGATAGTTTTTTCCTTTGTAATCCTGAAGAGTGAATTTTATAACTTGAAATTCATCCATCTGGACGCTGGAGTTTAGGGCACAGTTGCTGAAACAGCTAACCAGTGACCAACAATGCTGTGGCAGGCTATACACAAAAATAATTAAACTCACTTCTTAATTATTTGTTCCCCTTTCTTCAATCACCTTAATACACTACCAGTACAAAATGGTCAATGGAAGAAAGAAGTGTTAAGCAAACAAAAACAGCATCAAATCCTACTACAACATCAAGATTCACCCGTGAGCTCACCCTACCTTCATGCCCATCACCACCGGATAAGAATGTGAGTGCAACTACTTTTAATCATGGAGAACAACACAAACAAAATGATTCACCCCACAACCAAGAAGCAGTGCAATGTGTGCTTACAAACCAAGCTCTTTGAGATACATGGACCTCACATAAATGGCTTCTACAGTTGCTTTGACTGACAGGAGTCCCAACAATAGACAGTAGAACAAGTACATGCAGCTGCAGTGAGCTCACCTGTTTCTGAAGTGCTGGTCTTGCAGGGCCTCAGTCCCGCTAGTCAATGAACTGAATTTGTCCACTGTGTTTGCACTGTTAATGCATTTTTGAGCATCTTTATAGAATTATCTGACTTAAATTATGACTTGCTCTGTAACACACTGTCTGAGAAATCTCGACCTCAGTTTTCATGTTAAATTCTAATATTTTATTTGTTTACTTACTACTAATTAGCATATACACGTGTCTGCGCTTTGAAACTCTTTATAGATGCATTTTTTTAAACAAGCTTACTAAACAAGCTTGCTAGTGTTACTTGTTAGCCTTTCCCTCTGGTATAAAAGTGGTTACTTAAGGCCAAGGCCATACCGCTAACAATCAAACTGAGGGGAACTGAATACATAACTTTAAGTATGTGTTAAAATCTCTCTCTATATATATCTTAATTTATTTTTTCTTGACTTAATGGTATGATAACTAAAACTACTGACTAGCTGAGAAGTTTATGTTGACAAACTTTTACTACTGACAAATGAGAACTATGTAGGACTGTATAGCCATAAACTGTAACATTGTGACTAACAATAACGATATGACGATAATTAAATGCAAAAAACTAAAATATTCTCTTTATACTGAGTCTTCATTTTGCAGCTGCTTGAGACAAAAGCCTTGTGCCCTTTGGATTTTTTAAAATCCTGGCTCTGATTACTTAAGACAACACTAGTGTCCATGGTTATCATCACATTATCACTCTGCGGTTGAAATGACATTAGGCCTAATCAGGATTTAACAAACAGGGCGCTCTAAGTGAAATGCAAATATGCAGGCTGTAAATCTAATTTCAGACAATGGGAGAGATCCTCTCCTCAAACATGCTGCTCAGTTCACAAGACTAAGGTTTGTTTGCTGTGGAAAGTGAGAACAAGTATTTGTTGTAGAAGAAGAATGTTATCTGTTTCCCCAGACGTCGTTGGGTTAAACTCTAAGCACAACCGTCTGATCGCTGTAAGCTTGCACAACCTGGTGTTCCTTATTTTACTGAATTATGAAAAAATGAAAAGTAGGTTATGCTGGAAAGAATCCAGATATCGTTAAACAAGAAGGCCAGCCTGTTCAAAAGGGTAGCATGAAGGACTTTACTAAATAATGCATGCTCACTCCTCTATTTTAAATGTTAATAATTTACATTGAAGGAGAATAAGAGGAATCATGTGTTTCCATCACATCATTTTAAAATACTGAAAAACTGTAGAAGGGTCAAGAATGAGAACTGAGAGAGAGATGCTAACTTTAAATATAAAGCTTTAATCTAAAGCGACCTAGCGCCATATAAGGATGGACTACTGAGCAGAGAGGAGAGGACAGGTAGGTAAATATCCCAGCGACTCTTTTAATATCCAGTGGTCTCGTTAAAAATAACTATCCAGTAAACAGTGACCTACTCCAAATTATATGGAGAATTAAATGGCTACAGGTCAGATTTAGCCACATAATTGGTGTCAGGTCAGTGTGACTCAGTCTAGACTGAAATATCTCCACAAACGGTGCAGATTACTATCCGAGTGGTCCGTTCAGAAATATTACAAAATTTCCTACACAGACTTGCACAAAACTTCCAAAACTTGCATACATCATAGCCCCTAGAGAATGAGCCTCCTGATCTTTAGGTTACTTTAACCCTAGTGCTACAACAAATCTAGCGCAGGTGTTCATGCTCACCCAGGAATGTTTAAAATAATACACATAAATCTAAAATGGTGTTTCCATCAGTATCAGTAATGTGTGTTCAATGGTAATTGTGCTGACCCTAGATAGTGACCTTCGTAATATTACCTTCCAAATGTCAGCATGTCAGTATTTGGTGTCTTTGGACTTGCAAAACACGCCTGAAATTATAACCTCACAAGCTTGTTAGCAAACTAGTTTCAGTAAAATTAGGATATTTTCATATTTTCAGTGCTGCGGTCTCTGCCCAGGTACCACTGGCTTTTACTCCTATTTTCTTTTTATCTCTTGCTATGAGTGTATCCAGAAAGAATTCACAGTGTTTCACATTTTGTCACGTTGCAGCCTTATTCCAAAACGGATTAAATTCATTTTTCACCTCAGAATTCTACACAATAGCCCACAATGACAAAGTGAAAAAGAAGTTTGTTTGAAACAGCCTTTGCTCTGTGCTTTGCTGAACCACCTTTGGCTGCAATTACAGTCTTTACAAGTGTTTTGAGTGTGATGCTACAAGCTTGGTATGCCTTGGGCAGTTTTTCTCATTTTTCTTTGCGAAACCTCCAAAGAGCCATCAGGTTGGATGCGGAGTGTTGGTGCACATCCATTTTCACATCTCTCCTGAAATGTTTAATCAGGTTCAAGTCTAGGTTTTGACTGAGCCACTCAAGGACATTCACAGAGTGATCCCAAAGCCACTTCCTTATTATGTTGGCTGTGCATGAGGTTGTTTTCCTGTTGGAAGATGAACCGTAGCCCCAGTCCGAGGTCCAGAGTGCTCTGGAGCAGGTTGTCATCAAGAATGTCACTGTAGATTGCTGCATCTTTTCCCTGACCCTGACTAGTCTCCCGGTTCCTCCTGACAAAAAACATCCCCACAGCATGATGTTCCCACCACCATGCTTCAGCAGGGATGCCATTGGTCAGGCGATGAGTGATGCCTGGTTTCCAGTTGCTCCTGCCTAGCGTGCTTCAGCTCATCTTTCCTCTGTGTATCCGAGGACCGGCTCAGTCACCCACACTTACAGCTCCAGTAGTGATATTCCTCTGCGTGCCAGACAGTTTCCCAAGTGCTGGGAATCTTAATCTTGCCTAACTCACCATCTCAACTCACCACCCAGATGAACTCACCTGGTTGCCCAAATGTTATCATGTCTTCAGTTAGAGTTACTTCACAGTGGAGGGCTATTTCTCATAAGCACCCATCAGTTAATATATTAAACTGCTAGTGTAGGCCAGAGGCCTCCTGCAAATGTATTTTGATAATCAGTAAATAAAATATATTGTCATTTACAAAAACGTACATATAAATCATTATCACAGATATTGTTATTAACGTTACAATTAAAAGTTTATGCCCTCCCTTCTATTTGGGTCCAGATTCTGGGGGCAGCACTCAGCACACATCTCCCAGCTTGCTGTCTGGTTATTTTGTTTTACAATCCCATATAGAAAAGATATATATAAATCTTATAAAGTTTGTATCTGTCTTGTGTGAAACTTGTATGAAAAGCATATAAGAGTGAAAACAGATATAAGATCCCTTGAAAAATTATATAATGAAACTTGTATGTTTTGGATACTTACTAAAACAATGTATGAAAGTAATGAGAAAGTGGCCACTTTCATGAGTAAATCATGAAAGTGGCCACTTTCATGAGTAATCACATATAAGTTTTTACTATTTCTTTTCCATATGGGATTTTTGAAGGTTTCCATGCAAAAATGGCCACCATGTCATCACTATTGAAGGTGGCTAATAGGTCATTGCTTGACAATATAAATTGATTAGCATCTAAATTAACAGTTTGTACAATATATACTGATTTAGCAAAAATTTAAGTAACATTTAGACCAACAATATTTTTCTCAGCGATCTCCAGGCGTTCATTTAAATTAGGGCGTGAGGAGAAACACGCTCTCACAAAAGGTGACCGAGCAAACCCCTGAATTTACAAGTCACACCAGGAACGAGCAGACTAGCTGACTGAAAATGACCTCCCCTGAAAGGAAAAACACCCGAGGTCAGGACCTCTTCTCTCATCTGTGAGATTAATGTGGGCACAGACTGACCACCCAGAAGACCCACAGGCACATTTACACAAGTTTATTTTTTATTTTTTAAAAAAAGGACAAATACATGTACAAATAAACACATGTATCAAACTCTGGAAGGCAGCCAGGAAACCATCAAAGTAATTTTGCAAATTATACCCTCCACATCATGTTTGTGGTGTTGTTGTTGCTTTCCCTGATAGTTGAAATTCTTCTGTGATCTTTGCTCTTATCCCAAGGCATCAGCATTCAGCACTCCAATTTAATCAAGGTGGCCAGTCAGGCAGATGGTTATTTCAATCACATCTCCGCCTATAGAAGCTACTATTGTTGTATATTCTCAGACATAAGACAAATAACCTTCTACTGTCTGGCTACAAAAGCTTCTGGCCAAAGCAGTGGTCAGTGTGAATAAAAGGAGCTCAAATTGATTGAGATGCACTGATTCTGGAGTGAAAGGAGCTGCTGGCTAAAAAGCACCACATGCGGATATGCATTACAATGGAGGGAGCATGTAGAGGCAACTCTAAATGATAGAGTACAGCACATGCAGAGGCCATCTGGATAATTCAGCAAAAGAGCGGTGATGGGTAGAAATCTTTCATACAGAAAGGATGTCAGGAATGAAGAAAAATCCTTGCTTTATACTTCAGAGTTTTGCTTTCTGCTCGGTTCAGAAAAGCATTTATGTGTGATATTATGTAGTCTTTGAAATGCATAAAGTCTTCAAAAATTCAAAAGGAAACCCATTATTGCACATTCCACCAATACTAGTTTAATCCTCAAGCGAACAAGTTTGTTTAGCAACCGAAACTGACCTAATGGGGTCATTTATGGCCACAAGGGAATACTTTGTAATGGTCCTATTTGTGTTTATTATACCTGCTTTCTATTTGTATGACAGATATGTTAGAATTTGTCACACATGTTTTTGGTTCCACTTTAACCTTATTAAAATTTCTTTCAGTTTCAGTCTCACTGTGTTTTTGGTTCCTGTCTGGATTTTAATGGATTTTTGAATTAGCCACCTTTTTTTCCACATTTTTCTTCCCCTTTATTTTGTCTTTGTAACGTGCAACCCATCCATTGTCTTCCGCTTATCCTTTTCAGGGTTGGTGGGGGGTCTGGATCCTACCCCAGCTATCTTAGGGCGAGAGGCAGGGTACACCCTGGACAAGTCACCAGACAGAATTAACCTATTCCCACTAACTGCATGTCTTTGGACAGTGGGAGAAAGCCGGAGTTGCCGGAGAGAACCCATGCAAAACTGATCTGGAAATTTTTAGTGCATAAACTTAACCAAGCAACATATTTGTAATTAGTAATTATTTTTAAAAGTGCCTACAAAAATGTGCTAAACTCTATGTCCAGTATGACTCAAACTTTTCTTGTGTTAACAGGAAACTTATTTGCCGCACTATGAACCCTTCCAACTTCCTCATATGGACTTTTTTAACCTTTTTAAATGTATAAAATATTGTTATTTTGTGCACAAAAATAATTAGTAAATTTGTGTCCAGAAACACAAATCAGTAAATAAAAGGTGTTGACATGAACAGATGTGAGACCAGGCTACTTTGTTTCAGTATTGGCTGTTTGTTCATTTTCTTGTTTCACCTTCAGTGTCTTCTCTTTTCTAGTCTTGGGTTTTGGGTCTTGATTGTCTTCACCTGCACTGATGACGCGCACCCTTGCCACGTTCCCCAACACGTTTTCAATCCTTATTGTTTTTGTGTATTGTCTTGTCTTCTCCTTTCTTTGTCATGTTGTTGCCTCATGTGCAGCTCAGTTTTATGCTCATTGATTCTCTCAAGAGTGAGACTGACATTCTGGTGACCCGGTGCAGACAACAGCCTGGAGCTCAGTGCTGTCAGAACAGTGGAGGAGATTGTAGGCTTCAGCATGAAACCAGTCCCGCCAGATTCTTTCTTCCTGCAGGCCTGCCAAGTGGAAACATCAGTTTCCTCATCAAGATCGCACAATAGAGGATAGTACTTTTGCAGTAGCTGATGAAATTCAGCTTGCTGCAGTGGTTGTGCACTCTGCTATATCTTTAATTTTTCCATCACTATCTAGTACACTGCTGCCACATCTATGGACAAAGGCAGACTGCAGAGTGTCATTCATTCTGCTCAGACGTTGACTAACTTGCAGTTTGCTGTCACTCAGAAACCTCTAAACCTCGAGGACACTGAGAAAGGGAAAGAAGACTGTTGCTGACCCCTCCCTTTCCACCTCAGACATAAACCTTTTGTGTCACTCCCCTCTGGCAGGAGGCTGTGGTTCATCAACACCAGTACTTCGTGGCACAAGAACAGTTCTTTTCCCCATGCAGTTGGATGACTTTAAAAAGACTAATAAAGGTTTTTTTGTTTTTTGTTTTTATTTCAGTTTATAATTCAGTTTCTAAGTTTTCAGTTTTTATTTCAACTTTATGAGCCAGTAAAAGCTCATTTTTCATTTCTTTTTTCTGCTGACTGCATTTGGGTACTGTTGTTTTTCTTATTATGCCTTACAGTCATTTTTTATAGAACAAGAATAAAACTAAAAAAAAATCAAGTTGTATGAAAAAACAAATGCATAATGTTTTTCCAGCATTATAAAGTTATTTATACAAAACTTAGGTTATGTTTGAGTAAACTGTGAAATAAGGTATGCTGGTATCGCTTAAACACCAAAATATAGATGAATGTGTAACTCCGTAATACTTTGACCATCAACAAATTACAATGAAGTCTTCATAGCCAGTCTCCTTTTCTCATTTGTTACTTCGAAGCTGTGCAGGATGGTCGTGGAGGTTAACATTGTTCCTCACAATGAGGAAACAATGAGGAAACAATTCTCTCCAGGTGCTCTGGAGTCCAAAAACGTACATACATTAGGTTAATTGGTGAGTCTAAATTAGCAGTTCTGCCTTTTACCCTATGAAAGCTGGGATCGGCTCCAGTCCCCCAATCACTCTAAGATATGTAAGAGTGAAAGGAGTGGAAGAAAAAGGAAAGAATGGATATTTCCAAGCATAAAAATGTCTTGATGGGCTCACAAATAACTTCTCTTGATCACATGAAGGTTCCACCTACACGTGTTTTAAGGAAAACCTGTCACTTTTACCATGAGGATTGACATGTTTGTAATATATCTACGATCCTATAATTGTTTTTAGAGCATATACTATGAGAAAAATTCCACTCGGATGTTGAAAAGAGCACCCAAATTGAATCTGCTCTGCAAGAGCAGAACATCTTCCAAGCCAGAGCTGCTTGAGCCCTTAGGGAAAATTTGGCAATTATTGGGCAAAAATAATGCCGAAAAAAGAATCACTCCATCTACTTTAAGTAAAACCTACCAGAGTTGTCCTTAAAATCAGAAAATTTGGAAATAAAAGGGTCTAAAATATCACATAACCTGCCAAATGCAAACATCAAATCAACTAATACATTAAGCAGATTTTCAAAAATAAAAATATGAATGATGCAGCAGATCAGCTAATATCAGATACTGGTGAGACACTTTCAAATCAGATTTGAGTGTGCCCTGTAACTGCACTGCTTGTCACTGATAGCTGATCTGCAGAAGGACTCAGGTGGTGGTCATCCAATTAAACTGCTCATGCAGCATCATGATGTAAAATAAGGACAGAAACTGTCAATAAAAAGGCTAATAAATCAATGTTTAGCCTTAACATGTCTCAACCAGATGGGGCTCCTGGTGGCCTCTGTTGTAGAAACCCCGTATAATTGATCTATTCTACATCTTTGTGTTACATTATCTCTCCAGTGTCTGCTGCTTTCTACTTTAAAATGGGGACTAAAGTAAAGATGTGTCTGGATGTAAAACCTCACAATATATAATAAGAAAAGTGTTAAAATGTAATTCAATAGTACAGTAACAGAAGAGCACACCAGGCACCACTCCACTATTCAGTAAATGACATAAATAGGGTAGAATGTATATAAAAGATGGATAACGCCATCATGACATCAGCCAGTGGTTCGCAAAGTCTTGTTTTTAGTTTTATGGAACCAAGATGTAATACCATAGGGTGGGTCTTAGGCGTTGTAACTTTTCATTGGCAATGTCCACCTACTCTAAAGTGTCATGTACTTTATCATTTCTCTGTTGTTTTCAATTAGACTCTAAAAAAGTCACTGAACGCCTAAAACGTTTATGTTCAGGAAAGTGTTTATCTAGGGCAAAATTAATTTTTCCCATGGTTCAGGAGACATTTTCCTATAGACTTCTATACAATCACATTTCTTTTTGCCTCGACATTAGTCTCTCCCTGTTGACCTTTGGAAAAGAAGAAGGCACTCGGCGTATTCTTCACATGTCAAACCTAGAGGACAAACCCATCATTTATATACACTCGCTTGCCCCTTTAGGTGCACCTACTCAACTGCTTGTTAACAAAAATAGCTCTTCAGTCTATTTAATCTATTTCATGTAGACATGGTAAAAACGACCAGCTGAAGTTCAAACTGAGCATCAGGATGGTTGTTGGTAACAGAGGAAAATGGCCAGACTGCTTCGAGATAGGCAGACAACAGAAACTCAAAAGCCTCTTTGCCACTTGTACCTACTTGGATTGACTTGACTTAACTCGACTCAGCTCTACTCACTTTTGGTTGTTTTCCATTACAATTAAGTGCCACCTAATCCACATGGGATCGCCATTTGTAGGTGACACAACAAAGGAGGATGCTGAGGCTTTTTGTCTAACTCACAGCCACAGTGTTGATTTTTACGCAGCCATTTCCTTTGTTACTGGGTTTCAAAAACTGTGTTTTTGATTTTTATGAAGGAGTTGCTCTAGTGACTTGGAGTAACGCCATTGACTGGCCAATCAGTTTCATGCAGTCTGCTGACCTCACAAATTCTGGATGGATTTCACTTGGAACCATGGAAAACCACGGAAAACCACAGAAAGCCCTAAATCTGAGGCAAGCCAAGCCGAGTATGTGGAAAAGGGCTAAAATAAGATGAGATAAGATAAGATAAGATAAGATAAGATAACCTTTATTAGTCCCACACGTGGGAAATTTGTTTTGTAACAGCAGGAAGTGGACAGTGCAAAGGTTATATAGCAAAAAGAAATAAGCACTTGTTACAAATAAGGTATGCAGAAGAGCATCTCTGAAAGCACAACACTTTAAACTTTGGAGAAAATTGGTTACAGTAATAGAAGATCACATCAGACGGCACTCCTGATAGTGAATAGTTCTGGCGCAACACTGGATGGCAGGATCAGAATTTGGTGTAAAAAAGAACATGAAAGCATGATGTTTAAAGCATGGTCACGTCTGCTTTGCAACAATATTCTTACAAATCTAATGTGGTTGATCTCGGCCTGTTCCCTGAGACGATCCACATCCTACTTTCACAGAGTAGAGAAATGCAACATGCCAGTTATGACTGGGACAGAGGTTAATACAATTTTATTTATGCCAACAATGTTTGAATTCAGTTCTTCTTACAGGTCTAATTACTTATTGAATCCCTATTGACTCCCAATCAATTATCTGTGCTGACTTAAGTAGGCATACAGGGATTTAAAAGCATCAATGCAGCTGTTATCTGTGTTTAAACTCAGTCTGGAAATTGAGCAGAAAATGTTTCAGTGTCATAAAAATAAACCAACACTTGTAATGAAAAATTACTACGCTGAAGGATTATGATCAAACAATTTACAATTTTGCTCATATGCTCATTAATGGTTAAAAAAACAATCTTCTTCTTGAACAGGAGTATGCAAAGCTTCTGTGTCACACAGATCTGATATACATTGATACACTTTAGATGACCATATTAGGGGTCCTCTATATGACATCATACAGGGGCCAAGATTAGGAAATAAACTGTCTGAAGCTGAGTGTTCAGGGCAGTCTGAAGTCAAACTATTTAGCTCACTGGGATTACCATCATGTTCTCATCGTGGGGAGTTATAAAATTCCATTTTGTCAGATGCTACCTGGATTTTCCTGTTGCACACACGGTGTCCTTTGGTGTCAGACCTTGATTCTATGGCAGTATTGGCCACTAAGACATAACAGTTCCAATTTAGAAACCTAAGAAGTCAATTTTAGCAGGTTGAAGGCTGACAACTTGTCAAACAGGCTTGCTTTTTCCCCCTTTAAATGAGTTGAGTTCTTTGATTTTTCACTCTATTTTCACTTTTGTGTTTACTTGCTAGTTAAGTTTAGGCATCAAATCCTACTCAGTTTGGGTTAGTAAAAAGTTGGGGTTTGGGGCAAAAGATGAACTTCACGACAGCAATCCCGAACACTGAAAAATTAAGGATTGGGAGTAATGAAACAATCTCTGTAATGCTAATACTCTGTTCTGCAAAAGGACAACTTGTGCATAAATGAACGACACCAGAAACACTGACAGAAAGATTTGAGTGATGTCTTGCGAATGTCCGGAGAATGGTCTGGGATTACTTGTGCATATGATGACCTCTTTGTATCAAACTTTGACCATTGCACCATTGTAACAGTGGTTATATGTGACAGAAAATAAGGAAAAGCTCAATAGGCAGACTTTACTGTTATAAGCACACACAGGTGTATGCACAACAGGGAGCTTCAGTTTTTGCTCAATGAGATCTGTTGTTGCCATGGCATTCTACTGCATCTGCTTATATTGCCATGGAAACGCAAAAGTGATGACTGGCATTGGGGCTGTAAGTGAAATGGGTCAAGAGCACCTGCGACGAGTCAAACAGTGAAACAAAATCCGTCAGCGGGCTTTATGGGGCGACCACAGCAAACCCGGCTCAGTCTGAGCTCTGGAGTCACAGCTGGGAAAAACTCTTAACCTACTAACAAATAAAATGTGTGTCACATTAACGTGTTGCTCCACTAAAGCACTCACTTTAATGTTCAGATGTAATTCTGCTAGGTGACTTAGCGGTGACAGGAAACTGCATTGTAAACAAGTCAGACATATTCTCTGAAATAATTGGGGTGATGTGCATTTTGTTAAATCAAAGAAAACATAGATGAATAATTGTCTGAGAAGCTTGTAATCAGCTGTGCTCAGCAAACATTTCCTCTCGAGTAATTTTAACTAAGTGAGATCAATCTTTTGTGGGCCACTGGCTGAACACGACTGAGTGCACCTGAATTGTTATGACTCATTAACCCACTTTAAAAAAAATGAGTCATTCACCGTCGCCACCAAGAGGTTACGAAGAAGAACAGCTCGGACTGCCAAGGCTGTGGATTTAAGCCCTCCAACTCTGCTGCAAACCCACTGAAACACAACAGATCATTTTCCATGGATAATTTACTTTTCACTGGTGTGCACTGTGTGTAATTATTGTTTGGATAAACAGCCCCCTTTCTGTGCCTCTGAAAATCCCAGGTTCTTGTATTTAAGAGTGCTGCATTAATAGCAAAGTAGCTCCATCTTGTGGTTCTGTGTGACCATTTGAATCAACGCTTTGCTTCAGTAGAGTGCAATAAAAATTGTATCTTGGTCTATCAAACCAAATAGATTTGCTTATGTTTTTTTCTTATTAACTTAAAATTCAGATCCTAAAATCACATACAGTTGAGCTGTTTCAGGTTTTTCTTCAATTAGAAGGGACACATACATTAATAGGAGCTAAATATAGTCACAGATAGCCCCCCAGGGCTGCACAAACAGGCTGTTAAAAGCTCATGCTGACATCTAGGGGTGTGCTGAGCTAATACTTCTGTTAAGATGTGTCAGACATATTCATTTGGAGGATGGTTCAAAATAGCTGAAGATGTTATTACACCAAGACAGTAACTTTTCTGATCATATTATAATGATGGACACAACCTGTGCCATTAAAAAACTTAAAATACAATAAAATCAAACACAAAACAACAGAAAAAAATCTCCATCAGATTAGAAGTACATGAATGAGTTTAAATAAACATAAAAATAAATAAAACAGAGAATATATAGTAGATGTTAAACAGGTGTTTCATTCTACACGATTATTGCAGTTATGAAAGACTTCTTGTGTCTGTTCTTGTGGCAATGGAGCTGAATCATCCTGTTAGAATTAGTCCTAATTGTTATTATCCCACATATAACAACACAGAGCAGCCACGCCTTCAAATGCACTAAAGAAATGGTTTTTAAAGGTAAAAAGTACTAATGTTTACCATCTCTGCAGAGTTAATGCTGATGTAGAAGGGAGCCAGGTCTGCACTTATCAAACATTAAACAGAACGCAAGGATTATTTCTGAAGTTGAAGGTGATTTCTTTAGTTTTGAGTGTGTTCAGTGGGCTGTTTTCTCAACTCTAAGCTGACAGTTTCAGGTCCAAACACTGTAGTATCCTGACCACATTTGATTATGGTATTGTTAGGGTGGGCAGCACTATACAGGAAGTGTTTTGAGGAAGACAGAAATCAGTTCAGTAGTGAGAATAAGCAAAATTATATTCACAAACAACAAAAAAATAAATAAATAAGTAGAGCATAAGAAACACTATTTCCACACTTTTCCAGTTTTGTGAGAGTTTGGACCACTTGAGTGTTCATAATTAGTAAGACTTTGACTTTTTGACATGGTTTCTTTCTTTCATGTTCATTTCAAAGGTGTGTTTGAGGGTTAATTCTTGCTTTTGGGGTTAAAGTTAGCAAACTAGGTTTGTGTTAGAGTTATGGTAAGGGCCTGTTGTAGAGTAGAGCCTGGTTTCATGGCAACACATGAAATGGTCATTAAAATCAAAAATAATAACTAAAAATAATTACACAGTCATCGGGAAAGTGGACCTTTAAAAAGTCACAACCATTGTGTTTAACCCAATTCAGAATCTTTTTCTAATCCCAACCCTACCCAAGAAGATCCATGAAATGAGCCTCACTGCCCTCTGCCTCTTCTATGTGGATACTGACTACCTGTTTTAGGACGTTAATAGAAAAATATTTGGACCCTAAATTATATTCACATTTAGACTGTGTCCAGAAATCAATCATAAACTCATGTTAAGTATGGACAAGCGGTACTTGTAGTGCTTTGAAACTTGTTCAAAAAGGTTCTAAACTGATCTAGTTTTAGCATCTCACAAACCGTACTTGAAGGCAGCATCGTCTGCGCGTGCAACTACCATCATTCTCATATCCAGCTCCCGTCTGACCGCTGGCGGGGTGTGTCTCCTGGAGATAGCGGTGGCGAAATGAACCAGCGTCAAGTGAGCATCAAACAGACAAGATTGTACCGGAACTTGAACCTGTATTGATGAAAAATAAAAGTACTGGCTTGCCTTTAACTGTAATCAAACTTTTAAATAAATGAATTTGAACTGAAAGACATCGACAAATCTGCAGAGTGTGAGATCACAATTTAAACTAAACTTGTAAAAACTTTGATTTTTGTGCTACATGTGCATTAGAGTTCAGTACTTATTTAATAAGAACTCACATTTAATTGTTCTTTTCACTCGAAGGGTGTGTTTGAGGCCATTGCTCTATGCAGGACAGTCAGTTGTTACTGCCGAGACAGTGGAGATACGGCTTGAATCACTGTCCCTACCAACTGCAACCTCTTCCTTTGGAGTACAACAAGGGTTATTAAGAGATCCTCATATCTTATTCTTTGCAGAAGTACGTTTCAGGATTTAATACTGTTGCACAAAAAATAAAATGAAACTGAAACCCTACTGCAGATTCTTTCAGAAAAATAGAATCTTCCAAAACTCCCACTAATATTCAAGATGTCCTTTTTTCTACATAGTTCTGTCTCAGTAATCAGGGTTCCTTGTTTCTGAAAGGTAAAGGCCATAATGGGCTGCAACTATCTGTTGATCTCCCCACCCAAGAAAAATTACATTTTAAATGAAGAAAAAATAAAACAATAAACATAAAAATAACATTTAATACAATGAAATGAGACCCAAAACTGAAAAAATA
>NW_024582367.1:3039242-3178648 GCF_018398535.1 Haplochromis burtoni | reverse complement strand
TTTTCATCCCCCAACTACATTTCTAAGAAATATTAAGTGGCCTGAAAAAGAACAATAAAAACTAAAAGACCACAAAAGAAAATGTAAAACTGAAAAAAGAAAAGCAAAAAACCACAAGCAACGATCAAACTGAAATAAATCTATAAATAAGAAACAATGAAGAAAAAAAAAGATATTCAGTATAGGGTTATAATCTAAAATATATGCAATTGAAAAAAATAACACAAGAAAATTAAATAATAACTTTCTAAATCTGGCATTTGATGCTGAAAAAAATGCACTGCAAAAAGTAAAGAACAAATCAGTTTTTAGTTTTTTTATTCAAAGACATGTATCTTTTACTTTGAAAGTGTGACCGGAAGTCCTTCTAAAAACTGCTTCGCACTTGTCGCCGACGAAGTGTGAAGCTGTAGAGCTCGCGCCTCTTCAGACTCAGACACCTTGGAGACAAGAAGACAGCGCGAGCACGACTCACACGCGGACGTATAAAATGCTGTTGAACAACGAAACCAGTCTGACGAGTCGGGCTCTGGCTAAATTCTAACATTACTCTGCGAGCAGAAGAAGAGCCATGAAGAAACACCTGAGTCCTACGAAACAGCATCAACAGCCGCAGCCGCCACCACCGGCTGAAGTCCCGGTTCCAGCCTGCGAGGTGACCGTCCAGCAACTCAACGAGCTCCTGTCCGACGGCAACGGCTTTTACAGCCTACCGACACAGCACTTCAACGAGGTCTTTCCCAGGATATACATCGGTAACGCGTGAGTCATTCACCATTGAATCTAACACGTGATGCCGTTGTGACACTGACAGGTAGGGCAGCGTGTATTTCAGAGACACTCCCTACACATACTCCGACCAGACGCGACCATGACAACGGTGTCGCATGTCGGTTAGCACGCGCGCACGAGCGGTGGTCCTCCGCTGTCATCATCATGGAGGAAGCGACAGGCGGTTGTTGACAACAGATAACCCCGAAATACTAGCCTGATTTCAGGGAGAAGTCAGTAGCCAGACAGTTGAATAACAGATAACACTGCAATATCACGACTATCTGTCAATATATAATATTATTGTTATTATTATTACAAATCTACGTGTGATCCTCTTTACCTTTAAAGCAGAGGAAACCAACGAATTCAGAACACGAAGGACGAAACTAAAGAGGTGTTTTTACTCAATGAACCCCTCTCTGTCATTAGTATCATTGCCATGTCTTCATCAAGCCGCTCCCCTTTCAGTCCCGCTGGGCTGCAGGAACACAGCAACCGTCACCACTCTTCCCCCACCCCCCCATCTTTCATTTATTATATGAAAAGAAGAAAAACATTTTCTCGCAGAGCAAATTGTGGAAAAAAAGAGATGTGAATTCTTAGTCTAAATTGTGAAGATGCTCTTTAGACAGGAATAAACAGGAATCTAGTCAATTCATGTCATATATAAGTTAATTCAGCAGTGTCAAACACATTTTATCTCTTCCTATTAAAAAGGATTTCTTGCTCCCCACTATAACCAAGTGTTTGCTCATATGTCATTGTGTGATCTTTTGGAAACTCCTGCATATCTCTTTAGGCTGGCGCTATGTTAATAAAAATTATTGCATTAATTCCTTTGTTTACTTATAATGTTAACAAGTACACTCACCTAAGGCAAATGGAAACTGCAAATGACTGCAGCTAAGATACTAAAAGGAGGTCATGTGTCACATTCCTTGCAGAAAATGAATTCATATTTAATATTTTTCCTGCCAGGTAACTAATTAATCAGGTAATCTCCCATCTCTGTAAAGAAATGTGACGTATATATGTGTCTTTCTCACAAAACACAACACAAAATTATTTGCAAATACAAATCTGTGCATTAAATAGTTGATTGTAAACATCTATTGGAAAACGTCTAAGACTGAACACAGGCACAAACCAGACCAGTGCTTTCTTTGTGCATAATCAAATCATGGAACAAAGGTAATAGAATTAACTTAATAGCAGCAGTATGTTTTTTTTTAAAATTTATTTCTTCCTGTAAGAGATGCTGTGCACACACACACACACACAGACCCACACATGCAGCGTATATGGAGTATAATGTATATTTGTTTATTAAACAGGTCTGCAGCTGAACCATAAATCCATGGTTGTTTGTTGACTTGGTGCTATTGGCTTTGTAATGAACATGCTGACTGTTTAGGAATTTACTACCCAGTGTTCCAGTAAAGCCAGTTCAGATTGTGTATGAGATGTACTGTAAAATCTTCCCACTGAACCTAGAGATAAACAGAGATGGTCCTCGTCTCACTACTGGTATTGCTATTTTGGGCTTTTTCTTTGCCTGTAATAGCTCTTTTACAATACACGCATCGCAGCTCTGAACTTTTCCAGACCTTATTCGACACAGCTGCATGTGGGGCTGTTGAATTTACATTAATGTGTTTTAATCTGCCAGCTCTTTACTACAAATGTAAGTTATAGTCCAGAAATCATCTATTTTATATCTTACATGCTCTATCCTAAGAGCTCCCTTGCCTAAACCATAGTATTTCCAGTAGTGATAAAGTGGACTGTCTCCTACTGTGTGAGAAAAAGCAATATCAGATAATATCCTGAACTGATTCTTGCCAGTTGCATATGCATAGTTTATGAATATTTTATGCACAAATCTGTGATTCCCCAATGTTTTCTTACCTGATTTGGTTGTTTGCATGCTGTGAGGCAGTTATTAATACTATAACATCTCTTGTGGCAAAATTTTAATTTATTTACCAATAAAGCATTGTTACCTAGCAAGAAGTTCCTGAGTTCAATTACACCACCAGGCCTGGGTCTTTCTCTGTGGAGTTTGCATGTTCTCCCCATGTTTGCTTGGGTTCTCTCCAGATACTCTGGCTTCCTCCCACAGTCCAAAGACATGTAGTTAGTGAGATTGGGTTAATTGGTAACTCTAAATTGCCCATAGGTGTGAATGTGAGTGCGAATGGTTGTCTCGCTATGTGTTAGCCCTGCAACATAGTGGTGACCTGTTCAGGGTGTACCCCGCCTCTTGCCCTAAGACAGCTGGGATAGGCTCCAGCCCCCTGTGACCCTGACAAGGATAAGCGGAAGAGGATGAATGGATGGATGGATGAATGAATTGGTTAGCACCATCAACAAGGAGGTCCTGGGTTTGAATCCACCTGAACAGAAAGCTGGAACCTTTCTGTGTAAGGTTTGCATGCTCTCCCTCTGCATGTGTGGATTTTCTCCAGGTACCTCTGTAATTTGAAATTGGCTGTAGGCGTGAATTAGGGTTGGGCGATATGTAAAAAATTTTCCAACCGGCAATCGTCAGTCCAGTAATCGACAATGGGCAATATATTCGCGCATGCGCAGACTTGATGGGCGGAGCAATGTAATCATGGGGGGACTGATTTGCGCGTTTACAACACAGAAGAAGTCCAAACATGGACGAACTAATTTCCCAAAAAATTAGGGCTGTCAGCATTAAGGCGTTAATGGAGCATTAACGCGGCTATCACGATTAACGCAATAAATTTTTTTAACGTGCTCAACCCATCTGGAGCGCAGAACAAACAAACTTTGGACAAAATGCCCGAAATACGTTGACAGAGACATTTCAGAGATTCTGACTCAGTCTGCGCTCCAGATGTTAATTGTTAATTGCATTAGTCGTGATGACGGCGGGTTAACGCTGACCGCACTAAAAAAAATTATGAAGTCGCCAATTTGGGATTTCTTTGGCTTTAAACCAGATGAAAGAAGTAAACCTAAGGATCTAACCAAAGTGGAGTGCCGCTTGTGCAGACGTACACTGTGAGCAAAGGACTCTAAACACGACTAACTTGCATGGACATGTACATGTCCGCCATCCGCCTGAGTATGCTAGGCTATCACCAGCTTCTGCAGGTCCATCAACAAGCATTTGGGTGCACTCTGAGAAGGGTGCATTTGCTTGAAGATAAAAGAGGGTGCTGTTAAAACAGCGCTACTATTTTTTTTCTGTTTGACTGCTTCTATTAGCTCCATCATTATTAGCAAAGTTACTCTTAAACACCTTACTGTTGTTACTCTTATTCCTCGACTGGTTGGTGAGTGGTTGCTGGCAGTCTCTAGGTGAAACTGGTCACAATAATGGTCCTTTGGTCATTACCAGATTGCCACAGTTTTGTGTAGTTTGCATGGAAAACTGGGCTAATTTGCAAAAAACCTCTTTATGTGTTTAAAGTGTAATTTTGTTGCTATTAAAGAAACAAATTTAGTTTCTTTTGCATATATTTTGCTGTGTGGTAATGTATACCAGCTTTTACAGAGCAGCTCTTAATGCCACCTTTATGGATTTGTGGTAGAGAGAACAGATTCAGGGATGCCTCAAAGAAACTTGTGGGTTCAATCACTGCCAGTAGAGTGGTGGAGGAGCCGAGCCGGACAGAATACAAGCACATTACTGTAGCTCAGTGCTACAACACAATCAATCTGGATGTGCCAATCTGTCCGGCCAAGTCTCCAAACAAAGTGCTGGCAGACCTGCGCTCTGCTGAAGCTGATCAGAGAAAACTGTCAGCATGAAAGAGCGACTCTAAAGTGCTCTCAGCTTTATGATTTCTTTTGTCGAAGAGATTTTGATGTCTGATGAACAAACTAGGTTTGAGTTTTCGGTGGGGGGTAATTACTGAGCTATTTTATTTTAAAGCATATCTTAGAGCTTAGAAAAGCTTGAAAGGACAGTGTAACATAATGTGATATTACACATATCTCAGGCAGGGAGAGGTGGTATTGATTGTTGATTAAAGGCTGTGCCTTGTCCACAGTTTCCACCTCTGGGACCCAGTAATCCTCCCTGCTCATCTCATTAGTTGTACCTCGTTATAAATCAAATTATGTAGCTGGCCGGTAGAAATCCATTGGATGAAAACCAGTGCATCTATTAACACAAGACTAGCATGTGGTGCATCTCGCATACGCGTTTTTTACGGCGCTCGACTTAAATTAGAAAGAGATCTGTCCTTGAAAATGTTCATTAAACTTTCTTATCATAGGTACCCTCAGGAATTGGACCCATTAACCATTTTTAGGTTTTGATATACAGTTGCCTGTCAGATTTTAATTTTTTTAGGTCAAGACACAGTTTCATTTACATAATAACTGTTCATTTAAGATGTACAGTAGTCACTCATGCTGACATTTGATGGGACAATGTACAGCATTGCTTTCCCTTCTTTATTTTCATTTAATAGAAAAATCAGGGATACTTATACAGCTGCCAAAAAACATCCCATTTTCGTACTCTGTAAGGATTTAACATTTTCAACAGACCATTAAATTGTAAGTTCATATTTTTTTTGTACATACATACATTCGCTCATTGTGCATCACTTTAAAGCTCACAGCTAGTCGCTTGGTTTCCTACTTAACCCTCTAACTTATTTATTACCTGTTCATTTGTCAATTAACAGTATTCCTCACTCTCATTGGTAGTTGCATTCAATTCTCAGATTCCGCCCACTTCACAATCACAAGAAATTATTTTGCCTGTAGTTACCTGCCAATTGCCCATTAATACAAGTTTTCTTAGTCTTTGAACTCAACTGGAGTGACAGTTCTTTCCTACGTTGGTGTTTTGACCACACATCTGCATTTGTTGAGTCTTTCTGCTGATTTATTCAGTTCTTTCACTTAAAATAATGTATACAGCAGACACTCAGTAAAAGTTTAAAGTCACTAATTCAATAAACAAGATGTTGACTAGAGCAGCACTTGTGTTTATTGAACTAGTCAATGTTTGCATCCATAAATGGATTATGAGTCTACTTTGCCAGCTTGCAATGTTTTCAGTTCAGTTGTAGTCAGCACTCTTAAACCACGGTGTGCAGCTCAGAGACTTAAGGTGTGGTTGTTTGCTTTGAGAAACGCTCTGGCTTTTTGTGAAGCTGGTCTTTAATAATGGATGTGTTGGGACTGCAGATCCCAGGGTAAGGAGGCCGGGACAGGCCCGGCAAATAGGAAGGAAGCCATCGGCTGTGAACCCAGTTGAACCTACTGTGCCTCTGCATTGTGTTGTGTAGAAGTACAGTATAGGCCTTTACACACTACTACCCTTTACACACAAAGAGATACGCATGCCTACGCTTTACTTGCTTCACTTTTTTTTGCATTGAAGTGCTCATAGTGTGCATGCATATTGAATCATTTATGAGCACTAGCTTAGTCTAAATATACACAGACTTTTTGTGAATGAAATGAAGATATTATTAATGTGTAGCCTGGATTTCTGAATCTCTGCCCTGTAGCTACGATGCTAGCAGACAGGCTGCTTCATCCCTCCTCCTTTGGTTGCAAAGTAACATTGTAGCAGAATTTCTTGTTAGGTGTTGCAGAGAGGGTTTTGCAGCCTCCACCTCTAGGGAGCTGCCCAGGGTCACCTCACCTTGCCTCCAGGCTCACGTTGACGTTAAGCCTGTATAGTAAAGCTTTGTCAGAGTGAACGATTTACAGATTCGTGAAAATGGTTTTAAAATAAAAAACAATACATATATACACTTATATCATGAATAGTATTTGTAAGGCAGGCTACGAGGTCAAGCTGCAGTTAGTGATGGGTATTATTAGGAATTTAGTAACACTATCATTGATACTACAGTCTGTATAAGTCAGATTATTGCTGCTTCTGAGTTATTGCTATGCTCATTTATGTTTGTTTAATTTCAGAATTTAGAAAAAGCTACTCTCTCTTCATATATGTGCAATAAAAAAATAGTAAATTTTAATTTCAGCTATAATCTTGGCTTCTATTATTGATCTTAATTAAATGATCTTGATAAAACTGTCACTCTTGTCCTATTTGCTATGGATCCCTCACTTTTCTATGTGTTATACAGAAAGTACACCCCTTTCCTTTACAGTGTCAATTTCACCTCTTTCTAGAAGCACCTAAAAACATTCTTGCTGTTTAGTTCAGCTCCAGATGAGATAACTAAATGAGAGAATTCAATTAACAAGCTGTCTAAAATCATAATGAGAAAACTTTGTCCATTGCAGTGTAGTAGAAATATGTCTTAAGCATAAGTGTATGCAAATAAAACTGCAGATATATGAACAAAAAACTTTATAAACAACACATACCAAGGCAGAATTATTACTCACAAAGTTTAATCTGTGGAGAATTGACTGGTGCCTTTATTTCTGGATTTCTCAGAGTCTCTCACCCATTTTCACTCCATTGTCACTGTGCAGATTTCCTAAGGCACGCGAGCTTCCACCTGGGGCTTTCTTTGCCCCCCATCTGTAACTCCAGACATTTAGTGATGGCAGCAGGCTGGCAGGCAACAACTGTAACCTTTGTGTTTATAGCCATAAAAACACCACAATGTCAAGAACCACCTCTTTTTTTCCTTTTATTTGTTTTTAATTTTATTTGCATTTAAAAATAAGGTCAGGGTAAATGAAATTCAAGAACTGCATCAGGTTTATTAAGTTAATGATTATTCATGTCAAATTATCACCATAATATCAAACAAAGTAATCTTTAGCAGACTTATGACCAATGAAAAATTATGTCTGGCCTCCAAAACAGCTCACACTAATTTCAAAGTATATTTGATATTATTTGTGGTAGTCTTCATGTTCCTCCAGGTAATTTCCTGTTTTACTTTGAAGTTTAGCTGTTTAGATGTGCCTTATTTTGGTTTTAATTCATGCATTTGTTCTTTTCCCTCTTTTGTGATTGTCATTACTTTCACCTGTTTGATTGCATCCACCTGTGTCCTGTTCCCACCTGTCTCTTAACATCATTCACCCTTGTGTACTTTTATAAACCTGGCTTTCCCTTTAACTTTGCCACATTTTCTTCCGGCTTCCTGTACCTATTTTTTGGACTTCTTTTTAGCTGTTGGACTTTCTGTATTTTTAGATTCTTGTATTAACTACTTTTTTCTCTTTTTGTTTTTTTCGCTACCCCGTGCCATGCACTTGAGTCCAAAATCAAAACTTCCTTAACACAAACATTTCTCTAAGAATCAATGAACATTGCATAAATACTTATACTGTAGCTGCAGTGTTTGTCCAGATGCTTACCAAAGCTTTGGTGTTATCAGCTCTCCTCATGTCCCATGCCTAGCTGTGATCTTGTTAGATCAGCTGCTCTCAATGCCAGCTAACATAAGCTCATGGCTCAGCTGATAGGTTTCATTGCATCCCATTGACAAATCTAACATAAGACGTGCTATTTGCACTGCTTTGCTATGCCCATAGGTGCTGGTTCTTCTGCAAGCTACTTTGAAACCCACCTCCAACCACTCATCACTAAATCACCAAATACAAATGACTGCAGATAGAAATAGCAGTCATCTTATAAATATAGTAATCTTTAATGAAATATATTTTGCTTGCATCATAACTTTGCCATAATATGTACAACAGCTTTTATATACTTCCAGTTTTCTCCTCTATTTTTTGTGTTTTCGATTATGTGCAATTTCTTTTGTTTTAAAAAATTATGTGCAATTAGTGGCACTAAATGTACCATAAACTTGGAATACAACTTATAACCTAAATACACAAGGAGGTTTTTTGTTCAGAATCAATGGGCAGTGCCTTTGGCCAGGTTGGATGTGGATGCAGGCATTGGGCCAGGCAGGCTGGAGCAGCCAGAAGCTTGTACTGCTTTGTTATGGTTTGTTAGCTGTGTGGGACTGTTTGCTTTGTATGGGTCTAATGTGCAATAACGCAGCTCTAAAAGGGGATGTGTATTAGAGCAGGAGGTAAGCAGAAACAGATTCATTGTTTCCTGGAAGTAGGGTGAATGATGATGGAGGTGAAACTACTGGAGCAGAGCTGTCTGAGAATAGAGAGATTGTTCTTTTTGTCTGTTGTCCTACAAAAATAAAAAAGACAAATACATCAGAGTCTGCAGACTGAAAAATGGACACCTTTATAGGTCCTCAGCAGTTTCAAATGGTGCCCATTAGAGCTGGATTGGACTGGTTGGTGAAGAGGGTAGTACACACTGCTGTATGAAAACCAACCATTACTGAGAAAAAAGACTTTTTTTTGGGGGGGGGGGGGACTATAATCGAACTCACAATGGCTGATGCTTTAGACACTCAAATAGCCAAATTTTCTTATTTTTCTTATTTTCAGCACAGTACAACAAGCTGTGCTTATGTGTTACAGACATAGGAGTAATGCTTACTGACAATAAACCTCTACTTAGATATTCAAGAGAAATAAATAAAATAAATGATCTAAATGATTCCAATATTCATTCAATTAAAACATTTCAGATATATTAATCATATTAGAGCGCTTCATGCGCCCCACAGGATGTAGGCAGTATTTTAACAGACACCCAAGGATGTTTAGCAGTTTGTTTGTTTTTTTTTATCCATCAACTTGACTTCACTTTGTTTTAAACTGCTCAGTAGCTAGCCCAAGCCTAACACTGGTTTACATTACACTGACCAGGTCACTGTTGTGGTGATTACCTGAGAGTCTCATTCTGTAGTATGGACTGCAGCCGGTAACAGGAGTCCTTGTTGTGATTTTGTAGGAAATCCTGAAATAAATGCGGTTATTTTTCAAAAACAATTATTCCAAACCTTCAAAATGTAGTGCAAGTCTGGCCACACAGTTCACGTTAGCTAGATGAATATATAGGGTAAGGGAAACTGTGTTACTTTAGTGTTTAATGAGCACATGTGCTACCGTTAACATGAATGATGGCATGTTAGTGAATTGTATTACATTATTAAATTAAATTTTTTAAATTTTATTTTAAATTACTTATCACTGCATATTTGTTTTTCTTTTCTCGCTTCTACCATCTGTAACCTTTGAAGCATTTTAACCCTATAATGCCCATTGTATCATATTTGATATGAGTTTCTGAGACCTCTAGCTCATCAACATGATCAATACTTGACATAATTTCAAAATGTTATAGATAAAACTCTAAAATTAACACTGTTGTTAACAAAAAGTTGCAAAAAATGACCAATATATTCAATGCAATACAGAAAATATATAATAAATATACAATAAAAATATATCATACACAACATGATACAGCAAAATATATTGTTGAGTTTGTTATAAGGGTTAATAAACCTCTCAGTTCCAAAACAATCTGAATTTTCTGGCTAGTTTTTTTGAAGGGTTGGGTCTTTCAGGGTTAAACTGGAAAAAAAATTGCTGAGCGATTATAGGTTTGATTGATATTTGTAATTAGACCTCGAGTCATGAGAACTCTACTTTGGAAATAAGTTGAGACAAAAGGCACTTTAATGTGACTTTTGTTTGAAAAATCAGTACGAGGGAGCTGCTTTTGTCTCCCAGCAGATACTCAGTATTTGGCTGTTCATCAACAGATGCAGCGAAACACTGTGTGCTGCATGTGGTGTTATTGCGACCTGTTTGTCAAAATACCACTTTAAAAAAAATTGTGCTGACACACTGCTTTGCTGTATCTGTCAGGTGCTGTTAGTACTGTTATTTGTCTCAGATGTCTTGTTCTGTGTCTGCACATTCATCATTTTATTTCAATTTCAGAGGCTCTGTGAGTTTAGTCCAGTGCCTCTAAATTGAAATTAAATTGTAGACTGGTAAGCATATTTGATCAGTTTTTTTTCATCTCTGATCATTAACCTCTTCTCGCCTTTGCAGGTTTGTCGCTCAGAATACAATGCGTCTGCAGAAACTTGGTGTGACGCACGTCTTAAATGTAGCAGAGGGCACCTCCTTCATGCATGTCAACACCAGTGCGGATTTCTACGCTGGCACGGGCATCACCTATCATGGCATCCAGGCCAATGACACAGAGCAGTTCGACCTCAGTGCCTTCTTTGAGGAAGGGGCTGATTTTATCGACAAGGCCCTAGCGCACAATAATGGCAAAGGTGGGGTTATTTTGTCGTGTATGTTTTATCTATTGGACTAAGGAGCTAAATGTTAACTCTTGAAATACATGTATTCATTTTTAGTAGAATATTAAAATAATGGCCACCAAACTTTTGTGTGCAAGTGATCTACCACTTAGCAACAAGTGTACAAAGTGGTAGGACATCCTAACACTTTGCACATATAACGTTGTTGACATTTTTTGCTTGATTTGTAAAAGGGGGAAAAAAAAAAAGGACAGACTGTGGGATGTTTTTCTTACTTACGCTTATGTGCATTAAACTGTGGACTACAAGCTGTCCAGAGACCAAAGAACTTCCCGTTACAGTCTTGTGTAGCAAAGAAAAGCACCAAATTCTGTTAAATAGCTGTTTGTCAAATTTGTAGTCGGTTTCTTGAGAAAGTACAAAAATAATACATCATTTCTACATTCTTCAGACTATTTTTATTTAGTGAGGTCTTAAAAAGCTGTTCAGGAGCCATAACTAGAGATAACACCCACTCAATGTTTGAAAAAGCCCATTGTTTTCCCTATATTGACTATATATGGTGCTAGGAAGTCTGTATGCTTATATATGCACAGGTAGAGAATATATTGATTGACTATATTACATTACATCAGTATTAGTATGTGTTAGTACCCCAAAACTTGGGTAAAACTAGCACCTAAATATATCCAGCACCTCAAAGAAATGTATCCCTTATGCTGGATATTTATATTTATTTAACAAATGGGAGCACTATGCCTTTCTTACTTCAATAGCTCACACTTAAAAGTAATTTGCTCCAAAAGTTGAGACATGAAAACAAGTTCCTCTTGTTGTTTGTCTAACAAGATCCAGTCTTAGTACTCCTCATTGTTGTGGATCTTAAAGCAACAACAGGAGATAATCACAGTGGCCCTGAACACCTCTCGCTAAATCTGACACACTCATGAGTCCTGCTCCATATTCCATTACCCGATCACATCCCTGCACATCAGCATCGTCACAATGTTTGATGTGTAGCACACCTGTAAGATGTTAAACGGGTGCTGTAATACTTTGGGACTGTGTAAAAGAACAGAACAAGTACTGCAGTAAAAAGTTGTAAGAAAGGGGAAGATACAGAAATCACTAGGGAACTGAGTCTTGACTTTCATACAACTTCTAGGTCAGGCATACTATACACCATTTCAGGTGTGCAAACTTTGAATTTTGAATAGTACGAATCAAAAAGCAGCTGTTTCAAATCTGAAACTGAGCATCTTAATTCCCCAAATGTTTTTTGTCACTACAGTGCTGTGGTAAATCAAGAATGAAGAGCTCCTGTGGAGAAGAGCGCATAAGAGATTTAGCATGTCTCATCTCTGCTTGGTGGTTTTGCCGCAGTTTGACATTTGTGCATTGTGCCACATTAAGTGTGACATTTTGTGACGCTCAGCTGTAAGCTTGGAAAAGGTCCAAGGTCCAGGATTTTAATGAGGAACTGCACTGATGCATTGCTCCTGTGAGTTTTCCATAATGAAGACACAAGTGTGCAGATCTGTGTATTTTCCTCCAATCAACAGAAAATCAACACATTAAAACTGCAATGATGAAAAGTAATTTAACGGCATCAACTGTGGTGATATGGAGAAATGGTTGGATTCATGATCTAGAATTAAAGTATGATAGATAATAATTTATGCTGGAATGTATATTTCAGACAAAATTTATATTTTTTAAATTAATTATTAATTTATTATTTATAGTTATTTAGCTTGACAAATTGAGGGCATGCAGGGGGTGGAGGGTGCTGCTCCGTCTGCGTAATTTAATTTGGGTGTGGTAGTTTCTTGCAGATCACGTTTGAAGCACTGAGAGGAGCCTTAAGAGCCTGATGCTTTTTTTTCATTGGCTCATGCAATGCAATGAAAATGTGTTGCTGCACCGAGCAAGTGGCAGGACATAGTTTAGGAGCTTTTTTGAACGCCATAGTTCAACAAATTTGGAGTGTGTTGCCAATAAAAAGGAGGCATCCTGCTGAACCTTTAAGGTCAAAATGATGGAATGAGTACATGCCCATACTTTTGCACCATGCATGAATCAAGTGCCTGGATCCAGAAGGTTAGCTCAATCTGAATTAGTTTATATTTTCCTAAGAGCATCGGGATGAGTTTTTCTCATTTTAGTTTGATTTTTGAAGATATGCAAAATGTGGAAGTTTCTTCCCACGTCAAAATTCCTAGCTCCTGATATGATTTCAGATAAACTCCAGGAGTTGATCATTTCTTATTTGGGCCCTGAGAAATTGGTAGGCACATTTTTCCATAGAGCTGAGCATTGTCACTACAAACATAAAATTACTCTCATAAGTGGTGGGGGCATGTGTGGATTAATATACTGTGCATGTCCTCGTGGGGAACATGCACAGTGTGAGAGAGGAGCCAGTCAAAGAAAAAGGAGAGAAGAGGGAGAGAAAGATGTTGGGGATAAAACTATAGTAGAGACAGAGAGAGGTGTTGGGTTTCAAATAAAGTGCAGAATCTGCAGATCTGACCTGAGCCGAGCACATCAGCTGCTCTGTGAAGGTTGCCAAGTTAAATCCCTTGTGGCGTTTTAGCCAGTCTGTAATGGAAGTGTAAGTTAGACAAAGGTACACCTTAAAAATGAACACAAACACACAAACTGGCATGAACATAAAAATACAGAACAGTAAACACACATGTATTTTGCACACACAAAGACGACATTGATTCTTTGCTGTGGTCGGGATGTGGGTTCACCTCAGCTGGTGGAAGATGATTGACTTTGCTGAGTCTGCAGCAAAGGTCATGTCTTATATATGCAGCTTCTAGAAGAGAAGCTGCTTTGCTGGACAATCTTGGTCACAGCATATGTTTTCCAACTACGGTACTCTAACAATCTCTTATTTTCTATTTATTTGTTTCTGCTTCATTTCCTCATTTTCTTCCACCTCCTACTCCCTCCTACACGAGGGAAAACTCCTGTTTGTGCTCTGGTGCTTTAAGGACACTGTATACTTGATACGAACCTGAAAAATCATGTTTTATTTCTGTGTTGAATGTTCACTTATCTTAATTTAATGCCCCACATGTGAGAAATAAAAAGAAATAGACACAATATATTTGATTTGATTAATGATTTGCATTAAAGGGGACTTTTTGTGTTAATTTCAAACTCCAAATGTGTATTCTTGGACTCGACTAGAGTAGCTTTGCATGATTCATGGTTTATTTTAATCCTTACTTATCTTGTGGTGGCCCTTTGTACTGACGTTTACTTCATTCTCTACCTGAATAACTATTTTGCCTCCTTTCTGAAAAGCCAGCTTTTTTTTTTGATTGGCTGTTCTTCACAAACTATATGTTTAAACAGTTAATGGGAGGGGCTTCATTTGTCACAGTCTGTGCCTACGGTGGCCATATAAGGGATAGCCACTCTAATATATTTGGGTTAATTAATAAATCAAGCGCACAGCTTTCTCTTAAATCTCAAACTCACTTGCTGTTTAGTTTAGCTCAAGCAAAGATGGCTAAAAGAGTTTTCAGTCAAAAAGATCTATCTAGAGGAAGTTCAAAGAAATCCCAATCAAGACAATATACACAGATCAGTAAGTCCATGACTTCACGAATAATTGTCATAATTGTGATCATAGTTTTTGTGGCAGTCAAGCAGCCTTTAGCGTCTTCTGTAACAGCTGGTCATTGTTCATGAATAAAGATAGCCAGGGCAATCCGACAAGTTTCATTTATATGCTTCTTCCAGTGTCACACCGGGAACAGATATTTTTGACGCTCTTACAGAGTGACAATTACAGGATGTACTAGTTTATGCTTTTTCCTGTGCAGTGGATAACAGATAGCAGAGGAGCCACAATGAGGCCTGAGAAAACTCTTCTATGAAAACTATTTCTCTGTGGTGTGTGTGTGTGTGAAACCAGCCTCGCACCATAAACAGCTTTCATCTTATTGTTCTCTGTGTCCTCCAGGGAAGGTGTATGTACACTGCAGAGAGGGCTACAGCCGCTCCCCCACCATGGTTGTTGCTTACCTCATGCTGCGCCACAGAATGGATGCACGGCTGGCGGTGGCCACTGTGCGGCACAAGAGAGAGATCGGTCCTAACGACGGCTTCCTTCGCCAACTGTGCCAACTCAACGAGAAGCTGGCAAAGGAGGGCAAGCTGAACGGGGACCTGGGCAAATTAAAGGCCAAGTGAAAGCTGGAGAGGTGCTGCCCGTCTCCTCCGGCCCTGCCTTTGACTGGCTGCAGCTGCTCTGGTAGACTGACCCCACCCTGACCAAACCAGCACTCATCTAACACATCAGGGGTATTCTGAAGCATACATGCATTTATCTGTGGAAGTATTCCTCGTGTTCACACACTTGCACATGTACATGCTGTTCTGTTTGAATCTTTAGTCCATGTCTCTCACTGCTGTTCTACAAAGAGTGTGATCTCAAAAAAAACCCATCCCCCTTTTTATAACTCCACACAGATTTTGCTGCTCATACCCTAAAGCTCTGAATTCCTCTCATTTCTGAGCTACTTAAAGCATTCCTTCAATTCCCACAACTTAGAAATTTGATATCTTTGCCCTGATTTTAAAATTTTACTTACAAACTTGTAGGAAATAGAAGATTATAGCACAATCATTCCATAGTTTACCACTGCCGGGAATGTCAGTGATGTCTCCGCCAGTAGGAGTACTCTAAATAATTCCAAATAAACTCCTAAATATTGAAAGTTGATGGCCACAAATGATGCAACACAGAGTGGATGAAGGAAAATCCCACATTCCATTAAATCTTAAAAAAAACAAAACAATGACGCCCAGTCGATTCCTAAAAATCCTTAATTCTTCCCTTTGGGAGAAAGATTTAATGCACAAACACAGATGATTCACACTCTAATGCACCCTAATACACAATGTAGCATTTCAGTTAACAGACTCAGGCCTCTTGTTTGACAGCGGTAGCATGAAATTTATCTGCAGCGCAAACGGTTGTCGACAGAGCCGCCGCTGCTGAGAACAGGAAAAGGTCGAGCCAATTAAAAATAATGAGCTGCGTGAGGCGTTCACGTAGCAGCCATATTTAGCCTCTGATATGATGAGTGTTCACTGCAGCTGGATAGTGGCTCAGTACAGTAGATGCAGAAATCTGAGGAGAACGCTGGATCAAATATCTGCTTAAAAACAGGAAATGCTTTGCCTTCAATTTGAAATTAGCTTATTGTCATTCCCAGTAATGGGCACATGTGAGTGGTTTTAAAGTATGTTTGTAGCCAGAGGACGGCTTTTCTTTTCTTTTCTTTAATAACATTTGTATTAAAAATAAGTTTAGGTTTGATGATCTTCAAATTTGTGAGACTGCAACAGCATGTTAGGGTCACTAAAGGTTAACAAAAAATAAAATTGAGGCTAATGTGACAAATTTACAAGAAAAAAACTTGTATCTGCCTTTGTTTCTCATGAATTTGTATGTTTTTGTAAAATAATAAATTGTCCATTTTTCCTGAATTTATGAATATGATTATAATCTTGAAGATTTTGGACTTTTTCTCAGATTGTAAACATCCTTACCAAGCCCCTTACACACTCGCAGTGGCCCTAATACACTGTTGCTAAATGTTCTTAAAATACCATAATCAGTATGTTGTTTGTCAGTAACTCTTGCTTTGTCTTTCAGCACATTGCTTGCCTTTAAAAAATAGTTTACAAAGTGCTTTGACACAATACACATTAAAGTCACATACAAAAAAATGGGCGATAAACAAAACGATGACCAGAAGGGAATCCAGTTATGGAATCACACTAAAGCCAAAGTATAAAAATGTGTTTAAAGAAGTGATTCAATGCAGGTTGCATAATTTTCATGTAGTGTTACATGTTAAGTCATCATCATGATCTCAATATGGAGAAAATAACTAACTGGGATTATGATTTTTTCCGAAACCCAGCAGCACGACCTCTTGTTCTTAGAGGAAAATCGTAACTTGCTTATCTTTATCAACAAGGCTAAAATACTCCCAAACAATTTACTAGTTACAGTTGCACTTGCCTCCTTTAAACTTACTGAGCTGAAACGATAATTTCCCCTGTAGAGACTGCCCTCCGGTGGTGTTTCTCTGCATTACACATCAAGGCATGACCTCATTTCTGCACCTGTATCAGGAGCTTCTATTTTTTTGATAATATTTTTCTGGATAATATAAAGGTAACACACAAGGCTGTTGCATGTGAATGTAGGTTCTTCAGTTAAAGATGGCAAAATAGTTACTGTTGCACTTTGGGTTTGAGAAAGTGGGTTATGAATATTCTGCTCAGAGGTGTTTAAGATGTTGTTGTTTACTCTGCCACCTTCAAACTAGGGGCCTGTTGTTTTAACTGTCAAATGCATCAGCCAGATGGGATGCCACCCGCTTCCAACAGAAAGATCCAGCCATCACGCCACCAGAGAGTTGCACACTGCCAATTCCCTGACACAACCATTCACTCAGAATCCCAAAACCACTGTTTCATCCACACAGAGGTCCCCACACAACATGTCACTTATCTCACCTCTAAATGTGTGTGTCATACGCTAACTAATACACACACAGGGTCAAATTAGATCACAACGCCTTTTTTTGTTGTTTTTTGTTTTGTTTTGTGTGCACTAAAGCATTGCAATATATGTCAATACCCCATCCGATATATAGAATGTAATCACATTTATATGACTAACAAGGCAGTAGCTGTTACATATAGGCAACTTTAGTTCAGCAGTACATTTTGTATTTAATACTGGGCATAATACTGTAAACTAGACCTAGTGCCAGGAAGGATGGCGATGGAGTGAATTCTTGCACCACATGAGTCCTCAAGTTAGAGAAGTCACACGAGCGAGATCAGACACGCATAGACTCGTGAACTAAATGTCATGTTGGCAGGATTGTTGTCATGCAAGAGAGGAAGAGGAAAACTAGGTTCTCACCTCATTAATGGCACTATTTATTCCTCCTTTGATATATCTGTATACATTTAAATATATACATGTATACTGTATATACATATTTAAGTGTTGACATATATGAATGTATGAGCAATGTGTCTATAACGTGTAGGTAATGTCAGTATCGTCTTTATATAACATGTTCTACTTGTATGTAGCGCTTTCATTCTTTCTGTTAATTACATGCACATTAATATTTGGATATGATGTGCATGTAAATTGTTCTGTGTAATTGTGGTAGTTCATATCGCAATTGTGCAAAACGTGCTTATGATGGCAGGGTTTTTTTTTTTTCCTGGTGTAACCAGGATACTGGGGCATGTAATCATTGTATCTAAGTAGCGTTTTGTACAGCGTAACGTCTTCATATCAGTGCAAATGGATTCATTAAATACAGCAAGATGCAGGTGGCATCATTAGACGCAAGTGACCATCCAAAGATGGACTCATCCCATCACCCATTTCATTTGGCATTATTTCCATCTCTCGCTTTTGATGCTTTAGGATCGATATATTGGTTTGTTTGGATGAGAGTGTTAGTGAGAGGAATATTTTTAGGTGAAAGGAAATAACAGGATCACGTCTGGTGTCACTCAAACCACTCGTGCTTATGGAATGAAAAAAGAAAGAAAATGGAAAAAATATTGCATAAAAGATCCATGTCCAGAAACTAAAGGGAGGTTTTGAAAAGTGACAAAAGGCATTTAATATAAAACTAAAGATCCACCTTGAGTGGCTGGACTTGGATATTTTATGGTCCTAGTTTTTCAGACGTTCAGACCTTGCAGATCTGTAGTCTTGTTGCTCTCTCCTCTTACGTAAAGCGAGCACAAAGCAGTCAAGCAAAGTGCGCCATTTAATAAGTCAGCTTTTACATTTATATTTTTCTTTATAATTGTAGGTACATTAAGCAGATCGAGATTAAAGTCTCACATTAAATGTTCATATTTCAAAGCAAGCAGTGGAAGTCTACCCAAATTAATCACTTACTTGTTTGAAAAAGAAATTTTCAAGAAAGTATTTGACGTCTCCAGCACATTTTTTATGTCTTAAAGTAAAATATCTTCTGCTGTTGGACTGTTAATGATAATTTGGCTCTGGGAAATTACAAAGTTCAGTTTTCACTGTTTTTTCAGAGGTTTTATTGACCAAATAACCTATTGATCAATCAGGAGAACAATTCTCAAATTGATTAATAATGAGGAAAAAGCACCTTCCTGCTCCATGTAGTGCAAGTAAAGAGTACATGAGTCTACAAATATACAGCCAGCAGAGACATTTTAAAGGCCATGTGTTTGTGCTGATTCCAAAACATACACTGAAATGTCCAGTGCTGCTGTGGCCTCTGACTCATTATTGGCCAGGAGGAAAAGTCAGAGAAGGTAATGTTCTCACAGGGAGTTAAAACCGAGGACAAATCCTGCAGAGCGAGAACATAAGTGCGCTTGTGATTGCGGTTCATGCGCAGG
Source organism: Haplochromis burtoni (assembly GCF_018398535.1). Taxonomy (NCBI): domain Eukaryota; kingdom Metazoa; phylum Chordata; class Actinopteri; order Cichliformes; family Cichlidae; genus Haplochromis; species Haplochromis burtoni. The sequence continues at coordinate 3,159,317 of NW_024582367.1, read as the reverse complement.
TTGTTCCAGTTGACTCTGAGCCCTCTCATTTGGCCATTTTTATACATGTGAAAATGTTTTAAGCAAAGCATTTGACTTCACATCTTGCAAACGCTGCTTCCTCTTGTGGCAAGATAAATCGGGTGCAGTAGTTCAAATTCCCGACCTTTAAGTATAATTTAGTAAATGCGTCATACCACTCATTCCCATCACCTCATCATGAACCCCACACCACCATTATTGTCAATGAAAAGGTAGTACAGATATACGGCTATATTATGTGTTTAAATTGTCAGTTCCAAGCGACATACGCGACAAAAACAATTTATATTATAGATAATTGGCTTTGCCATCATTCAGATGGCCTGGGGTTTCACTCATGCAACTGTTTGGATCTGCTCTATAATACTGCCCTCCTTCTGAATACACAAAAAGCAACAACAAGACACGGTTTGGTACCTCTTTAAATTTGGGAATTGGTATAAATGTCCTCAGCTCATTCCAGGATGAGGGTACGTACTTTAAAGCATCAACTGCCTACACCGACCTGCTTATCGGGTAACTCATGGAGGGTTTTCAAAGCACTCTGTGGTTGCCCAAACTGATTTTCTGATGCAACTGAAATGACTTTTTGGATGCAATGATGTGAACAGAGAGTTTTTATCATGGCAACACTGCTGGCTTAAACACTGTTCTGTAAAAGAAAAAAACACTGCCACCTGCTTGTTCAACAAATCTACTGGTTTGCACACCAATTTTAATTATTTAAAGTGGACCTATTATGCATATGTATTTTTAAATTTTTTTAGTACTATAACAATGATGCATGCTCATTTTACAACTTACAGTTAGGGAGCTAAAATGGCTCAGTGCAAACAGAAGACAAATGGAGGGGCTGCATCGAGGCTCAGTATGAAATAAATATGGACTGTTTTGAATGAGAATTATGCAAAGCTAATCTACTAAATTTAGACTGTATTTATATAGCTACAATTCACAGCAACAATTCTCTTGAGGTACTTTATATATTAAGATGAATATTGGCTGCAATATTAGTGAGAGAGCCTCAACATTGAGCAGCAGCAATGGTGGGGAGAAAGAACTCCGTTTTAATAGGAAGAAACTGGCTCGTGGGGGGGAAGAGAGAAAACAGAACAAAACACAAAAGACAAAATCAAAATTAAAGTCATGCAGTTGTGGCGTGGAGACACACAGGACGTCATTAAGGGTCACCTTATTCAATGCCAATTATCTTTCTCCAAAAGGAAACTTTGAAGAGAGGTCCTCTGTCTCCTGAATCCAATGTGCAGGTTCCTTAGCTGAATGGCTCCCATTCAACTTTTAGAAACTTTAGGGACCACAAATAACTGGGGATTTATGCTTCATCTTATCTGCAAATAATTCTGAAACCCTATGACATAACCTACACCCTAACCCTAAAAATGAGGCTACAAGTCCCATAAACATGGCCCACAACTACCACGATTGGCCTGTCCAGTACTGTTACCACTCAGCCGTAAAACGCCGATGGGATATTGTCATCACCCTGCCAGGCAGGCGGTGTGGACACCCAAGTTTATGAATGTAATAAGTTGAGAAAAAGGCAACCTAAGAGTTTCAAATTGATACCATAGATGTATCTGTTAAAAGTGTCAGACAAATTTAAATCTCAGTGATCTCAACCCTAAGATCAAGGTCAGAGGTCAAGTTTTCTGAAAATCTTCTAAATCCGATAACTCAAAAAGGACGTCCAAGTATTTTGAAACTGATGCCACAGGTGCATCTGTATTTTAAAATTTGTCATTAAGAGAATAATAACCATTGCCTCAATATAAGGAATAATAATCATAGTATCAATATAAGGCAAATATCAGCAAATTCCTGAAGGGGTACTGCCAAACCTGTTGGAATGGACATGAGGGAATGTACAGAGAAGTGGAAAAACTTGAGGGATAAATATGTTTGCCTTTGAAGAGAAAAAATACTGACCACAACAAAGAGTAGTGATGCCAGGAGGGAAAAATGCCGGATATTTTATTTGTTCCTATTGTGGCAGGCACTGCATTTAAAACACTGGGACACAACCACAAGGTAATTAACACACAACCATAAATGCTGCCAGCAATGTCGGCCGCTGGAGTAGTTCATGTCATGGCCTCTAAAAAGACTCACTGCAGAAGTCTAAATCAGATAATACTCAGATAATAATTCAGATATAAGATACCGTAGGATCTGATTGCGAATCCTAACCCTGATACTGAATGATTTTAAGGAGAAGGGAGCCAGTGAAGAGAAGCCAATATGGATCTGGAAATGAGCATAATAGGTCCACTTTAACACATCGTAAGTATTTATAATCCAGTCTCATGTTGTTTGTCTAGGTCTCTTTTCATTTTTATTTATTTTGCCCCTTATGTGAAACCCTGAATTGCCAATCTGAAGCACCCGTTTGTTTAAACAGTACCAGCATCATTTTGTGGGTAATAGAGTATGTGTTATGTATTATCGAAAATGTTGAAATGCCATTGATATTGATATATATGGTTCTATATTCTGAGTATGTAACAAAAGGCATTAAGACCGTTGTGAATTGCTGCATTTTACTGTAACTGGGGTGTTACAGTGTAAAGATAGGACATTGTTTGATATTGGGAGTTATTAAAAAAAAAAGTTTGACTTATTTTCTCCTCAAAGTAACATTTAGTTTTTTAATCTAGATTAAAGTTTATTCTTAGTTTCATTAAAGAAGGCTGTTTGTTTGTTTTCATTTCAGAGGGTTTTTTCTATGGTAGGAAATGTGTGACCCACGTCTCCAGTGTAACCAGTGAGTTTATTATCCGTGTTGTTTTTGGATGAGTCACTCACATGTATAATGGTAGTCAGACTAGGGCCAGACTGTAATTGCAGCTCATTCATAGCGCCCGTTTTAAAACCAGAGAGGAGAGGAGGATGGAGGGTTGTTAAATTACTCGACTGGAGCCAGGTAGTTGTGTTTATTATTGCAGAAAAGTACCTTAAATTGACTTACAAATAATTTCCTGCGATTTTCACTCAAACTCGCTGTCCCGTGTGGCGTGTCTCTGTAAGGCAAGAAGCTGCCATGTTTAAGACCTCTGTGACTGACAGCCGATATCTTACATCATGGAAACTCATCTGGCTTCATGATGTAGTAAACTCCTTCCCTTCTCTTACCCTTCAGGGCGTTCAAACAAACACCGGAAATGACTTGCAAATACCATCTGGCGCAGGTAAGGCGCTGACATGCAGAGCTGTCATCATTTCTCTTCCACTTTGCACTCCCATCCTGATGAACAGCTTAAAACAAGAGTTTTAGCACAAATGAGCCCACTGCCCGACTCCTCCTGGAGTCCATTACACAGTCTCGTCACATATTTCTGTTGTACAGATATGTACAGATGTTGCAAAGGATGTTGTTGGGATGATGTTGTATTGGCTGTTAATGGGTATATGCACATATATACTGATCGGTGGCAAATTAAAGGAAAAGTGAGGGGATCCAGTGGCTTTGTTGTGCTGTTGGAGGCATTTTGCAGGCATGGTTTGTCCCCTTAATGATATCGTCTCTTCCAGGATGACAGTAGCCCCATAAACGGGGCACAAAGAGTGGTTTGGAAATTATGTGAGGAAACTGTGGCTCATCATCATCCAAATGCCAGTGCCAAGGAGCATTGAAGTGACTCTTGCAGCTCATAGTCTTGCCACACCTTTAAAAGCCACTTTATGTTCTTATTTTTTCCTGTAATCTGTCACCTTTCGGTACATATATATTTGTCACCACCACTGTCATCTCAGCATAAGCATCACAACAGTAACGGCACTCGGCACCCAAAGCCTTACAGAAACGATCGATTCTTTACGATATGTTTTTGAGTTTTTTGTGTATCTCACTTCACACAGTAGGAAGGGACAGCTCCCTTATTATAGAGCGAGACATCATTGAAGTGCACTTGATTTTAAATTGCAATGTTATTTTTCTTACCTTTGAGAAGTCCCTTCTTTCTTATGTTTAAGAAATAAATGGCTGAGGTATTAACGGCTTTGAGTGGTTTATTATTTTGTCAAACATAACACGATTATTTTAAAGTGACTTTGTTCTCTCCCGCGAGAGAAAAATCATCTGGGATCAAGAGACTGTTGCATCAAAACCAGACGGTGCTAATAATTTATATATAAAATATGAAATAAGCTAACATTGGTAAACAGTGGCCTAAAAAAAACCAACCCCCCCAAAAAATAACAGTACTTGGATCATAGCTTCTAGGCCTGAAAGGTGAGGCCACAGAAGTGCCTTAAATCTGCATTTATCTTAACTGCCAGCTAGGGGGCGACTCCTGTGATTGTATACAAGTCTATAGGAAAACATTCCAGTTTCCTGATAACTTTATGGGCTTGGTCACTAGCTTCAGGTCTTGTTGTATTGTAATAAGAGCATTATTAAACTAAAGATTAAGGGATGGCCATTGGCTAACAACAGAGCCCTTATTGCTCTGTGTGTTGTACACAAGCAGTTTATTAATAAGCTTAACTGACAAAAGCACAAATTAGGTAATTTGTCCATCCATCCATCCATCCATCTTCTTCCGCTTTATCTGGGGCTGGGTCGCGGGGGCAGCAGCCTAAGCAGAGAAGCCCAGACCTCCCTCTCCCCAGCCACCTCTTCTAGCTTGTCCGGAGTAACACCAAGGCGTTCCCAGGCCAGCCGAGAGATAAAATCTCTCCAGCGTGTCCTGAGTCTGCCCCAGGGCCTCCTCCTGGTGGCACATGCCCAGAACACAGGAGGCGCCCAGGGGCATCCTTGTCAGATGCCCGAACCACCTCAACTGGCTCCTTTCGATGTGGTGGAGCAGCGGCTCTATTCTGAGCCCCTCCCGCATTGCTGAACTTCTCACCCTACCTCTAAGGGACAGGCCTTTAGACAGGGACCTTTTCCTAGGAAGCTCATTTCTGCTGCTTGTATCCGCGATCTCGTTCTTTCGGTCACTACCCACAGCTCGTAGCCATAGGTGAGGGTAGGGTCTCCCATGGCAAAGGCCGCCCCGAGGCCCGGCGGACTGATCCCCAGCTACCAAGACTAGATAATTTGCACATACTTCAAAATCAGCACAGGGGAAGGGTACAACATATTTATATGTTTAGTCAGTTTTGAGCTGATGAAATATTTATCAATAAATATTAAATATTTTTATTTCAGTTTTTATTTTACTTTAAGCACAAATCTTTTCTTTTTGGGACTACTTTGTTCTGTCACATTGTGTTTTATTTGATTTTTTTTTCAGTTATTCTTCTTCATTTATTCCAAAAGCTATGAATAAATCCTTTTAGTCACAGCAGGTAAAATATTAAACACAAAGTATAACAAAATAGACTAAACTTAGCTTGATGAAGAGCTGCAAAAACTTTAAAGCCACTTCTTAAACAACCCTTTGCAAATTGGAACTAAACCACCAGGAAGTGGCATTTTGAGAGTGGTTGTGAAGATGTGATTAGATGTTTATTTCTGTTCTTTAGGCTTCCTCAAGTTCTTTGAGAGGTTTTGACCTTAGCCAGACTTCTGCAATAAAGAATATTTTCTTGAAGAATTGGCTGGTTAAATAAAGGTTACGTTGACTCACTGGACCACCTTGTGGTACACATGGTAGAGCTTTAATCTGCATTAATGAATGACACAGCAAACTGTGTTCACAGGCCATGATTTCTGGGAGTGTTCCTGAGCCTATGCAGTGATTTCCACAGCAGCATGTTTGTAATGCACCATGTTTGAGGCTCTGAAGATCACAGCCATCCAATATTGATTTTCGGCTTTGTCCTTTGCATACCGATTGCTCCAGATTCATAGAATCTTTTGATGATATATTTACTGTAGAAGTCTTTGTACTTTAACATTAAGGAACATCATTCTGAAATGATTCCACAATTTGCAGATTTATTTATACAGATAATATTTTACGTAAATCAAATGTCCTGGTGTAAATGTTTGATATGTTTTATGTTGTTTTTGAATAAAATATGAGTGTACGAGATGTGCAAATCATTACATTCTGTTTTTATTTGTTTTACACAACATCCTGACTAGTTTTTGGAACTGGGTTTGTATTTAAGTGGTTACACTTTTAAAATACGAGACTATGATTTTGTGCACTTTTCTTACCGTCAGTCTGTAGCTGTCAACTGCAAGCCAGCTCATTCCTACTGAAGTGGAAACCTTAAAAAAATTAAGTGCGTCTCATTTGCCGGCAAATTTGTGTCTTTCAACAAGGCAATTCACAGTGTTTTAGTTAAGACGTAAGGCCATAAGAGAAGTAAAGGAACAACAGCCAACAGACCTTTTTCTCAGCAGCCACTTTGACATGAAATAGTGAACACAGATGTTACCAATCACATAAATTAAGGCTTTGCACCTAAATGGAACAGAAGCTTCAGTAATGTCCTTAGTCAGGTATTTGTTCACCTACTATTCTATCAGAAAAGAAGTCTGATTAAAGCTTAACAACTTTTCCTCTAAATATTAAAGATTTAAAGGTAATGGATTAAACTTAAATATAAAATATAGACTATTGGAAACAAAATTGTGTTTTACAGTGATCCCACTCTAACATTTACATTTCCTTCGGGTTAGTTTGTGAGGTTGATGGAAACATCGTCCCTGAATCACCACCGAACTGCAGTCGAGGGATTTGTGTGCCTAGCTGATCCCAGCAGCTGTGGTCCTAGTGGCCAGTTTGACCCTATTGGAGTCTTTTATTGGGCAAATGGGCCAAACTAAGTGTCATTTAAATGTATAATGGCAACACAGGGTTTCAAAAACAATGGGGCCTCTACCTTACGGTAATTCCTTTAACTTTAACTTATTAGTAGTTTTTTAACTTTACTTTTGAAATTTTTTCAACAAAAATACAGCCAATAAATCACATGATCATCAGGGCCAATAGAGAAAAACATAAGAGAGGAAAATCAAATTCAAATTCAAATTCAAATTTTATTTGTCACACACACACAACCATACACAGTATGACATGGGGGTGAAATGCTTGTAGCTGTACAATGCCCGACCATTAAATGACAGAAGAAAAGTTTTACAATATTTACAATTTACTACAAAAATTTACTACAAAATTTACTACAAAAATCATAGACCAAAGTTCAGCAGTTCTTTTACCGTCCGTAATTATCCTTTATATGCAAAAGGCATTTGAGTCACATCTGTGAGGGCAATAGTGGAGGAAAGTAACGATCATTGAGATCCAGGTATTTGCTGTATTGGTTCTTTTTAAAAACTCGACGGGGAAAAGAAAAACAACTGACAGAAATGATTTTGTGAATTCAGAAAACTAAAATAAAAATAAACAAATTGATTCTTAATATGTAAATTGTATCACTGAAACAAAAAATCCATTCTGGAAAGTAACTGAAACTAAACGTCAATGGCTGGAAATAAATGAAAAAATAAATAAATAAAAACCAACTATATATATGTGAAAAAAAACCCATAATAACTTTGGCTCAGCCACTGATCACCTTTTATGGGACAAATGTTGAGTGTGTGTTGTGGCATTTTGGGCCATATTTGACTGACACATCACTTCCCAGTGCTGTAACTGTAACAGATCACAGGTCACAGGTATCCTGGATTCTACCCAAATGAGTCAGCTATCCGGGAAGGAAACAGTATGCATGCATCAGACTGTGTTCATAAATCAAATCTTAGCTTTGCTGATGAATTATTTGCCGGTAGCAGGTTTGTGTGAGTGAAGTATATATTTCAAACACAAATAAAATCAGCAAGTTGTGTATATACGAACCAGTCCATTTACCATTAAAATAAAAAAATCAAAACATGCAGAAATAAATATCTGGGTCTATGGGTGTGCCTTGCATTTGTATCTCTGTAGCTGCTGCACAGTTTCCCCACTGGGTGGAGGCAAACCGTTGTTCAAACTTCCTGATTTGACCCAGCAACGAGGACTAATGACAAAAATAGAGTAACAGATACAGAGGGAGAAAAGGAAAGAAAGTCCAGGGGGAAATTACATCAAGAATGGGAATACGATGACAGAGAGAGAATGAGCAAGCCTTCCAGGTCTGAGTCTCCAAGTGTTGATGCAAATGCTATTTTATGTTTCACAAGACTGCACAGACACACCTGGGATGGACCAGTAACACAGCATGACATCCATCAGGGTTACTGAGAAACCAATTCTCTGCCTTCTGCGCTGCTCTTCTCTTTCCACGGTCCCTTACACTGCAATTACAGCGGGCCAGCTGTGTGGTCCCTTTGGGGCCTCCAGTAACCCAGGGACCTCCTCCCTGCTCCGGCTGAATTCAAACTATCCCTGCAAGCTGAGGGTTTCAAATAGAAACCACAATTCCAGTGCTGCCGAAGCACAGAAAAGGTTAATTTTTTTGTAATTGTACTAAACGGATCCCAGACCTATTAGCCTACATCCAGTGTTTCTGATTTAGAAATATGCCAGGTACAGCACACACCGGGGAGAGCTGAGGGTCAGGAAGTAGCTTGAGCAAGAAAAGGAGGGATTATGTGTTGCAGCAGGTTATAGGTCCCTCTCTGCTGCTTACTTGAAGGAATCCAGGATGCTTGTTTCCGAAATCTCATCAATAACGGCGCTGGGCTCTGTGTGATGAAGTGCCATTTATTCCAGCTATGTGCAGCGGCGGTCTGCGCAGAATGGAAATGTTTAAAGCTGACGCCGGAATCAAAGCAGACACGAGTTCCTGTGCGCTTGGTGACACTTTAGTGACTTGCAGGAAGAGCGTGTTTACATTTGCGATGGATTTGATTTCTGCTTTTCAAATAAAGCAAATTAAAGGGCCGTGCTTTAGGTGGGAAACCGGAGATGAAAGCGCGCGCTGATTCATTGTCTTCATACCTGATCTCATATGATCTCAGAGACACTCATCATGTTTGAACAATCTGGGTGGGGAGCTGATGTTTGATATTTGTTTATGGGGGAAATGATTCATTGGATTCACTGGTGAGAAACAGGATATCCAATCAACTCCAGATATTTCTGGCCTTAATGAACCCAAATCTTTCCTCATAATCTCACTAAATAAAGTTATCACTCGCCTTTGAAATTTTTTACTGCTTGTTGACTCATTTATCCTGTTTCCCTGGGGCTTTATGAACTCCGCTGATTCGAGTTTCAAACTTCCAAAGTCACTTACATTTTTCTTTTCTTTTATGTAGGATTCATCGAACTACTTACGGCCCTGAAATACACTTTTCTTCACATGGACCCTTCAACTTTAATCTTTGTCCCCGGTTTTAATGACTCTATCAAATAGAAAGCATATGATGCTCACTTTAAATCCTAATAACCTGCATTCACATTCAGAGTATGAAGCTGGCGAAAAAGGGAGAAATGCACATCTGTGGCGCAGCACTAATTATAAGAAAATACTGAGGGAGAAAGAGAGATTGGGTTTTGGAACCGAGCAGTCCTCAGATCCTCTTCCAAGTGCCTGTGCCCATGTTGGTGTTGCTTGTTTCATCTACGTCTCTCAACTCCTTTTCTTTTTAGTGCTCTCGTTGTGCTATACGTTGATCCTGCGGGTCCAGCTTTTGTAGATCAAACCCTTAGACTGATGTGACGATAAAACTGCCAAAGAAGATAAAAAGAGCAAACAAAAGACACTGCAGAAGTACTTTCGAGACAGTTTTTTTTAAAACAATAACAGAAACATGTTTAGAGAAGATGGATGTAGCTTCCAGGTCGGAAAATTTAAGCCAGCGCCAGAGTGATTGTATATAAAAGAAGGAGATAGATAAGAGGCTATCAGCTGGTTAGTGAAGTACTGTTACCCATCCATCCATCCATCCATCCATCGTCTTCTGCTTATACAGTTCAGAGTAGCGTGACTACCTCAGCCTGCACAGGGATTGAGGCAGGGTCTACCCTAGGCAGGGCACCAGTCTGTCACACGGCTAATGAAAGTCCTGTTACGCTAGATGTTTTTGCTGTCGCCATCCTGTGATGAATGAAGGGTGGAACAAACTTTGGCTAATCCTCCTTTCTGACTCTAACTACCATATCTACCATAACTAACCTGAAACTAGCAAGTGAGCCCACTCATTCTTTAAGAAAGTGTTTACTAAGGTACCAGAGAAAGGAAGCAGAACTATGCAATAATAAGTGTTCTTGCATCTAGAGGAGTCACCTTCCACTGGCAATTAAACAGAATGTAGGTTTAAGGAAATTCCACATTGGCTCCAGTTTTCACACCAGAACCTCCAGTATATCAATCTGTTATGCAGTCTGTACATAAACCTGCATTTTTTTTGTTGAATACCTAGCAAGGTGCAACACTTCTGGTTACAAAGGAAGTCCAATTGCACAGAAGTCTAGGAGAAAATTACACTGCCTTTGCTAACATGATCTGTTACCTCCAGCAAAACATTTAGTTGAGGGCCATGATATAAATTATAATCCTATAAGTAAATAAAAAAGAGATAATAAAATTGGGTATGCTTTAAGAAATTGATGTCTCTCAGTCAGTTTGGGAATTTTTGGCATAAAGTAAGAAGATCTGAAGGCAATGGATCGAGAAGATGAATAGGTTGATGGATGCTTGAAAGAGTTCATACTGTGTGATTGACATGACAAGACCTGACATGGCACAAGTTCCTGTGAGCATTTGTGACAACATATCCTGCCAGTCACTTCAAAAAATTTAAATAAAGCTATGCTTATTGGGAGTTTCTGGCAATTACCAGAGCTAACACAGCAACAGACAACACCTTAAGCGATATCTACACAGGAAGCGGTTCTCAGCAATGAGGAGATCTTAGAAAGCCAAAGGCATTAGACAACTTCTTTTTCTTTTTTTTTTGCCTGTCCCGTTTGGCTCTTTTGCCATCAGAATTGTTGTCTAAAGGCAAAGAAAGATGCCCAACGGATTTACTTTACCAAATTGACCATCCCAGCCTTGCCATAATGGTCCATTTGATTCACCTTTTATTGTTTATTTTATTTTCACTTGCTGAATACGGGACAGACTTGACTGGGGGAAAGAAGGGGAGAAAGAAAGAGGGAAAGAGAAACAGCTGAGAAGAGGGACGGGGGAGAAGGGCAAAAGACAAAAACCAACAGAATGGGCAGCAAAAAAAAAAAAAAGAAAGAAAAGAAAGAAAAATGCATATATCGATCACCTGGATCACCTGTTGAGAAAGAAAAAAGAAAACAAGCAGAAGAGAACAAGAGTAATAGAATAAACAACATCACAATGATATATGTGAATATGACAGTAAATACTAAATATTAAACATTATTGTGCAGCATATAAGATCAACAGAACACAGTGTGCTTTGAGGTAGGAGCCAAAAAGGGTGTAGTTTGTGGGTGTGATCACCCGTGTGTACACCTGTGAGCATGGACGCGCTTGCTTTTTTTTTTTTTTTTTTTAAAGGTTCCTTCATGTAATGATCTGCTAGAGGGTGTGGGGGGGCCACAGCCCCGTCCTCCAGGGCATGAAGCAGGTATGGAGGTGATCAAAACTCCAGACATCCAGAGGCCCCCAGAACACAAGAGACCAAGGAAGACCAACAGAGGGGCAGCCGCGCCACTGTCCCAGAAAGAGCTGAGGAGAGTCCCAGATGAGGGCTCACTCAGCAGCCGCGGAGCAGAAGCCAGGGGGGGTTGCAGTGACGCGCCCGTGAGTTCCGCCGGCAGCCAGCTGTGCCTGAGTGACCGAGCCCCAGGCCGAGAGGCCGGGGGCACCCCACCTCCGAAGTGGCCCGAGCGAGCCCCAGGCTCCAGGCCCCGATAAGCGGCCGCCAAGGTGTGAGCCGGTGTGTACCTGGATGCCCATTCGACAACTTCAAGTAACCGCAGATCAAACATCCGCTGGCGGCATGAAGGAGGTAAGTGCCAAGTTAAACTTTTCTCAACCTCGAGGCAAGCGACTTGAGCGATAATTGAGATAAGACAGCAATACACAAGTCTTTTCACTCGGCAGCTATCTTGAAGCATGTGAACTGCTTAAAGAAAAATTGCACTAAAAGAACATTTAAGTTATACTTATAAGCACCATCTTTGCTGTCATGAGGTCAGAGATGCAAACCACTGTGTGTAGAATACTCATTTGCGGTGAACGGTAAGGAGATATATTTCTTAACAATGATGGAAAACACTTAATAAGAACCACTTGCTTTGGGAGAACCGTTATCCTTGTCCATAAACACAAACATCTTTATGAAGAGCTGTTGGTTGTAGGTTGACATTTAATAGTCGTGGAAAGTAGCTGGGTGACATTGTTGAAACACAGGCCTCCTTCTCAGCTTGAAAACAGATTTCGCAGCCACACTAACTGCAAAGGAGAGCTGCACATCATCAACCGGTTGTGTAACCAGGAGTGAAACATTTCACTGCACAATGGAAAAATGAGGTATTCCCCTGAACCTTAAATCTGTTTGTTATAAGCACATAAATACAATACACCGGCTTAGGCACTGCGTCTGTATCCTTGTGACTGCGCCTGTCCGGTTACAGGAATTGTATCTGAGTGATACATTTTCCTTAATCGGCTCCAGATGGACTGCACCACTCAATTAGTATCACCTGCTCGATGTTAACAGGCTCATATTCTTCATGCAGTCTCTTTAAACCCCATATTGTAGAGGTACACACTGACTTTTTCCTCTTCCAGGCATGGTTTTGGATTTTAGTACCCTCATTCAAGTCCTTTGTGTTTGTTTGTGTGCACGCAGCTTTTTAGGTTTCAGAGGAAGTCAAGTGATATCCTGTTCATGAGAAAGCACGAAAACATCTTTAAGACCTGAAAAAATATTTGCGCGCCAATGCACCTTACATCACATTGAGTATTTGCTGGCTGTGACAGGACTCTCGTGTGGAAAGCATCTGCCCTGTTTATGCAGAAATTTGCCTCAGAAGCGCGGCCAATAAATACTCTTTCAGCTGTACCATGACTGTGATCATATCTCCAGTGCATGCAGCCGTTTCAGTCACAAATAACCCGTGTGCGGTCATACTTTGTGAAGAGGTGCAGGAAAGCAACATTTCTGCTTAAAAAACAAAGGCTGGACTTTGTCAGGAAGCTGCACAGTGGGTGGGCTTGGGGCTGACAGCAAGCTGCAGCACCTTTACATGATGAGCTGAAGCCCAGCCTCATTTAAAATCTCTGCTTATAATTAGCTTTATTGGATTAAAAACAAGAGCTGCAGATTAAATTCACATGCTTGTTATCTAGTTTTATTAATCTTGTAAAAAAACCCAAAAAAACTAAAGTTATGAATGGTTCTCTGAGCCCTATATCCGTCTCTGTGCTGGCGGAGGCTTGGCTGCTGAGCCTGCTTGTACTTTCATGCTTAATTAGCACACCTCGCAAAGGATTCTGGGAGATTTTGACAGTGGGGAAGAATGTGCAGCCCCAGAACCAGATTTTTCATTCAACATCTACGTATATCACAGCAGGCTTATACCGATATTTATATGAACTCAGTGAGATCTTTTTTTCCTTCTTGTCAGTCATTACTTGGCACTTAATACTGAAGCTTGCACATCATATATTATCACAAGGGAGCATTACAGCATGTGAATAATGACTTGAGCGCCACATAAATTGAAGTTTAAAGGTTCAGTCTGTCTGGATTTCTAGCACACACAATTTATAGAGCTATTTTTGGCATATCCAATTATTAGCTTTGGTACTTAAAGTGACATAAATACACCAGGATTTCCAATTTTATGCATGAAGTATGAAACAATGACGTGATTACTCTATCACAGCTTAAATACTGAAAGCAAAGAAAACCAATGAACTTTATGATAGGTGTAGCCCATGTAATATTACCAGTTAGCCTGTGTACTAACGTTTTGATCACATAACATTTCTGGAGCTACAAAATTTCCATATTTGTATTAAGATAACTGAATGCTAAGCTACCAGCATTTTTAGGAAGTTGCATCCATAGACTTTAACGGTGGATTGCACAGATGCAGGTATCTCCTAATTAGTGCTAACATATACATGGCAGAATTTTACATGGCTGAAACATGCTCCAAAATGCACAGACACCGGCCACAACTCTTAGTAAGTTTAAATAACTCTCCTAGTCTCCATCACAAGCCACAACTACAGGGATAAAAAATGAAGGCAATGCGAAAATACCAAAAACTGCTGTTTTGCTCACTTCCCATTCCCATTAGATGCCATGATGAAATATACTGGGGTGACCATATTTTGATTTCCAAAAAAGAGGACACTTGGCCCAGTCATAAAGAACTTTAATACTGTTTGCTAGAAAATTTAGACATATTTAAACGATGCCTTCAATGTGCGGTTAATGAATGGTGAAATAAAAAAATGTCATATAGGCTTTTATGAGTCAACAAGTGCAAAAAAATAACTTAAAAACCTCTGGAATTAAATAATGGTACAGAAATAAGGGCTCATCTGTATAAAAAAATTACCAGTACCAGGACGGTTCGAGGGAAATTTCTTTTGCAGTTTGTGTGAAAAGCTGCACTTGTGCTTTGGCATCTTTTAAACGTCATCAGGCACATTGCTGCGCGCTGTCTGTCCCGTCTGTGAGCGCAGAACAACCAGTCCATTTATAAAGTGGTGTCCATTTATAAATGGACACCACTTCCTAACCAGGTAACTTAGCACTCAACGCTCCACAGAACATGGACAAAAATGCTGGTTTTGAGGATTCAACTATTGGGTTAAACTTGTGTAAATGTATTGCCTACAGTGAGGTTTTCCTTATGACAGGTTAAAAATGACTCCCGGCATGTAATGCTGTACATACATATACACAAACCATTTCTGGTTAGGACTTATGGTAGCTTTTATATGTTAAGACAGTGCACTGTAATCATTGCAGAGACAACAGTCCTTTATCTCTATGACAATAGCTGCTGTGTTAATTACAGTCCGTGCTTCTCTGACTACTCCACAGGTTATAGTTAGAGATTTTATAGCACTGCTCTTTTATACTATACAGTTTAGATTGAAGGGAAGGTGCAATATGGGAAGCAGACATGAATCAGCAGAATGGTTCTGACTCATAGCGCCTTTGAAAAAGACACCAGTAATACAGGCTGGTGAACATGCACATTTAATTTAACACAGCAAAGTTGATGTTGTCAATCAAGGATGAGTAACCACCTTGTAAACAAAGGGTTGTATTTTCTGTGGATGTAACAGATCCTTCAAAACAAATGTATTTATATAGTTTTTGTGTTCTTCAGCCATGTGAAACACAATCGGATGCAGGTTTCCTAAGAAACTACACGTTTAGATCCAAAAAAGCAAGAAAGGGAAGGGTTTGGCAATTTAGGGAATAGAGAAAAACAATGACAACAGTAATGGTTGTCCTACACTGACATAAAAACTTGATCTTATGTCAGTGTAACTCATGCACTCACCCTTAGTACATGTACACATAATATGAATAGCACAAAGGAAAACACAAAATCCAGTTTTTCCCTTGAAACTACCTGACCTTGTACAATTTTCAAATTTGGTACTTTCTTTAGGTAGTGTTAGAAAGTGTCTCTTCCTTTATAAGGACAGGTATAGGTAATTAATGTCTCTCTCTGTTTTTCTTTCTTTGAAGTTTCAGTGTTTGGCAGAACTACTTTGACCAGAATTATGTTTTGGCTGATATTTTTAGCATACATTTTATTAGGTTCTGACAAAAAACAACAACAAAAAAACTGAGAGGAAATATTCCCAGCAGCCCAAACCACTCAGCCCAAAAAATGCAACATCACAAAACAAAATAGTCCAGCAATGAAAAGAATTACTGTAAATCTGTAGTTCAATTAAAAAGAATAATATTTGAAAAATGTAAAAAAAAAAAAGAAAAAGAAAAGAAAGAGAACGAATAAGTAGATTTATTTATTCATATCCATTCACCACAGCCACAGACCCTGTCTGTGAAGTCAGTCACACATATTAGAGTAACAAAACAAAGAGAGTTTAAAACGCTAGCAAGTCAGCAAGTTAGGGTTAGCATGGTATGTTTAGTATCAAGAAATATATCCACATTAGAAGCCAAAATAATGTTGGCGTCCTAAATGCCAATTTGACAAGTGTCAAATCAGCTCAACATCATTCATGTAGGTAACATTAGTTCTTTTCTGGATCACAATGCAGCTGACTTTTGCTCTTCTGGTCAGTGTTAGCTAACACTAACATGGCTGTTAACTGCAAAATGTCTTATGTAGCAAAACATGTTCTTGACTAAATAAGGTTTGCTAAATTATAAGATATCTTGCATGCACACACTATCCTCTATTCCCCATCTACGATCAAAATCACATTAAATCTTGCTAAATGACTTCACCAGGTAGTGTAAAACTAACTCAGTGTATTACTATATTATTTGTTTATGTGTTCATTTCAGCCATCAGTATGTGATGTAATGGCACAAAAGAAAGCTGTATAACTAGTTTTGTTTTTCTACGTTAACAGGTGGGTTATTGAGCTGTGTTTTTACTAGCCAATATGCATCTGACATTAGAAGCTTTGTTAATTTCAAGTCAATGTCAATCTCTCTCACTCTCAGCTGGTCCACAACATTCATGAAATACATACATACAGCAGTGCATCGTAATAGTGCAGGACAGTCTTGTGTATGTCTCATCACTGTTGTTTCCAATGCCAGCCTGCAGGTGGTGTGCAGTGAGGAGTTGCACAGTAATTACTGTCATCCATTTGAAGGCTGTGGCTGCCTTTAATAACAATGGTTTCCTGAAGTTATGCAGAGCTCCTTAAATTCTGGAGTAATAAAGTTGCCTCCTGGTCAAAATCTGGCCCAAAAATAACCTCAGCTGGTTGACAGCTAAAGCTAAATGACACTGACAACAACTGTGTTCATGTGTGACACAAAAAGAGACTCACACAGGGAGATAGTGGTCTACCATGTGTAGTGAATAATTTGTTGGGTAATTTCTCTTGCTGCTAAGAATAGTACCTGTGGTTGGCCGGCAGGCAGCGTGCCGGCGGCAAGCGGTGCGCTGAGAGGCTCACAGTGGTTAGCAACCAGTTTTGTGTGGTCTCCGAGGTCCAGCCAGACTAGTTCCCACAGTTCCTACGTCTTGGCTTCAAGGCTGCACTTTCTATTTTGATGATTCTCTGAAAAGGCAAACAATGGAAATGGCTGGAGTCTGATTTATAACAGCCAGGGTTAAATGTCCCGTGTTCCTGCGTGGAAACCACATAAAAGATCAGTGAGGAAGAAGAATTCCACTTTGGACTTAAAGGCTTATCTTAGAGCTCGCCTGGAGCAGTCAGTCACCTCGTGGTGACCTCCTGCTCTACTGAAGTAACCAATCATGGCTGCAAGTGGACAACAGATTCCTCTCGCTCTCTCTCATCTTATAAAAAACAAGGCAAATTTCTTGTTTAATATCTTCTATGATATATTTTTTTCATTACAGGACATTGTAGCAATATGGCTTGGAAAAAACTAAAGGTAGAGCAGATAAATCAATTGTCCGGGTTGTCGGAAAGCGCTGAGAGGAGTGGCTCTGATGTACAGTGATGTACACAAAGTGATGCTGAGCAGAGCCACCCTCAATAACAAAACACTTTCAAAGGAGTCCAAGGTCAGTTTACAGCAATTTATCATTTTGAGCCGTGAATAAGTCTTTGTTGTCATGAATGATTTTTTAATTATTTACACGTGTTTAAACGATGAGAGCAATGAAAATGCAAAGTGCAAGCACACAGTTGTTTCTGAGCACTTTATCCCAGCGACATTGTCATTTCAGCATGCTCGGCTTAATTTAAAATTAAGGGAGTTCTGATAGTAAGATTGGTTCAAAGTTTGGAATGACCGATATTTCTGCGCTGACTACTCATAAAATGTGGTCTGATCTTTATCTAAGTCGCATTTACTGAGTAATATAATCTGACTAAGCTAATAAAACATAAACAGCTGTACTTCTCTTCATCTTCATTGAACACAGTAATCGCTCACAGCCCAGGCGGGAAAAGGAAATGAACCTTTGCGTTAGAAAGTTCTCCAAAACTAATTTGTTTCAATTAGGAGATGAGAACGGAAGTCTGAAGGTGTCCCTCCCCATAAATCTCTTACAAGTCAAGTTACTGATGAAATCAGCTTTTCTCAAGAAAGCCTCATTGGGGTGAACAATGAGTGAATCACACTACTTTTAGAGAACCTTACAAGAAACGTTATAGAGCACAAGCACAACATTGGCAAAGAATACAAAAGCATTACTATAAACTCAGGTTTTCACTGTTTCCCTACTTTAACTCTTTACAAATGGATGACAGTAGTAACTTTGTTACAACTCTTGTTGCAACAAGAGGACAATATGCACTACTCAAAGAGGTGGGAAAGCCTACCAAGGGTAAATCTACTTAAAATCTGTCAGTATGTGTCTACTATAGGAAAAACACTAGTAAAAGCGATGTTAATGGAAGGACACCACTGCTCTCTAAAAACAGATCTGGGACAAAAATTTGGTAAAAAGTTGGAATCAAGATTCTTTTAGGCAAAGATGTCAGCTGCTGTATTTCGAAGGGTTGAAACAAAGGACTGCACACTAGTTTCAAAACCTTATCCCAACTTTATGAAGCTCATGTGTAAGTTCAATAACTATGGTGTTGCCAGTTATGCTTCACATCACTTCCGCTTTCCCACACTGTCAGCTGTTTGTGACATCACTGGTCTATTCCAATCATCTTTCTCTTGGCCTTGTTCAGGCCAATCAGCATTCACGCCGCGTACTTTAAACCTGCGCATCTATCGTTCTCCTTTGCAGACGTCTTCATGCTTTAAGCCTCCATCTTTGTCTCCACCAACAGCGACTCTGAGGGGTCCTGCTCTAATCCCTGTGACCGCTGGGGTTCCGTTACACCGAGACGGGCCATCGGAGTCTAACCGCCACATACCTTTATCTAATGTCTGTACGTCAATAAATCATGTTAATTTCTTTTTAATGATCTCTCCTTATTGAACTACTGTTACCAGTACAAAACTGGTGACAGTAGCTGACGTTGTAAAGTAATGTTTAATATAGTGTAATATATCATGTGAAAAAAATTCTCAAGTTCTCAAGGACATATTGAAAAATGATCTGGTCCTTATCAAATGTTAAAATTAGATAAATATAACCTAAGATGAAAAACAGCATATAATGTATAACACTTTGTAATCATTTATTTAACAAAAGCTAAGCAAAAATACAGCAGATACAGTTATGTGAAAAACAAAATCCACCCCTACTGCTTCCAGGGTGAGTATCAAGCAAACACTACTAATCAAATGCACTTGACTAACTTATCAGCAAGGGTGAAAAAATATCAGTAATGATCTTAGAGAAGCAGTTGTTGCTGATCGTCAATCTGGGAAGGACTATAAGGCTATTCCCAAACAATCTAAAGTCCATATTTCAGCACTGAGAAAGATAATTCACAAGTAGAAAATATTCAACACATCCGTCACCCTAAGGTCAGACATGCAAAGCGCAGAGAAACTGCAAAAAGCTCAAGAGCTACATGTCAAACTCTACAGGCCTAAATTTGCAATTTGAAAGTTAGAGTTCATAATAAGAAAATTGGAAAAAGTCTGTTGTAAAGGGTTGCCAGGAGAAAGCCTCTTTAAAAACAAGATTGTAGGTTTAAAAAGTAACATGTGAACAAACCACAAGACTTCTGGAACAACATTCTGTAGACATATGAGACCAAAGCATAATGTTCAACACCATGTTTGAAAAAAACGAATGAATAAATCTTCTTTTTTTTGGAACCGGTACTGGTTTTATTTTGTTGTATTTGTCCGCGACACCTTAAAGGCCGTGAAAATATTGTCGGACATAAACTGGTCCGTGGCGCAGAAAAGGTTGCGGACCGCTGCCTTAACCACATCAACAAATCCAGGAAAGAATGGCTGAAAATGAAAAAAATAAAGTGTTGCGGTGGTCCAATCAGAGTTGAGACCTCAGCTCAGCCGAAATGCTGGGACCTTAAAAGAGCTGTGGGAGAATGAATGCCTGAAAGCCTCAGTGAACTGAAGCAATGTCGTTAAGAACTGTGGGTAAAAAACAATTTCCAGTAAGAAAAAACTCTTTCCAATACACCTGCCATCTTCAGTTATAGCTCCATTGACAGACTTCTTTCCTCTGTCCTTCACAGGCAGGAGGACAGAGGAGATAGAGAAGGACATGTTACGGAAAATGAAGCGGACACCAACATAGTTCGGAGTTGGTTTGAGCACTTTGCAGTCAAAAAGAGAACAATAGCTTCAAAAATCTGGAAAATATTAGGGCAGCAGAAGCTGAAGCTTAAGGTTGGCTGATTCAACGCGAAGATCCACAGCACAAGAGAACATAGATAACTGAACAAGAGAGGGCCAAGTTAGAAAGTCCTGGCATTAAAACAATTGGGATGCTCTGGCTGGAGCTGGAGGGAGCATTTCAATCAAGATATCCCAGAAACATTGATGAGCTGAAACAGTTTTGTAGCGATGACTAACCCAAAATTCCTCAATCTTTTTGCACAAGTCTCACAAGCAGCTAAAGGAAACTTCACTCCTTGTGACTTCACATATGTTTTCCTGTCTACACTTTGAGGAATCACTGACTGTGTTCAGTAAAGACATGAAAAGTACAGCTAATACATGAAAAGCACAACCTTGTATGTTATTAATTTAGTCAGATTGTATCTGTATTTGTGATTTAGATGAGAATCAGGCCAAATTTTATGAGTAATCAGTGCAGAAATCCAACTAACTCCGAAGGGTTAAGAGGCTTTGTCTCGTAGCTCTACATTATTCATAAAATCTGCATCATTATTAGTTGCGAAAGCTGCTCTCATAAACCGCAACTGATTTTAAAGTGGAAACAAATCACGCGGTGACATTAAACGTAGATCGGTAATGGTTCACGTAGTCTATTTAAAAACAGAGCTAAATGTATCCAGATGTGCAGCTTCTTGAAATGTAAATATGATCGATATCTGAAATGCAAAAACACTTGGACACACTGATAAATATCTGCATATGTATGATCGCAGATGTTCCAGAGAGGTCTGCTCTGTAACTTTATCTGCGCTCAGATTTGTTATGTCACAAATGATACATTCGTGCACTCTTGATTTTGTAAGCAGGAATCGGTCCAATTTGTTCTTAGATATACAGAGTATGACAGCGTTTCAAGTGGGATAACGTTCAGGAATGTTTTAAACCACGGAGAAACATCAGTGTATTTATCACTGATCCACATCTAAAGAGAACAAACCAGCGCATTTGTTTAATAGCAGACAGCATAAATATATGTGTTTGTTAGCACGTTACATTGTCAGCAGATTGTGATACATTTCTTATCTCAATCTTGTTTTGAGATTCTTGTGTTTTATGAAAGCAATTATATTGTATTTGATGTGGTAAGCTTAAACTGTGAGTCTTGAGAAACTTGAGAAATGTTTGAATAAATTCCACCAACCAGTAGTACATTGTTTATCTCAGTGTAGTACTTTCACAAAGCCAGCCATCAGAAGATAGATACACTGTCCATCAAGATAGGCTGTTGTGTTTCGACGATGCTCAGTCAGTCCTAAGGGGCTCGAAGTGTGCCAAGAACATACCCCCTACATCACCACCAGACTGAAAAGTTGATACAAGGCAAGATGGAGCCATGCTTTCATGTTGTTTACGCCGGATTCTGACCCTATAATGGAGACTCACCACCAATCTTCTATTGTCCTATTTTCTTCTTCTTCTATTTTGGTGAGCCTTTGTGCGGAGCGGCTCCTACAGTCACTCCTGTCAGGAGCAGCAGACCACAGACAAGCTGAAATGGAACCAGCTTCTTGTTTGGATTCAGGAGACAGGCACTCTCTTTACTTTGAAGTTTAGGCTTAAAACGTTTCTTTTTGACAAAACTTATAGTTTGGACTAAATCAGGTGACCCTGAACCATCCCTTAGTTATGCTGCAATAGGCTTGCGCTGCTGCGAGGTTTCCCATGATGCATTGAGCATTTCTTCTTCACTTACGTCTTACTCTCTTTGTGTTTATACACTGTAAGAAAAAGTCCTAATATAAAAGTATTTTACTGTGTATTTTACAGTTTTGTTCTGTTCTTCTAGAATATCATTAAATTTACACCAATAGACTGTGATTTCACATTTCAAATGTAAATTAATGTAAAATCACTGTAATGTAATAAAACATAATTTCGTTGTTTTTTAAATGTATTTGTCTGTACATATGCATATTTAGATTGTTAAAATACATTCACAAATGTATCATGATTGCACAAATATTTGTCCGTTATGTGAAGGATTGAACTGTTAAATTCAAATGTAATGCTATGGAAAAATATATAACATGATTCCTATAAACTTTGTTTACATCAAATAATTATTACTATTATTGCTATTTAGGGCGATCGTGGCTCAAGAGTTGGCAGTTTACCTTGTAATCAGAAGGTTGCCGGTTTGAGTCCCAGCTCGGACAGTCTCGGTCGTTGTGTCCTTGGTCAAGACACTTCACCTGCAGCCTACTGGTGATGGCCAGAGGGGCCGATGGCGCGATATGGCAGCCTCGCCTCTGTCAGTCTGTCCCAGGGCATGCAATCCATTATTATTTCAACCAACTGTTAACTGTATATTTCTGTACATTTAAGTATTATTATTCATATTGCCAAATTCATTGACCTTGTTTATAGGTAATTTCATTGTTTGATCACATTAAAATGTTCCTAATTTAATGTTTAAAAGCACTTGGAAAAGGCAAAATCCCATGTAAAATTAGGGCAACAAACTGTATTGTCATTACTGAAAATAACCGTATTTTTATGGGAAAGTTATTTTCTGTTATTTTATGGTATTATTTTGGCGCCCCAGCTGCCGGAATATTACTGTTTTTCTGGGATTTTTTTTTTTTAACAGTGTATTTCACTACTGCATTTAATCATTAGTCATTGTTAAACTCTAGTCTTTTGTCATTTCTCTCCTTGCTCTCTTCTCTTTGTGCACTTTGTGGTTTATTTCTAATACTGTAAGATCTCTAGCCTATATATAACACTTTGAGGCATCTGTTGTGAATCGGTGATTTATAAGTAAAAGTGAATTAAACTGAAAATTTAAAGTCAAATAAGTCACCTCACTTCCCCATTCTCATGCGCAGTTTGAGCTCCAGCAATTCATCTTGATGATGTGAAGTTGCTGCTATTTGATTGGCTGATGAGCTGTTTGCTAAGACAAAAATTTAAAGAGATAACAAAGTGGCTAGTGAGTTTATATAAAAGATGTGTTTCAGTCGGCATCAAAACAACGCTGAATATCAATCCTTACTTAGTCTCAAGGTATGAAAACCTCTTTTCTTTTCCAAATGAGTGGCTGCAGATCATTCGGATAATATGATGCAGTCGTAGTCACAAAGTGAGCATGGTGAATTTGACTTTTTAATAAATTGCTGGGACAAAGTTGATACTTTACCAGCATTTTCATCAGGGAAAAAAGAAACACTGTTTTTCTTGATTTCTGGGACTGTGTGCACGTAATTTCATTTCACCTCAT
The DNA here is from genome assembly GCF_018398535.1 of Haplochromis burtoni. NCBI lineage: Eukaryota > Metazoa > Chordata > Actinopteri > Cichliformes > Cichlidae > Haplochromis > Haplochromis burtoni. The sequence continues at coordinate 3,135,783 of NW_024582367.1, read as the reverse complement.
GTAAACATGTGTAAAGCTCTTTGAATCCTTGAAACCTCTACACGCCCACAAAGACCCGAGTGTAATATCTTTGAGGTTGTAGATGAGAGAAGCCAAGCAGCCAAATTTTGACCTACTTTGCATAATTGTTGTGGACACATGATGAATAATTCCTTCAGTCAAACCCTCAGTGAGGGTGGCAAACAGGTGACACAGCCCTTCTTTGCTATCACTGGCCCGTAATTGTGTTGCGGAAATGACAAATTTCCTTCTAAACTTGGTGAGAAAGCAGTTAAGAAGCATGCACAGTGAATCACATTACCAAACACTGGGCACAAGGAGCTGCAACAGTTTGTTTATGAACTAAAAACACAGTTTTTCTTCATTTCCATAAAAATTACGCTCCACCACGCTCTGCATTGCTGGAGGCGTTCTTGCAATCTGGTGAGCATCTGATTGTTATTTGGGCCTCATTGTACTGTTATCATGATAAAAACACTGTGCTGGGGCCCAGGGCTCTATAAAGAAACCCAGAGAGGTCTAAATTGAGACTGTGACTGGCATCCGTCGCAATGTCGGCGAGAAGTCTGTAATCAGAGTTGGCTTAGTGTAGACAGTGGGACCATCAATCCCCCACTAGGAAAAAAAAAATCTGGCACAGCCTCAGAGCTGGAGGGTTACACACAATAGGAAGACAAGGCTGTCTGCTCGGTCTACTTTAGAACCCCTTGGATTATAAAATGAGAATCATGCTTGATGTCAAAATTCATAAATGTTACAAAAGAAGCAGCGTCGGTGCTGGGGCAAAACATGATGTACTCCAATACAGAGTTCTTACCTGTAATTATAATATATTACCAATGGATACCATTGCAAAAGATCACCCTCTGGTTCAAATTTTTTTATTTTTGGCACAGGTCTGCCAAACTCCCCTGTTAGCATCTTTCACAATACTCTTGTTCATCAGATTTCATGTTGTTCTTGCTGCCAATCTGCAGTTTTTGGGAAAAAGCGAACACTTTGAATTTGATGCAAACTTCAGTGCAATAAAGTTTTATACTCTATCCGTTGTAGCCAGTAGAAGACTCCTATATTACACATTGCACCTTGGCGGCATGGCGGCGCAGTGCTTAGCCTCATCCAAGCAAGTGTTCACGTTCTCCCTGCACCTGCGTAGATTCTCTTCAGGTGCTCCAACTTCCTCCCACAGTCCAAAGACATGCACATTAGGCTGGAATGTGAATGGTTGTTTGCTCCTCTGTACAACAGACCAGAGCATTTACCTGACCTCTCGCCCTATGACAGCTGGGATACGCTCAAGTTCCACCTTGAACCGGAATTAGATAAGCTGGAGAAAAAATGGATGCATGGATAAAAACACTGTTTAGCCCAAGTGGGGCAAACTCATTTTTATTAATTCGACCAATTCTTACAAGTTTGCACTTAAGAAGTAAAACCATGTTTTAAATAAATTACATTTTAAAAATGAACAACAATTTTTTCCCGCTTTTAAGGTGTGAATTTTAGTTTCTGATAGCACCAAACAGCTGCTAAATATAGTGCCGCATTTTAACAGCAAAGATGAAAATGTAAGTGAAAATTGGAAATGGCCAGAAATACCACTGCAGTGTTGCTCTTTATGTGTTAAATGTGTCACTATCACTTTTTATCAATATTTATGGTTATGCCATAAATATTTCCTCTACTTAACACATTTTGGCAAAATTACAGAAAATGTAGGCATCTCAACAGCTTTTGATTTTTGTACATTTTAATTTATTTCAACAATCATAAAAATGATCCCAGCATTTTTTATTCTGAATTTATCTTTGGTTCACTTGATATTTTGGGGCATTTAGATGCCAAAATATAAAATATATATTATTTAAATGCACTGAAAATACATTCAGTCTAAAAGGGTTTTATAGAATAAACTCCTCCATGTTATGAATATCATAAATCATAACAGAAACCATGCAAACACATGAGATAACCAGTGCATAACTGTGTTTTTACTGGCAAATATGCATCTATATGAAATGCACTATATGCACTCAGAAAAGTTGAGGTTAGTTGGTGCAAATAGGTGCTAAATTTATCATATTGTCTGATAAAAAAGATAAAAATGTAAGATTATGGCTGTTGAACAAGTTTCTTTTCCTTCTTAAACTATGTATTGACATCAGCTTTTGTGCAGTTTCCCATCATCACATCAAACAGTCATGTGAATAATACTTTACAGAACATTTGAACAGCCGACTTTTAGAACAACACTGTCTGGACATGATGAATTGCTTCAGGAGTCTTTGTGTTGATGGCCCTTTGTTAGCTAGGACCACACAAACCACACATCCACAACGATCATAATCTAAACACGACATACCTAAAACAGGCATAACAACACTTCTACATTAATGAGTTGAATGACTTGAGTCGTTCTGTTAAGCTCAGATGAGCAGGCGGTCAACAATTACAGTATTTATCCGCACACACACACAAAAAATGCTAAATTACTGCAAAAACTGTTTTGTGTTTTCACAGCAATGTGTCATGATGTTTGAAGCTGTACTGCGGTTGCACAGAAGGTATCAAAATTTCTCTTTATGTACTTTTTGAAAGTAAAAAGTGTTTTTCAGCTCTGACGTGATTATTGCTTAAGGAGCAGCTTCACTATTGTGAACAACAGAGTTACAGATCCAGGTGCTTTTTAAGTCTTTTTAACTACATTTAATATTCAGGGCTCGTAAAACCCATTTAAAGACTGTTTTCTCTTGTTGTTTGAAAGTTCCATGTTCTTATCTTCATTTCTGCTCAGTGTTTTTGCTGTGTTGTGTTTTTTTTACTTCACTTTTAATGCAGATTTGGTTTTAGCCCCAAGAAAAAAAAAACTTGTTCTCTCTAAACCAACATTTGACATTTTTTTTAATTCCATCAAATCAAGTAGCAGCTGTAAAACAACACTAGTACATACCTACAGTTGATGCAGGGATGTTAACACAAGAAAGGACTGTTATGCTCCTAAAGGCTGGACTGAAAATGCAAATGTGAAAGATAATTGGATTTGACACTCAAGAAGAGTGGCCCCTATACGAGGCTTTTAGAAATGATGAAAAGCTCTGTTGTTACTTGCTCTTCAGAAGAAAATGTTTTTGACTGGATGATGTTATTCAAAACTCCTTAACAATAAATTTAATTTAATCTTATCCCCATTATGTTCACCACTTTAAATTGTGATGGATGGGCCAGTTGGCCAAAGCTTCAAACCCTCATTTGAGGCTTGTATAAAACTAGAAAGACCATGAGGGGGGTGTGTATGATTATGGAAGCACATCGGTGCCTCAATGAGCGGTTAGAGTGATGCAATACTGACCGAGAGAACCACTTTAGAGTTTAAGAGGTAAAAACCAAAGATCTGCATGCCTGTACCCATCAGTAGAGCCGGACAGTGTCATGCAAAACTTGTTTAGTCTCCCTCAAGAGGGCAGTGTTTGAATGGAAGAGCCTCCATCTGTCAGCACTCATCAAATCACTGGGATATGAGGGGTGCCAAGAACTCACAGTCTATAACATTTCATTTAAAACAGATATGTGGATATGGAATATTGGATTGTCATGGCAAACATTTAAATTGTGTTCAGAACACATGTTGATGTGCTCATACGTTTTTAGATTTCCACATCTCGTTATATTAAGTGTCTCTGCTGAGAGGTGTAATGATGGGTAATTAATTTGAAGGATCAAATGATTAATTTGTGTACAGCCTTGAGTCAAAGACAGGGTAAAAACGTGTCTCGGGAGGAGTGCGTGTGGCGCATGTTTGCAGCAGCAGTGGAACAAGTTGCACCCTGCGATGCAGTCCAAAATAAACCCCCTTGAAAAAAAAAAGATGCTTTTTGAGACACGTAATGCTGCGGAAGTTGTTAAAGAAGGGGGAGGAGAAGATGCACCGGTGCACTTAAATCCAGTAACAACAACAGCGGCACAGAGCGATGTGCAGATGAGCTGCCTCACTCAACACTCTCCGACATAAGTAAGCTCCTCTCCAGTATCTCTCTCTCTCTTTTTATTTCTCTGTACTTTCAACCCTTTCCTTTGGCGTTCATCCCCCTTATTTTACCTCTTTTTACTCCCATTTCCTCCACTCTCCTTTGACCTTTCCCTCTCTTCTCCTTTTTCAGTTTCATCTCACCAGCCCAGAATTATTAGACTGATAATCCCCAACACCAGTGGATAAGGACATGGATAAGTGGTAGAGCATAACTTCAGAATTTTATTCAAGCATTTAACTGACCAATGCAGACATTGGTCTGGTTACTTATTATTTTGTATGTAAAGGTGACATGTACATTAATGAATCAATTTTTATGATTGAATAGCATAATGAGTACTGTGAAGCATTTAAAGATCAAAAAAAGAAGACAATGTTACTTTTATTGCGTGTAGATGGAAATATCACCACACTGTTGCTCTAAATGGCCAAAACACATTAGCTGTAAGATTATGGCTTTTACTTCAGTAAAGGGTCTAAATATTTGACAAAATGATTTTCAGGCACTTGTGCAGACACTTTTCATATAAAACACATGTACTGTGTGAAGGCACAAGGCTGCACACAAGCCTGGAAATCTTCGCTAATATCCTCTACACTCTTTTTATTTCTGATCAAATATTCTGAATAACTATTTTAAAAATAAGTAAATAAATAATGGAAGCACTCCTGCTCATATCTGTATTTTCCTTCACTGCGGTCTCTTCTTCCTTGATCTTCTCAGTTTTCTATTACTTTTCTTCTTCTCTCTCCTCTCTCTGTTACTCCTCTCCTGCTCTCTCCTCTCTCTGCGCATTCATCCAAACCTCTCCCCTCCTCCTTTCTCAATGAATCTCTCGGCCAGGTTCAATCCCTCCCACTTTGTGTAAGCGCCTAATTGTCAGCGCTGACGAAAACTTGCTCAGGGCTTAAATACCGCATTCGCCTCTTGCGTTGAGAGTGCAAGTGACCAGCCTGTTCAGAAGGACATCTCTTGTGTATGTGTGTGTATGTGTGTGTGTTTTTTTTTTTACATTTTAACTAATATTTTTTATTTTATTTTTTTAAATCTCCTTGTGTGATTTATTCCTGCTGACCGACAAGCATGCAGGTGTCTGTGGCCCTCCTCGTCTCCAGTTCGGCTTTCCTGCTGCTCCAGGGATGCTGCACCGCTGTGAAGGGATGGAAGGTCTTAAAAAATGATGGCACGGAGATTTTACCAGAACGTAGAGAAAATACGCGGACGCCGCTGGAGGCAATACTACAGCCGTCCAACAGCAACAATAACAACAACAACAACAACAGCAACGCTATGAATAACAGGGCAAAAAACGGCGGACGGGCGGCAAACGCAGTTTCCTACAGTAAGTATGATAAAGATGACAGAACAAATGCTAAATATTTAATTTTACAAGAATTAAACGGCAAAGATCAGTAAGTAAATCGACACAATGCTTAAAGTTTAAATACTGAAGTGATTTAATTGGAGGCTCTTGTGCGTAAAATTAACCATCCGTCAGAGCTCATTAAAAGGCTTAAATTGAGAAAACTTTCGGGTTTATCGCCTAAAACCTATTTCCAGCTTGTATGAGAACAAGCAGGAAGGAGCATAAATGCTTATTTATTTGATTTTAGGTCCCCATTTCCAATTAGTGCACGTTTATAAAGAATAAACGTGGACCCAACTGCGCTGTACACCCAACCTTTTCTTAATACACAAAAATGTGATATAAATTAGGAAAGTTTACTTCTCGTTATATTTTCCACATTTAAGAATTTTAAACTTTAATTCAACTTTTTCTTTGGCTTAAAACAACAATTTAAAATCTTGTGTCAAAAATATTCAGTGTATGTGGAAAATGTAGGCTCTCCAAATTAATGTGGCTTTTTAGAAATTGCCCTAAAACACCCTGCCTCTTCATTATCACATCAATTCCCTGATTAAGAAGAGTGTAAAAGATCTGGTTTAATCCAGAGGTGAGGGTGATGAGAGCGGCGCAGACGCACATTCCTGTGGGTTCTTCCCCTACACACAGCATTCAGTGAGACATCGGGGCTTTTTCACATTGTCTTCCAGGTTGTTTCCTTCTCTCTTTATACTATTAGTCAAGCTCTACTTCCACCATAACTATTTGATTGCAACAACATGTCTCCCAAACAGAAAAAAGCCCACAGTTTGCTCTTCGGGGAGATGTCTTTGGGGGGGGTTAGAAATTGCTTTTTAAATGCAACACTGCCTTTGACAATGATTCCCACCTGTGGCCGGTAACGGTTGTGTGTTCTGATTAAGTGGCGCATGCAGGATAATCTCATGCTTGGTCTCATGGATTCGAGATGGGTGGTGCAACATTTTTGTTCAATTATGGCCCCTTGATTTGGAGATCAGAGGAGGTGATTGATTAGATTAGAAGAGCAACAGCTGACAAGAAGTGATTATTAAGTCGAGGAGAGTTAATGTGACTGATTTTGTTGTCTTAAAGGGTAAAAAAAAAAGGGAAAAAAAAATCACACGCCAAGCAACAGCTCCAGAAGATCTCATTTAACAGGAATTTATTCGTTATTAGCAAGGATGGAAAATGCATCTCTTGCTTTTACAGTGAATGTGCAGTTTATGGAGGCAGAACTCTCCTGGATTATTTTCTTCAGCCATATCTTAATTCTCAAATTATCCCTTCCCCTGTGGGGTCACAAAAGAGGCTGTGACCACTGCCTGGCCTCCCTCCAGTCTTCCCCAGAGGCTTGTCTCCCACAGCTGAGGGAAAAGAACAGCTCACGCAACTCTACAGTAGTCTAGTGTGTAATCATGAAAATTTCAGGCTCATTAGTAATTTTAAAACCAGGGTGGAGAATTGAAAATGTTAGACTGGATTAAAACACATCCTGGTGCTTCATAAATACGACAACCTGTCTGTTTTGGCATATGGTGGTAACTGGTGCAAACCGCCACCCGGTGTACGCTGTAGGCGTTGTATACTTCTGCGGTCGTCTTCACCAGCAGCCGCAGAATAACACTAGATCATGTTCTCGTGAGGAGGGAAAAAAAGGAAGTCACCTCACATAAATCCTTTGTTCAGCCCTTTTTGCAAAGAAAGCCACAGAGGAAAACAGATCCTTCTCTGAGTGTATCATTTCTTAACCAACAGTTCTTTTGCCTCCTCGTTTTCCCTTTTTTTTGAACATGCAGCTTGTAAGAAAAAAGAAAAAGAAACACAGGACAATAACTCATGCGTACGGCTGTTAAAAAGCTGCAGCTGAAATATAGGATTACAGCTTGAGTGTGCTGTCTCGAATCAGCCTGGCAGATGTCCAGTTTATTCAGAAGTGTACAGTTGTAGCGCTGCCTTAAAATAACCAGACAGCTATTTACTCTTCCATCACCACATACATTTCCTGAGGGCCAACGGTGAATGCCAGCTTTTTCCTTCCAGACCAAACCTCCGTTCAGTTTGATTGAGCTTTTTAATGGCCCTCTGGTCTGGATTTGCTATCAGCTGATTGCTGCCAGCTGGATTTCTTCGTCAGGCCCAGTTGTCAGCTAATGATCAGACCATAAATCAAATTCAGAAACTCTGATCTCATTGGCTTAAGCCTTCACTTAAAAGTAAAAAATTACTGTATTAGGCTGAATTTAGAAAAGTGGATTTTTCAGCTGCTCTTTTGTGTCTCGTAACGTGTCGGAGCTGAAATGTAACGATGACTCCGGTTCAGACTTTATTGGCCTTACGTTGTTTGTTTTTCACATAAATAACGCCACACGTGAAGTCAGAAACAGACCGAGGCAAATGATCACACACTGAAATAAGACACAGCTGCAGTCGCCCTGCAGAAAGTCCGCAGCACTGTGCGTGTTTGTTCTGGACTCGATCCATGAGTGTTAACTGTTATCTCCTCTCTTCAACCCAGGTGCCTCGGAGGTGAGCTGCAGGGAGCTGCGTTCGACCCGTTACATCACCGACGGCTCTTGCCGCAGTGCCAAGCCTATCCGAGAGCTGGTGTGCTCGGGTCAGTGCCTGCCGGCGCACCTCATGCCGAACTCCATCCTCCGTGGCAAGTGGTGGAGAAGCAGCGCCTCAGACTACCGTTGCATCCCGGCGCACTCCCGGACACGCAGGGTCCAGCTGCAGTGTCCCAACGGCAACACTCGGACATACAAAATCCGCGTGGTCACCTCCTGCAAGTGCAAGCGTTTTAGGCCGCATCACAACCAGTCGGTGGCCAAGGAGGTCCCTAAGACGCAACGCAGCAAGAAGCACAGTCGTTTGCCTCAAGATCGGAGCAAGAACAACACGCCTTTGACGGGGAACTCATATTGATCCTCCCCCTTGGCATCCCGGGACAGAGGACAGATATACTCATACTCACGCACACGTTACACAACACATCAACCAACATATCTCCTTCAAATAGCGAGGAGATACAATTTCAAAGACTGCAAATCCATAAGCTAAAATGCTGGACTGATTTAAGTCGTCAGTCCATATATTGTTCAGCCACCTGTCTGCATATTTGTGAACTTGGCTTTTTTGCATGACAAAATGAGTCAGTGCCAGGGCTTGCCATGAAGATGAATGGTGTTTGATAACCCCAACAGCTCAGACTTCCACTCCAACAGCTTTTCTTTATGAAAAATAAGAACTCCTCCCCGAGGTTTCAAACCCATCTGTACAAACATCCAGCAGATGCAGACCTACGCTTGGTGCAGCTCTGTTAAAAGCTGAAAAAAGGTGTATCTTTGCTCCAGAGTGGTTGTAATCCATCTCCTTTCAGCTGTGTGTGGAGAGGAGAAGGCGGCAGTTCTGGGGTCTCTGATGGAGGCATGTTGACAGGTTTTGAGAGGCCCTGGTCTATACTGCGGTCCAGGCGGTTCTTTGACAGCCCGCTAAAGGCCTCACTCATCAGGACAGACCTACAGCACTCTCCACGCTGCTGAAGCCCTGACCAGCCCTGTCAGTTACGGTAGTGCTTTCCCCACAAGTACACGCAAAGAAACAGAGAAGTAGAGGAGAAAGCAGCACTAACACCACACGGGCACCGGGCCTTCCTGTGGCTCCTCTTAATCACTAAATGAGCCCATTCCTGTGCTGGGATTTGAGTCATAAAAAAAGCCTCTTCCTGTCGTCATAGCCGGTTCCTGTTTGCTGGAATCACACACAAAAAAGTGCACATGGTGTGTAGGAGGCATCAGAAAATGTGCGTGGTTGTGTTGTTACCTAGGGGCAAAGCGCTCTCCAGCACACCCACACTGGAATTCTTTTGCAACGGGCCAAACAGAGCAGTGAGCGAGCCAAAATCCATCTGCCGTATTAGCCTGCTGGTTGCAAGACACCTCCACTCCTCTCCGCTCTCAATCTGTAAATAGCTCAGTCAGGAAAGATAGGAATAAAAATAACACAATAAAAACAATAATTGGGTTTTTATGATTAAATCCAGCAAGGAAGAGGAACCCAGTGTGTCACTGCCGACAGAGCGAGCTCCTTCCTCCTGAACTCATGAAGAATAGTCAGTGTTTCCACATATTGTCAGCTCTGCTCAAACTGCTTTCTGATTTGGTTGTCCAGTCTATGCTGACTATGTTTGCTTCTTTTTCCAACTGTGTGTTTGAAAGAGCAACTGGAAGGGGCTTGTTATGTTAGCCGAGAGCTGCGACGCATAGCGCGATTGTACATATCATACCTGTGTGGTCTTCTGCCCTCACATGACAAGGTGTTACAGAGAAGCAGGAAAGGCCGTTTTTCTACAGACACAACGAAGGACTGTTATAAAAAAACAAACAAAGAATGAACTGCATATTTATTTTTTATTTCCACATTTAAATTATTTATGCAACCTTTTGTAGTAAATGATAGCCATTATTGTCATATAGTATAATAAAGACTTTGGAAGTGAAAAACTGTACAGTACATGAATAAAGTAAAGCCAGATATATTTGAAAGAAACGGCTTTTTTGGTATCATTTGTCTTCCAAGGTGTTAACTGGCAACGTGTCAGCTTGCTCTCATTCATAAGTAGTATATAATAAATGACTTGCAGGCTATAACAAAGACTTTGCAAGCAGATATGAATGCATTTGTCAACTCCCTTTGCAAAAGTGAAGGCTGGTACTTGAGCACAGCAGGTTTCTTGGATATCTTTGAGCATGTATTCAAAGGCACTCAAATCATTAATCTTAAGCATTTTAATACCAGTTAAGCAATCTCTATAAAAAGTCTTTAACTGTCATATCCAATAAGTACACTAAACCCACCTTTTAACACTCTGTTAACAAGTTCTACAATAAGCTATTATGCGATTTTAGCCTGTATTAAACAGGATAGTAAAGACTGTAAACTGACACATAGAATTAGGCCTGGGATAGCCTTGAGCCCTGCAGTGGCCTTCCCAAGTCTTGGAAAAAAAACCCCAAACACTCACATAAAGTTAATTTTCCCCCCAAAGAAGCCTTTTTTTTTTTCAATTTCCAGAATATAGATTTAGGTAACTTGGGTACTTAACAAGAAACAAACAGTAACACTGAACATTTTAGAATCTTTTGATTGCATTTCTGATATTTCTGTATAAAATCACAAAACAATTGGTAACATCTATTCCTTCATTATCTTGAAAATAATGTATCAAACATGTCTCACATTAATATGCTTGCTGAACAGCTGCAAACTGGGAACCTCACAAATAGTCTGCATATTTAAAGGATAATAACCAGTTTTCCTTAGTAGTCAGAGGCTTTTTTTCTGTCTCATTATTATTATTATTTGTTACAGATTAACATGGAAAGCAAAATCTTCATAAGACTATAGCTGACAGTTATCTGATGCATTTCAGCACATACTACTCCCCTTGGACTAAACACCAGAAACCTCCCGGTGTCAAAAATGTTAAGACCAGCCTAAATATCCTACACAATCATATACAGAATCTGTTTACAGAGGTTAGCATTATTGGGCACTAAGTAATTTATACTGGCAGTGACTCAAATCAAGGGCGTGGAATCATAGTCTTCAAATATTCCCAGACATAAACTGCCCACGTGTTACTGTGCAGCTGTGACAAGAGAGCCTACATAAGCAAATTTTCATTAGCATCATACATCAACTTGCTGCGATTGCTAACGAGGATATGTTTGTTTTAATGTCCTCAACCGAACCACAAAAACCAAACCGCTGGTGTCCCGAACCTTTAATAGCTGCTGTTTTTCTTCAGATTTAGTTGTCCTGAGTTGGTCTCAAATTTTTTTCAGAGCAGCAGTTAAAAAAAACCTATTGAATCTAACATCTGACATTGAGGTGTAAGCTGCAAAGACCGCTGCACAAATGAAAAATACAGCTTTAATGACAGGAGAATGTATAAATCAAGAAAAATACTGTAAATTTACAAAAACATAACACTTCTTCCTCTTCTATGTGCTACAATATGATATAAATAAATGCTGAATATTGAAGGTTAAAGTGTTCTCTCTGAGCGTACATGCTTTGCTGTGTGTGGAAAGAAATTCAGGCGCTTAAGAAGTTGAGGTTTGCTTGTCTGCACAACTTTACAAAAGAAGACATTCTCGACATCTCAGTCACAACACCAACGCTTCTCTGTGTGTGCGGGTGGCTATAGCCGTCATTCAACATTATTCCTCTCCACCTCTCTTCCCTCGAGGCTCTGAGCTCGATGTGCTGCGAGCTTTTAATGGACGCTTGTCGTAGCCCATCCAAACTTGCCAGCAATACTACCCAAGCTCACTGAATCTTTGCACTTATGCAATGCAAGCATTGAAAATCTAGCCAGCCTAAATGAAGTATTTATTTTTAATTGGCAGCACAAGAGCTCCCTTAAATGGCCAAATAAACTTAAGTGCAAACACAAAACAGAAAATCACTGTGGTAACTGTGACTGAGAGCTTGTCCTCAGTTGTGCCAAGGCAGAACAGTAGATATTAAATTTCACTACATCATCTATAATGTGCTGTCATTATGTCATTTCCAAGCCCTCTTTTCCAGGAGAGATATGCCATGCCAGGCAACTAGCATGGAAAAGTTTCCTAAGAAATTCAATAACACATCTTTAAGAATTGTATATAAACAGTATATAAATATATCGATGGTGACAAAGCATCTGCCCCGCGTTACCGCTTGCACACACAGCGACCTGCAAGTAACCCATACAGACCTGGGAAATACAGAGGTGCATGAGAAGCCAAACATGATTTATGTTCAGCAAGCGATGCAAGTGTACGACGCTTCGGTCAGGCCCCGGCGCAAGTGTCATCGGTGAAGTTTTGAATACCAGGTGCAGAAGTCCCTGAGGGTCCCTCCTCTGTTACGAGTGTAAGAACTGGATTCAGTTTGGTACACACAACAGCAAGAGTTCACAAACAGTTCCTAGTTGAGTCATGGCCTCTATAAGGAATATTTATAGAACTGACACACAGGCCACAGCAAATGATTACCGACTTCCTTTGTCCAAATGTGGGTGAATAAATGATAGGATTGCACTACGGCAGGGATGTCAAACATAGGGCCCAGGAGCCAGACCGGGCCCGAGACATGGGTCCAATCTCGTCCTGTGGATGGCTTTGCAAAGTGTGCAAAATTTAGAAAAGTTATTATGAATTTTTGCACCGTTATTCCTGGTGTGAGAATGCAAGGAGAGGAAGGTAAAAGTACAAAGGAGAGTAAAAAGTATTTTTAGAAACAACCTGTGGAGAATAAAGAAAATCCCTTAAAGTGATTCATTCAAAATGCCATTTTTACTAAAGCGTGCCAAATCACAGCATCAGTGTTAGTACTTCAATTATCGATGTCGCTACATTACACAGTAATAAAATCTTTTTACAGTCACTCAAAAACAGCAAGTTCTCTGAAGCAGAAGTTATTTCACGTATTGTTTACTTGTTAAACTGCTGTCATATTTGTTCATAACACAGTTAGCAGCACTTTCCAAATCTGTCTTAGGCTACGTCCACACGTACGTGGGTATTTTTGAAAACAGAGATTTTCCGTTTCCGTTTTAAAAAATAATCCCGTCCACACGTAAACGGAACATGCCAAAGCAACAGGTAGCGATATAATCATAACCGTGTAGAAATGTTGGCCAATCAGAAATCTAGAAGCCTCGGTGGGAAATAGTAAACAAAGATGGGGCATAGAAGCAGAACCGAGTCCTATGTGTGGAGGGACAGTAACTGTGTGTGTATATGTAAGCATTTAAACACTGCAGAGAGTACAATTAACAGTAACAGTATTTTGTCTAAGTCCCCATTGTAGAAATTAATTTCACCGAAGCAATAACGTGGCGCACAGTGTGACGTCAAAAAATGGCGCACACCTTTGACGCTGCATTTTCTCCGTTTTTCTCGTCCACACGTAAACGCAAAAACAGAGTTTTCGAAAATATCCACCCTGGCAGGCGTTTTTAAAAATCTCAGTTTTCAGTGACCGAAAACGCCGTTTACGTGTGGACGAAAGGTGCAAACGCATAGATACCCGGGTACGTGTGGATGTACATTACATTCACATCTTGTTCCAGGACACAGTTGTCAAGCACAAGGCCCACCAAAGGGGCCGAAAACTGTACAGAAGTTATATAATTCAAATTTTTCAATGAGGATGTAGCGCATGAGTGGAAAAAGTAAGGAAAGTTGAGAGCATTTGTACATCTCAACAGGTTGTTTGAATCGTAATGAGGAATATATTCATTAGGCACACCTGTTCAGCAGCTCACTAATGCAAATACCTAATCAGCCAGTTATGTCCATTTATAGCCACAATGTGCCCATCTTCTGATGACTGCTTTTAACAGGATAATGCATCATGTCACAAAGCTCAAATCAAACTGGTTTCTTGAAAATGACATTGAGTAATTGTACTCAAACGGCCTCCACAGTCACCAGATCTCCAATACAACAACTTTGGGTTGCTATAGGTGACAAATCTGTAACAAATCTGGTTAGTATGGACCAAAATCTCTAAGAAATCTTTATAGCACCTTGTTGAATGTGTGCCATGAATAAACATTTTTATATATCTCATCACAGCGGCACATATAAATATGAGGCAGGGGGTCATAAATAACAACAGTCACTTGACGGTGAAGGTACTATTTGTCAGGGATTTTAAAATCAGACTATGTGGCCTGTGTTGCACAATAAGGTTACTACCTCTGCATCATAGGAATAAAAATGATGCTGGATCCTTAGTTTCTATGTGTTAAACTCATCTTTCAACTCACACATACTCACAGCTTTCCAGATATCCTGCTCTCGCTGCAGTGCGATCATCGACCCGTCTCCATCTCGCCACGTCTTCAATGCAAGTTTACATGCAGCAAATGTTGAGACGCTGCTTCCAAATGCATATTTATGTGGTTTTGAAGTCACACGATGCTATGGTAAAATATCTAATTTCAGCTCTGTGCCGCACAGGCTTCTTGTTTATCGCATCGTCAGAACATTGTCTAAAAAGCAGCCACTTGAATGGCTTAGGCACTGTCAACACAGACTTAGTTGATGTTCTGCCAAGTGCACAAGAGACAGTCAAATAAAATAGACTGTATATCATCTGCAAATAAAGAGATGCTTGACTGGTGCTTGTTTTTGCCAGTGGAATCCATCTTACAAAAGCAAGCAAATCTCTCTTGCAGTTGACTGAAAACAGCACCAGTGGAAAATGACTTTAGTTGACATCCATAGCATGTGAATAACTTTCTCCAGGATGCCAAACCCATATAAATATAAATGAGTTTAAAGTGTTGGGTTTCTGGTCAGCTGCCTGTGCAATGCAATGTTTCAGGCTGCCCAAAATGTTTATGGAGATGGAGAATATTTACCAAAGTAATAGAGCACATCTTGCTCAGACCTTCATTAAGAATTACATAAACTAAAACTGTTTCGATCCCAGTAGTTTCACCTCCCAGGCTTCCCACTCAAACTTTTCCAGGAGAGGATATTATTGCTCTGGTCAAACACATATGGACGATGACGGATATACTCAGAGACGGATGTTTGCGCTACGCCAACCACTCCCTTATCAGGTCATGAACACTAATAGCTTTAAAACAAATGGAAACCAGAAGAGATGTCTGGCTGCCTAAAGGAGTGAGGAACGTGGAAAGCACAAGTTCAACTAATTTTGTGTTCTTCCAGCAATACAAGCTTTGGAAGGTGGATAGCATTTCCTGCAAGCTCATAGTATAATTCTCTGCAGGGAAGGGGGAAGCTGGGGTCAGGATAGAGGCGAGACTTTCTGTGTTAGCTTCAGCATCCAGACTGCACCTCGGTAAGTGAATCAGAGCGTTGTTAGTGTTGCTTAATGCTCCAGATGCATCCCAGAGAAACTATGACGAAGCATGAGTAGAAAGTCTTAGAAGCAGGTGACACTTTTCCAGGGATGGACAGGAGCACCGCACGGGTCAGGAGCTTCCACTGAGCCATGAACGGCTCTCTTTCTGTCTCTCGGCTGAGGCCAGGCATGTAGAGAAGCGAGCCAACCATATGTGCTCAGGACAACAGGAGGTGCAGAGGATAGGAAACAGGGCTGTCAACAAACAATTCTAAACAACCACAGCGAGCCCCAAGATCCCGGAGGCAGAATGCATTTCCATGCTTAATCATCACCTTATGGACTTTGTATCTTGAACAAACGTGCACTGAAATACTAACTCATAGTCATGTTTTAGAAAAATGTGTTGTTTTGCTTGTGGTTATTTATAGTACAACAACAAAACTCTAGTAGAACTGAACTGAATCTTTATTTGCTTTAGTAGCACTTGAGTCGCGTCCAAGGTAATTTACCAACTTTTTATGCACTTTATTCCAAATATCATGTGTCTGCTGCTGCAGACTGTATAGTACATGTATGTTATTATGTGTGTGACGGAGAGGGCACGAAAGGTCAGCCCTACACGTGTATTATCAAGAGTTTACACAACCTGTCATTCTGTAATTAACTTGAGGTCAATGATTCTGACAACTCGGGGAAAGCTGACATAAGCAAGGTCAATTCCTCCACACACACAAGCAATTATAATGCCTGTAGACATTTGACAGGCTGTAAACTGTGACATTGAATGTGTGGAACATTGTAACGGCATAACAGCAAATTTTTGTATAAATAAATGGTTGTGCAGCAGAGATCCCTTTGGCATGGGATAAGAGATGTAAGTTCAGTCCTTCTGTTTATTTAAATGTTGCTAAATATTGTAAAATGGTAAATTTGAAGCATTTTTACATAATAGAAATAAATATTAAAATAAATTTCTTTTGCAGACACATTAAATTACTTTTTACTACTAGAGGCAAAAGCAACCGACTCTTTTAGCTTATCAAGTTACACTTCTTATTATTATTTAACTGTTTTTTATGGCTAAATGTTTTCCATAGACACATTCTTCAGACAGAGAAGTACAGTATCTTTTTCTTTTTTGAAGGTCAGTCTCCAGTCTGCTTTAGTCAATGGTTTAATCTGGTGCCTCTCAATAACTTACACAAATCCAGGGAAGTAGAGGAAGTACCTTGGTGCAATATCAATATGCTGTCCTAAGACTTTCCACTTTTACTTTTTAAGCAGCAGTACTCCCACAACGAAAAAAAAAGTATCTAGGTAATCAAGGGAACAAATTGTATGTAAAAAAAGGAAAATAGTTTCTAGAGGCAGTCTATGCAGTTCTGTGAAAAACTATGTACACCCACAATTCAGTAGCATGTACAGTCACCTTAAGCAGCAATATACTGAAGTTTCTTACATCTTAGTGGAGGAATTCTGGCCAACTCTCCTTTACAAGTTGCGTCAGTTTATTAAAGTTTGTGGGCTTGAGGTCTGCAAACCTTATTCATTCATGCACAGCTCTCTTAAGGTCCCACCACAGCATTTCACTCATGTTGGGGTCTGCACTTTGACCTTGATTCTTTTCTTTTTCAGCCGTTTCATTATCAGCTAGTATGAGCAGTTTGTTGTGCATTGTGGCGAAACATCTCCACTTTGATATTGTCTGTCCAAAGGACAATATTCCAGACATCTTGTGGTTTATTTATATGTAACTTTGCAAACCTAAGCCATGCTGCCAGGCTTTCCCTTGGCAACATCTACAAAAAAACCTTACTTCAGTCTTTTTCTAATTTCCGATTGCTCTCATGTGAACTTTAATAATTAGCATGCTAACTGAGGCCTGTAGTTTTTGAGATGTAGCTCTTGGGTATGTTTTGGAGTTTGTGCAAAAAATCCTCCATAGTCCTGTAAAATTCTTTTTCACACGACTCTCTGTCGTCAGCCCCTATCACAACTTATAGCTGGCAATGCCAGAGGAAAAATGTTTACCCAATAAAATTCCCATTTTTGGACTAAAGCTCCATAGGCCCCCTTTTCTTCTGGATTATCTTCAGCACCCCCATGTTGAACTAGAAGTTCAGGAAGTAGGAGTTTTTCTTAGTTTTCTGGGTTTAGACATACAAATAAAGTACAGATTACCAGCTCAAGTATAATGCATTGTATTAAAAATGAACTCTGACACAAGAAAACCACAAACAGTTTGTTCAAGACATTTTAGCAGTTGCAACAAATTCACATTTCACAAGTTTAATATATTTGGTTAACAAGATATGAGCTAACTTTATTCCCATACCCCTTTCAGCTGGTCATTTTCCAAAGATTATCACCCAGGTCTGGACAAAGCCATCCCCGGGTGGGGCATAAAATGTGTATTTTGAAAATGTCAGCTTTATTTTCAGGCATTCATGAGATCCTATTGGCAACCACATCACCATGTGGTGTCTGAGTGAACCATATCCATTTATTGGGTAATGACAAATGGACAAATGCTGTCTTTTTTTTTTTTAATCACATCAACCCTTGTGCGAGCACACACTCACATAAAGCTGGTGGTCACCCAAAGCACTTCAGCCAAAGCATGTTTTCAATAAGGCGAGCTAATTTAGCAGACATTTGTGCAAAAACGAAAATCAGCAGAGGCATTAAAGCTTTTCTCCTTTAAGAGCGCACAGAAACAATTAAATGTGCTGTGGATGATTTTAAAACAGGAGCAAAGTATTTGTGGGGGTGGTAGACATGGCATGTCGGGGATTATGGAGCCCATGAGAAACAGATTTATGACAGGCAGTAGTCAGTCTCTAACCAAAACCTCCCGTTGTATTTTGAATCTGTACAGATGAGTGAATCAAACCAATTTTGTTGATGTCATCATTGCTAACCGCAGTGATGCTGATTGTACTAATGTGGTAGTGCCAAGCAGACCGTGACTAGTGATCCTTCCCTCCCGGTACCCTCCCTGTTTTTTATACTCATAAATTTTTTATCTAATTCTGATCATGACAAACCTCTCTGGACAGAAGCTGGCTGATGGCATCTTTATGCTGTTTGAATTATAATGGCACAGACAGTAATTCATCGACTCTCCCTTGCGGAGGGCATCGTATGTAATGCAGCCTATCTTGAAAAGCCGCAGACACCGTGCTCAGTTCACTGGCATTGCAAAATAGAGTCTGCAGGATTGAGAAGTAAACAGTGGCATATTCTCCTTCCCAGATCAACAAACTGGAGTTTTCTTTCCCTCAAGGCTTTATGGCTACTTCCACAGACATGCTGGTGCCTTTATGCTTGTTTGTATGTTTGTGTCATAGTTCCTCATCTGAGGAGGTTATTTTGGGGCAGTAGCATAACACTGCAGCGTAGCATCTTTCTCCCTAAACTTGATAGCATTTCTCCGATACATAAACAGCCAGTATATTCCTTTTTTTTGCCCCAGATGGAAGCTGTTTTATATTTGAGGCCTGTTGCTGATTAATCAGGCGTCAGTTATTTTCTACTTTATTCTGACCCCTTTGGACGGGCTCAATGCAATCAGCTCCAAGTGCAGTGGAAATTGTTTCCTATCCGTATAGCCATGGGTGCAAGACCCAGGAGAGCCTAAGACCGATATCTCCACAATCTACCCAGCTTAGGAGAGTTTAAGATCAGGATCAATTCAGAGCTCCAGCCCTTATCAGATGTCAAAGAGCCTCTGGAACTCCAGGCCGGATTCAGTGTCCCAAACTTGACCCAGGTTGCAAAGAAGGTTTCTGAACGTACGCTCCCATTATGTGGTGAATAATGATGCCCATTAGCCTATTCTGGGAGGATCTGTCAACCCACATGCTGCTATAAAGTAATGTTCCCTGAGAAAAAGTCATCTCTGTGCTTGACAACAACATAATTGATAGCTGGGCACGACTATCACATTTTGCATTTGCTTTTCTCATGGAAAAGGCAAATGTGTGGTGTGAGAGCAGAGCAGGCTGATACCGGGCGTGGGCAGGATTATTACTGTTATGACAGCTAAGGCTAATTGTTTATAGAACTGTTCTATGAGAAAGTGTCTCTTTTTATGACTCACGGTCTACCATCTGTGTATCTGCTGAGAACTTTTCCACTTTAAGCATTAAAATGTTTGCATCATCTCCAAATTCTCACTGAGATCAGTAGAAGCGTGGGACAGAACTCACAAATAAAATGCTGCTTGTTTTTTCCCCCTGTTGAAGATGATATACTGTCACTGTTCTTGAGAACATCTATAATGATGTGGTGCTATTGTTTCAACAAAACAGCGAGGGCCCGTTTCCCTGTTTATTTTTCTCTCTCTCTCGATTTTGTTCAGCCAAACTCACATGCCTAAATTTAACAGTTGCTCAAAAAGGCCTGGTTGGTTTCATGCTGTTATCACAGTGTGTTGCGATCGCTCCCTTAGTCAGCATATCTGAGACAGCAGGAAGAAGCACTGGGCTGACACTGTGTTTTCTGCCTCCACTGAAAAGAGACATAATTTAACCAGCAGATGCCTCCGGGATCTTTTGTGGACACGCGACCTGGAAGAACATAGATAATTAAACGCATAACAAAACCCTCTCCTACTACCGTGTATAGCGGGTCAGTCATTAAATGCAAAAAATCTCTGCACCATATCGTTGACTTTGGAGGGAAACTCGGAAGTCGCTGCACTATTTTACCTCTAGATATTGAGCAATTTCTGCTCTAATAAATTTAGAGAGATGGACATTGAATGTTAAATGGTATATGACTAGGAGACTGCAAAGCCAAATACCTTCTTAAAAAACCTCTACGTTAATGGAGATGAGAGTTTTATGGCTCAATCGATCATATTTTGCAGCACTTGGCTAGGAGAAGTGCACGTTCAGAAATATCCCCGATAAATAAAACCTGATTGCTAGAGCGTCAACAGTTAATCACCCAGTGCAGACACTGTGTTTTCCCTCCAATCGAGGCAATATAAATGATGTATTCTTTGTCTGGTTTAAAATCACTCTCAGTCTGGATGGCGATGAAACACTTATGGAAGTGTTGAACTGAAACTAAAAGGAAAAATACAAAAACAAGTGCACTACAATTTACAATTCCAATCATACTTGTCTGATTAATTTGAAGTGTTTTGTAAACTTTTAGGCCACTAATGCTGAAAACAAGAAGAATTCCAGAAGCAGGGAAGCACTTGTGCGCAATATTGTTTAGCCCTTTAAAGTTGTTTCCAGACCCCCGCCATCAGCCTCCAGATCTGAAACAGCTGAAGTCACAGGCGCCACCCAGGACTATCACAACACTCGTCTTGGCCAGAGGTATGTGGACAATCCCAAGATTGAGAAACACATACTATAGAAATCACCATTTATTACAATAGTAAACATTCTTCTTTTCTTCTTCCTTTCCTCCTCCCACAGTGAATCATCTTTCTTTAGGGTAAACAGGACCACGCCATACATTTCAGCCACCAGACCTGACTTGAAGTGGTACTACTGGTTAATCTGCTACTCATATTCAACTGTTGGTGAATCATTTTATTAGTGCTGGCCTTAAAAATAACGGTGAACTAGGTAGACAAAAATGGGGGAACCCACTATACCTGTAGCTGTGATTTACAGTGGACTGAACATACAGTGGACTCCACTAGAGTAGCATTGCATGATTTAAAGTTGAAAATAATCCATGCTTATCCCATACTGGGACTTGATGCAGTTTCTCATCCACTGTCTGAAACAAGGTGTGTTAATTCTCTTTCCTCTCCCGCTAGGCAAACTTTCTTCTGATTGGCTGCCTCTTGTGCTCCTATCCAAAGCTGTGTGACCATATAAAGGACACGTACCTATCATCATACAGCGCCATGGGTAGAAGCAACTGTCTGAAATCAAGCATTTTTTAACAGTTTGGGATACCTTGAAGTGGAGCCATTGGCTAGCTTGTTAGCTTGAGCAAGTTACTCTTTATCAGGGGCGTAATTTCCAGGGGGGTTATGACCCCCCCAATAATCAGACCCAACCAATATAACCCCCCCAATGAATTATCTTGCATAAATAGGCTGTTGATTTTCTTTACTCATTTCAGTTATTACCAGCAAAATAGTTGCATGTTTAACATCTGGGAATTTACCCAGTTATTTATTTATTTAGACAGAGATCTTGACCCCCCCCCCCCCCCCCCCCCCCCCCAATGTTCAGCACAAGTTATGCCGATGCTCTTTATTAAACAGTATTAAGTTCGATTATAAGAAAACACTTCCTAAAAAAAGTTTGGGCAAATACTGCAGCTGATCTAACATAACCATATTCATGATAGCAGTTAGCATGCCAGCTATCCATTCTTAAGTGTGACATCAAACTCAAACACTGTGGCATCGCTGAGAGTTAAAAAACAGCCAAGATTGTTTTTTTCTTTAATATAGTGTGGCTGCTCTCCCAGGTGTTATAATAAAGTTCAATATCGTGGTATCTATATATAAAAAAAGAGGTTTTACAAGGTTTAACAGATTTAGAAGTTAGTAGGAAGTTAACTTGCTAGTTTCTATCTAAAGAGGATATACCAAATTCTAACTGAGAGATTTCTAAAAAACTAAAATGCACATATCTGCAGTTGAAGACGCGAAACTACACTGATCGATCAGTCTCAATCAGTCCGACTTGCCCCTGTCATTCAGCTCTAGATCCCAGCAGGACTGTGTTCTCAGCCCCCAACTTTACGCCCTGCACACCTAAGACTCTACACCAACTCACCCAACCAATGTCACTGTCACATATGCCAGTCACACCACCGTAGTTGGGCTCAATTTGTCCCACTGGTGCAGAAAATAACCAGAATGCAAACATCCTTAAAACAAAAGAACTCATAATGGATGGATGGAATATGTCTTCACCTTCAGGTTTCTGGGCACTCACATCTTTGCCGATCTCACCTGGACCCACAACACCAATGCCTTGGTAAAGAAGGCTCTGCACTTCCTCCATGTCCTGATAAGAATAACCTGGACTACCGCTCCTCAGTGGAGATGCTCTCCTACTGCCTGGATGTTTGGTACGCAGGGACCACTACTGAGAACAGGAAGGTAATTAACACTGCCAAAAAAGCCATTGGTCGCCCTCTGCCACCCCTGGAGGCCATCGCAAGATCCTCCTGTCTCAGGAAAACCAGGGCCAACACAGGTGACCCCTTGCACCCTGCACACCACCTGTTTGATCCGCTGCCCTCTGGCTGGCGCCTCAGGTCAATCGGGTCCAACACCTCCAGACTCACTAACAGCTTCTGTCCACTCATCCCCCAATCTGAGCCATGGTCAGAGTAACCCCCATCACTCAGGCCAGTCTTACACATCCAGATTCGATTCTATTTATTCCTGCTGTCTACTATTCATTTTTTATTCCAACACAGTTTGTGTGGAGCACTAGTAAAGGGCTATTCTATTCTATTCTATTCTATTCTATTCTATTCAGGAAAAAGCATTGCAACACATTAAAACAACAATTTCATGAACACAGTAGGAGCTAGGATCCAGAATCAGGGTTAATACACTATCAGTTAACAAATGAATGCTCACTCACTAACTGAAAAAAAGTACAGTTGGCAGCTGTTTAGATCTAGCATTTCAGCTTTCACATATGAGTGTAATCTTCACACTTAAGTCTCCCATCAACCAAATGCCCAATGTATATTCAGCAACCCAATCAGGGATTAGCAACCCGTGGAGGGCAAAGAACATGATTGGAAGAGCAGAGGAGCTCAGGCTAGTTCTGGTGGTCTGCCTCACTTCCACTTCTGGTATGTCCATATTACAAACTGTGAAAACTTCCCATGTCCAGAAGAACTGTTACAAGCTTGTAGCTCATTTCAATGTCAGATGTCTTTTCTCTCTTTTTCTTTTTTTTTTTTTTTACCTTTTTCCCTTCTCCCCCTGCATATAATGGCATTCACTGCAATGGGGAGAGCACTTGCTGCTCCCATAAATAAAGGAGAGGTAGGCTCCGGCCTGTTTCATCCATCACTGAGCTGGAGCTGTGTTTGTGGAGCAGGAGGGAGTGAGAGGGCCGGATTCATCCATGTTCCCAGCAGCCATCCCCCTGTGGGAACTTCACACAGCCATTAAACACCTCATGGCAGCCCGTTAGCCATCGGGCCAGCTGAACCGAAGAGAGCCGCAGTCCCACAAGCTCTCCTGCTGTCCCCGAGGACATGTCAACAGGTTTTTCATTTAAAGTTTTAGTGCACATCTCGGGCGCATAAGTCTGCTGATATAGGAGAAATAGAGGCACATGCATCCTCAGTCTTACAGGGAGTCACACAGGTGTTAATGTAGGATGTGAAATACAACGAGAGCTCAGTAGAAAGTGCTATATGAGTTTGTTCATGAACAGAATAATCATTCGCATGCTGCAAAGTTTCTACATGTCAATAAGTGTTTGTTTTTAATAGACAAATATTACAGCTGAGAATTATAATAACAGTCAAGCTATTTAGGAGAATTACAGCTGAAATAACAAAGTGTTCAAATGATGTGAAATCAGCTCTGACGTCTTTTTAAATCTGATTCTGTTGTTCATTAAATGAAAAATGACAGCTTTGAACGCTTAATGATCTACATGGAATTGGTTTAAAACAATTCAGACCAAATATTTATATAATCAGTTTGAATTTCTTCTTGATAAAGCCTTACATAATCCCACATTTCTCGCCAGCCTCTTTGAACATTTTTCGACATTTTTCATGACGTAATCATACGATTCCTGTCAGTCCATGACGCCGGTGATCATTTTAATAAACACAGATGACCCTCGGGATGTGAGCGAGCCGGCGAAACCTGCAGTTTGATGCTAAGGGGATGCGATGGAGTCTAACGTGCCCTTAAATCACCGCTGGGAGTGAAACAAAGTGTTTTTATGGGGGACTGAAATGCAGGTGTTGAATTTGACAGACTCGGCTGTAGATTCCCAAGCTTTTTAAATGCATGCATCTGGACCAATAAAGCTCTGTGTTTATAAAGACAGCAGGGAAGGACACAGATTAGTGTGCGTTTGGCTATCATCCCTTATCACTTTATTAAAAAATCTAAATGAAAAACATAATCATAAGCAGAGAAAACAAACATCAATTCCCTCCCTGCTGCAAAAACCAAACAAGCAGTAAAATTCCCCAGCTCCAGTATTTTCCCCCACCCTACAGTGGGAGTGGTGCAGGCTGCTTGATCTCACCTCAGTCTGATTAATTAAAGGAGAATGCAATGGACTCTCGGTGTCTCCAGGGGTTTCACGTAGCCATCCCAAAGAGTCACGTTGGATCACAGAGGGAGTCAACAGCATTGTGTTGTTGAGTAAAACTGAAGAGGTGGCACTCCTTAAAACCACACTCCACATGCCTGGAATTCCTTCTGACCGCACAACTGGGCAGAAGCAGATGCTTGATTGATGAATGGGATTTATTAAGTGTGTTTTCTTCATCAAACAACTGTAGCGTCTTTGAACTCCGTGGGATTTAATATCACGGCAAGTTCACTCTTCAGCATTGGGTTATGAGGCTGTAAAAAGTTTTGCACCCAAAGGGAGTTTGTGTATCTAAAATTTTCTAGTCATCTATAAACACACGTCATTGCTTATCAGTTTTCACAAGTTTCACTTTGCAGAGGGTTTGCGAGAATTTCACAGAGTGGTAAAAGAGCAGAAAATAAAGTCATTAATAATCTCATTTTTCCTTCAACCCACCAAGTCTGTGGCAATAAATGCATATCAAGAAAGTAATAAACATCAAATTTGCCACTACAGTTAGGAGGCCTGTTGGTCTTTTCCTCATTTTCTGCATTATACACCTTGCTAGTACCACCTCCATCAGCACTGCTTTAATTCTTTATGGAATAGATTCAACAAGGTACAGGAGACATTGCTCAGAGATTGTGGTTCATGTTGACATGACATCATCACACAGTTTCACAGATTTGTTAGCAGCACATCCACAGTGTGAATCTGATGCCATTTGAGTGCAGTGAACTCATTTCCATGTTAAAAAACAACAACAAACAAACAAAGAAACAGTTTTAAATCATTTCCTACTAGAAACGGTAGTGATCAGAAGATGGATGGACATGGTCAGCAACAATAGTCATGTAAGCTGTGGTGTTAAATGATGCTTAGCTGGTACTAATGGGCCCAGAATGTGCCAAGAAAACATCCTCCCCCAGACTGAACATTTGCTGTAAGGCAGGATGGCTCAATGCTTTCATGTTGTTTGCTGCAAATTGTGACCCTAGCATCAAAATATGGGAGCAGAAACAGAGACTCATCAGACCAGGCGACATCACACTTGGTGATCCTGTGTGAACGGTAGTCTCATTTTCCTGTTCTTAGCTGGGAGGAATGACACCCATCTGGTCTTCTCCTGCTTTTGCCCGTCTACTTCATGGTTCAATGTGTTGTGATTTCAGGGATGTTTTTCTGAAACCTACCTTGGCAACAAGTGTTTGAGTTGCTGTTGATTTCTTAACAGCACAAAGCAGTCTGGCCATGCTCCTCAGAGCTGTGGCATCAAAAAGCCTTTTGGCCCAGAGAATTGCTACTTACTTTTTTCTTTTTCAGACAAATCTCTATAAAGCCAAGTAAGTGTGAGAACAACCCAGTAGATCTGCAGTTTTTGATATAGTACTGACTAGAGATGGGTACTTGTATCCGGTACCCCGAATCTGATGAAACACCTGGCGACGTATAGCGTTTTTTTAAAAGCCGAGAAATGCGCCGTATTTGATAGCTTGCTGCGAGACCTCACACCGGTACACCTACTGCGGGTGTGGTGCCTGTTATCGGACCCGGAGTTAGCAAAATCCCCCAACCCGAAGAGGAGAGTCCTGGCCCCTAGCCCTGCCAGTGGAGCAGAAATGATGATGGATGATGATGGCAGCAGCAGCCGTTCTTCTCTGACGAGCAGCTTAATGTTGTTCGTGTGTAATTTACGTTGAGTAGGCTAACCACGTTATCAAATTAATGCATGTAAGGTGCACTAGCAAACACCGTCGTAGTTACATGCGGCTGTCTTCTTGTTTGATGGCAGATACTCCCTTCACCCTGGCCAAAAAGGCTAAAATGACTAAAGAAAAAGTGGAAAACAGCTAAACATGAGAGGTTTTTGGACAAAGTTTGTGTTCTCCATTCTTTAAGCACCGGTTCGAGCACCGTTTAAGCACCGGCACCGTTTCAAAAGTCCGGTTTGGCACTGGTATCGGATAAAACCTAAACGATACCCATCCCTAGTACTGACAACTATTCCTCAAAATCCCTTAAATCACATTTCTTCCCCATTCTGATGGTTGGTTTGAACCTCAGCAGGTTGTCTTGATCATGTCTACGTGACTAGATACAGTGAGTTTTTGCACTGTGATTTGCTAATTAGATTACATTAATGAGTAGCTGAATGTGATAAAATGGCAAGTTAGTGCAAACTAAATATCTAAATGATTTTAAACATGGTCTCAAATAATCAGATCAACAGTGTAAGTAGTCCCTGTGAACACAAACCCGACCAGGTTTCGGACAGTTTTACCTTGACTCCGTATAAAGTCAGTGAGAGGAGATATCCCTAATATGGTCAGCTCAGGTATCTAGTTCCATGCAACAAGCCATTCAACCCTTTTGATTCAACCAATGAGAAGAACATTGAACTAATTATTTTAGACAGAAAAATATTTATAGTGGGCTGCACCGAGGCCCAGAATAGAGTAAGACAAATAGGTAATGAGATTTATACCTGTGGAATCCTCTGCTATTAGAAATATTAAGTCTTTAATAAAAGGACAGGTGCAGGTCTGAATATTAATAGTACATTAATGTTTGCTCAGGTGTAAAGGTTTCTGAAAAGGTTAGAGGTCAAAATTTCCAGTTGATAAGGGTCTTCATGCGGCCTTAAGAGGAAAAAGCACAACACATAATGTTTGAGGTGCTTAAATCCAAACCAAAGTCATTGTTACAACCTAGAAACTCAATTTTACTAATGATTTGTAAATGTTCTATACAGCCCTAGTGATTTCTATTAGCTGTTAATAGGTATTGGTCTCAATGGGTAAATCTCCTCGCCTTTCCCCCTGCTTAGCTTGTCTTTTAGAGTAATTTAACTGAGGCCAAAAGGCATAAAAAGCCCCACTTTGGCTGCTCTGTGAGGGAGTGTGCCTGTCTGTGTGATAGACAACGTGATTCTAAAGCATCGCTCTGGGCTCCATCATGCAGCGTGACAGCAAGGACACGGCCCTGGACCCGTGACAGCACCCATAAGTCTCTATCGGGGCCCCAGGCGGGCTGTCTCATGACTCTGTGCAGGTGCCTCCTGTTCCTGCCAGAGTCGCCAGCAAGTCAGCCCCTAAATGGCTCTCCTCCTCCTTCGTCTCGTCTCACATCCTCTTTAAGCTGAGCTCCATCACGTCACTCACTAAGATGTTCCACAGCCATGGAGGGGCTTAGCGCGCGACGCCATGTTTAGTCATTAGAAAGCAGGAGATCCTGTGAGACGGCCTATGCAGTATCAAATGTCACATCTGACAGCAACTAGAGAGAGGAGCAGCATGTGAGCCAATCAAGGGGTAATAGATCAAAGAGAAGAGCATATTTGGTCAATCTACACTCTTATAGAAGAAAACACTGCCTGAATGGAAATATTCTGCGGTAAAACAAGATTTTAAAACAGATAGCCAAGTGTAGTGGCACTATTACTTATCCCTATAAACAGATGTCTACATATAAATATACAGACTTTGAAGACAGGGGACAAGATTCCTGGCACTGGATGCTTTCTGGCTTCCTTATATGAACTGCATGTAGCTATTGTTCTGTAGTCAGGTTTGAATGCAGCTAAACTGTCTATCCAAACTGGCGCTTTGGGACAGAGAACATTTCTCCTTTTCATGCTTTGAGAGGTGAGGGGTAAATCAAAAATATTTTTTTAAAAACTGCGTTTATATATTAAGGTACTGGGGTGGAAATAACATGACACTGTGCAATGATTTTCCTTTGGCCCTGCTTAACATTTGCTCCAAATAAGAAATTTTCATTTTGAACATTAAAAACCACCTGAGTTTAATCAGATGTGACCAGTGTTGGTCAAGTTACTTAAAAACAGTAATTAGTTACTAATTTCTGATTACTTCTACAAGAAAGTAATCCTGTTACTTTACTGATTACTTATTTTCAAAAGTAAGTTACTTTACTACTTAGTTACTTTTTAAAAAACATGATATACAACCTGAATACGTAATGAACCAATAGAATTTTCAGCCCAATTCTAGTTTTTCTGCATAATCCATCATCTATAATTGAATCATGTGAAAAAGTCTATTTTTTTAAAATTGTTTTATTAGTTTTAATCTTCTAATTTTATGCACATTGCATTAAGCAAAAATTTAATCCTATGCAACTGTCTTTGACTTGAAGAAATTGTTGAACATTTAAACCTATTTTCTGCATATTCAAGCATATAAAATAAAATAATGTTTTGTGTTTACACTCACTCTTTCAAATAGATGCAAGTAAAACGCAGCAAAAAACAAATAAAATCAAAGATTCAGCAACACTGAGTCCTGCCACTCTTGAATCTATTGTCACCTGTTTAGCAGGAGTTGGGCGGGCGGAGGTTTGCCTGGTGCTGCAGCGGTCATGTCAGTGAGAGGATCCGGTTGTTTCTCTGTGAATTTCACATTCCCATGACGGCGTGCTAGGTGCCTGCTCAGATTTGAAGTTTAAGTTTTCGCTATAGAAAGAAGTTTTCTTCCCACTCAGAATGTACAGCAGATGCTAAAGTTTTTGTCACTTTTTACGGAACCAAACTCAAACTAATGTCAGTACTTCCAAGCTTTAAACCCTGCATGGTCGTACTCCCTCCCGCACGCCATATTATCCATTGATCTGCACACGTCTGTTACCACGAACGTCACACGCTCGTACGTCATTGTCACGAGACACTCTCACAAACAAAATCATGGTTTAGTATCGTAGTAACGCAATGTGCTTATGGGAAAGTAACTGTAATCTAATTACTTTTTTTGCACTGGTATTTCATTACTTTACTCATTACATGAAAAGAGTAATTGGATTACGAAGTTACTGCCCATCTCTGGATGTGACTGATAAAACTATAAAATAAAACTATAAAATATTTACATTACATATGCACAAAGTTACACAACATTGCATGTTCATTATCAGCTCAGTCCAGATCACTCTCTCTGTTCATCATCTCACGAGCACTAAAAATATGGCATGCAAATTCAAGAATATTATGAGAAGTACACTTATGAATTTCATTTCTATATTACCTATTCCTATATTAAGAATGATAATGAGTAGATATGCTCATCTAAACACAGTAGAAGCCATCCTTAATCTCAACAATGTGTTTAGCGCATACGTTTTGGGGTTTGGCCGCTTTGAGGGAGGGGAGGGACATTCACCATCTTTAAATGTGTGGGGTGCCACGTCTCCTCCTTCACCAAAATGCAATTGCAAAACCTTGAGAGATTCTCTGAAAACTATTGAAAAAGTAAATTTGAAAAAGAAAATACAATTAAATTTTAACTGCTTTTGTAAACAATGATCAGCTCATGGAACAGGAAGAATTAGCACAGATATCAATCATCTAAATATCCAAACACTGGTCAGACTGGTTTTCGTGGTTACTTTGAAAGATTTCCCCAACTTTTGTAACCCAGTTAAAAGTACTAGTTATCAAAACTTGGAGAAATCTTTTTAAGAGAAGGGGAAGAAGCTTGACTCGTGTAGCAAAGGTGGACATGCAGATGGATAGCGTGATGCTAGAGACAGGGTGAGATGGAGGCAGAAAAATAAAAAGAAGAAGAAAGAAAAATTCTTTTAACATCTTCTTTTGATTTTATTTGTGCATTTATTTGTGACCTGTAACCTGCCACTGATTGTATTTTATTTTTCCCATGACTTGAGCAGTATTTGATCACCTGGCATGGACAGGCGCGCTGCTGGGACCGAAATCTGTCTTTACTGCCTCCACAGCTGCGATTCGTCATAAACGGGAGGGATGCGATTAAAAGTAAATAACTCGACAAACAATTAGCCAGTTTAATGGCTTTCGAAACTCCAGACGTACTCTTGCACACACTCACACTCGGTTTTTATAAAGGCACTGGCATGGTATGCGCCTGCATGGGCCAATTGGACTCTGGCTGTAAAACTGGGTTTGTGAGGAAACAGACCATGCACTCGACAGATGAAAAGGCAAATGTCCCACTGAGTCTGTAAAGGCCTACTCAGAACTTTAACAGACAATCACAGCTTTTCCAGCAAATGCAAACAAAAAGATGGACTATAAGAAAACAGCCACTTGCTGCAGACAGAGTAGAGTACTTCTTTTATTCAGAATTTTTTTTTGTTTACTGTCCTCAGATTTCGACCATATATGCAAATCTAAAGATTGTCTATCCATTAAAATAAGTTTGTTCAAAGAGCTAAACAAATAAGAAATATGAGACCAGCATTCTGAAGAGAAAAACAGCCTTTAAAACAGCACTGACTTTAGAAACTAGTAATAACTTGGTAAAAAAAAAAAAAAAAAAACCAGCTCTGGAGCTGTCTGAAGTCTTTCACCACAATGCATTGTGTGGCTCACTTTATATGTCTAGGTAAGTAAGTAAAGTAAAAGTAAAGCTCTGAATGACTTTGTCTGGGAGACGGTTTTTTTTAGACTGACAGAGGTCACAACTGCAAAGTTTTACATAAATAAATATATAAAACACAAATTCTCATGCTGCTGGTGTCATAGTTTCATCATGAAAGCTGCAGTAATTGTCATTCATTTTGACAAAATCACTAAAAATTATATTTATTGCCACAGCTGCTGGGGTGGATGTGGATGGATGTTTTTTGGTAAATGTAGGCCGTGTGTGTGTGTGTGTGCAGTCTGTATTTTGAATTAGAAGTGCATTCGTACAGCCAGACTAAATGTATTATAGCTACTGAGGAGCTTACTCATTATAAAACTGTATATTTTAAACAGAGAATAGCTTCAGCCTGCATATTTTCCACTCATTTTATTTTGATGGCTTCTTGCAGTTCACTTTATATTATTTTGGCTCAAAGGATGAAATAAATATCAGCTACTCATTTTTTAAATTATGCTATAAATGGACCAGTTCTTCTCACTTCTCCCGGTTTCTGAACATTGTCAGCTATTATCATTATTATACAAGCAGTTTTATAATATTAAGTTATGAAAACTGATTTGTACTGTTTTAGTGGTCATTCCGTTTTGTTTTATCCCCCTGGCATCTAATTTGAAGACATGAGGACAATCAGATAAGCGAACAAACCGGGTTTAATAATTCTTGTACCTCTACTTTTTTTTTTCTTTTACCTAGACTGCAAAAATATATGTAGGCCTTAATAAATTGTGTGTACTTTATTTATTAATACCTTTAATGTGTATTCTTATATTTCTCTGTTTTATTCATGATTCATTTCTTGTTGCATACCATGGGTCAGAATAACAATATTTCAATCCTGTGTATATTATGTGCATATTGCAGAACTGACAATAAAAAGGACTTTGAGACATGCAGGGTCAGTAGGGGAGAATAAGGGAGGGGCTTTCTGCAGTCACTGACATGCTGTTTGATATATGGATGCACAGTTTATATACTTGATGTTGCCTTCTTTCAGATGCATGTCAGCAGAAATCAGGTTATGATTTGTTGTTTATTTAGATTTAGTTTTATTTGTGTTTCACTTACCTGTGCAGGTGGTATTCTTTTATTATTTTTATTACTTTGGTTTGGCTGAACTGCCTCATGTTAGATTTTTTTTAAACTTGCTAATAAATGCCAGAGTTTTCTACCAAAAAAACCTGCTTCTTGACAAGATTTCTGTCAAAGCAACGTCTTCTGCTCTTGATACGGGGCTGCAGCACGACAGATGGGTATCTGGTTTTACTGTAAAAGAAAACTCCTACGTTGCTCCCGAGCTTGTTCTGCATTAGAAATGTGCCTCTGCTGGGAGGATGTTTTTGCTTTCAAACCAGCTGCAATCCAAATATTTTCTGAGAGATTTCATTGCCCAAAGGCGCTTTTCTTCAAAATCACAAAAACCCAAAGGACAGCATTAGCATAATTTAACAAACCTTAGCTGTAATTACCCATTTTTTTGCATTACGTACCGCTGTGGTGACACAACACTGTAGATAAAGTTGAAATAATACATGAGATTCCTTTGCCAGAACTATACTGCAAACATTTGACTTCACGTTACAAGTCAGTGAGAGAGGGGGAAGGCGAAAGGCTGTAGGATTCCACTGATGTTTGTGCCATTAAAAACATGCATCCTCTTGTGAATAACAACAGAGCCGCATCCAAACGGGGCTGTTGTGTCGAAACCTTAGATCACCAAAGGGAGAAAGGAAAAACTGTTTTTGCAAGTTAATGTCCTCCTTTTGTATTTACTTCTTCAGAAATACAGTGCCATCTGACTCCTCTTGTATCCGTGCACGTACCCATTAAAGGGTGAACTCGCGATGGGTCAGATAGATGCATAATGTGTGTACTTTTTATGGCGGTCATTGAAATGTGCTGCAATATCCATTAGGAATAATGGCTCTGTGGACAAATAGAGCTGGGTGTCTCTGAGGTGCTGATTGAGTCGGCAGATGGAGTATAAATTATGATGAAAAGGCATCAGCAAGGTTGACCTCCCTCCGTTTATGCTTAATCTGCAGCCAAGGAGAGATTTTATTTTCCTTGCAAGATCAGGGGAAAAAATGGCCGGGGAATCATTCTGCTAAACCCTCAGTTGGCAGGCTGCGTCTCGGAGTGGTTCAGCATCTGTTGCTTTATTTTCCAGTGGAAGTCTCCGCTCTGTTTTTTCTTTCTTTTCTTTTTTTTTTTGTTGAAATTGATTAATCTTTCATAACAGGAGGACTAAAAGTCTTAACTTTGAAAATCTCCCACATTTTGAGTCCGGTTTATAAAGTGATTTGGCATCAGGAGCCAAATGGGGAACAAACAGCCCTGAGGTGGTATCAGCGTAATAGAGGTCAGAGCGTATTAAATGAAATGAGTTTATTTAAATAAACATGCATAATGACTTTTTCTGGTCTGCTCTCAAATGGTTCTCTGCTTGCCATGTTTTGGTAGTAAAGTTTAGTTTGGTATCATAGCAATTAAACAAAGGAGTCGTAAAGCAGAAAATGATAAAAGTAATAAAATAACAAGTGAAAAGACAAATGTATTAAAAGAGTAATATATCACAGCTGGCCTCAAAAGCCATCTAAAATAACTTTGAAGGTTTGGGTGTTTGTTATATTAATAAAAAGCCAAAAACATAACATCTTAAAGGTCATGCGAACGCCACCAGTTACTGATTACGATTAGAGATGACATAACTCTTTTCACTTTCCCGACCTGACTCGGGTAAGGGAAAACAACAGCACAGACCATTTCCCATCCCGAACAGTTGCGTTTACCGAAGCCTGACTCTGACCCCTCTCCCCGTGTCTCCGTCACACACCTGCGCAGCCGAGGACCTCAGGGACGGTCCCCGTTCAAGCCTTGCACGGGGCCTCGGGCCTCCCTGTCGCGCCTGATGTATGTCAGCGTGTCCCAGGGTCCTCTCCCTGTAGGTGTGGGTCTCCCTCCAGAGGCCCGATTAAAACCCGGCCTGCTCTCTCAGCTGTGTTTGCTGCTTGTCAAACAGTCTGGTTTATGGGCTTCATTAGCGGAGGAGGTGGGTTACATATGGGGAGTGTGTTTTACTGCCACTGGCTGTCTGTAAAGGCCAGAGATCACGACTTGTCTGACACTCAGTAAATCAGCTAAGGTTTTACAAATTTTGGTCCAGTGGAACGCAAGTGGAGGGAGAAAGAGGAATACGAACCGTTTCGCTAACAGTTTTAAGACATGAGAATCTCCAAAGCACTGCTGTGACTACACAGAATACTCTAAGACTTTATGATATGTAATCAATGCTCAGCCGTGTTTATGGGAGTTGTCTATGGGGTATTTTTTGCGTGGAGGAGTTAATAATTCGTTCAATGTGACTTTCTTCTGTGTAGCTTTGTTGCCGAGTCCTGTTGAGCGTCTGCAGCTTAGCTTAAGCTCAGTGTTGACATAACTCCATTACAAAACATTTAGATCAGTGTGACATGACAATCTGCCATTTGATGCAATTAGTGTTTTTCTAGGGGCTCTTATTAAATACTGTCATAAGTGATCCAACACAGAAAATAACCACCACAACAATCAATAGAAACAGAGTAATCCATCTTTAGTTTGATGCTTTAACAACTTTTTTGCTAATATTGAACATTAAAAAGTCACTTCTAAACATTTTTCTTAAGATGGTTAATAGAAGAAAAGAAGAAAAGAACAAATCAGCTCCTGCACAGTCATCTGTCGTTAATTTATTTCAACAAAAGCAATTCAATGGCTCGAAAATTCCCTTTGCACCATGCAAGAACAATGCATTAGTTCCTGGATTCAGATTATTTGGTGATATTACCTAGAAAACATTCAGAAATTGTCTCCCAGGTTTTCGTATTTCGATTTGATTTGATTTCTGAAAGTTGAGACATGTCCGCCTTTGCCCTTTATTCTTTTAAAAAAGATCCCTATAGATCTGGATGTAAAGCTAATCACATCTAGGTTGAGACAAATTCCACCTCTGGTAAACTTTTCATGCAAATCCATCCATAACTTTTTGATTAATCCTAAGAAATAAGCAAACCTTCTTGGCGGAGGTTATAAAGTTACATTAAAATTGACCTTCTCCACAGCAGACATTATTTCCTTACCTTGTTACAGAAAGGAAACCACAGGAATTGATGATGGCTCTGTTCCATTAAGTGTCCCAGGAAGCCTTGACAGTGAACCAACATGTACAAAAGCAGAACCTCCTCTAAGAGAAATACAGCCATCATTAATCACATCAAAGCGTCTGCTTTAAAAAAAGGGGGTCTATTACACAACCTACATCTGAAGGTCCACAGCAAATTTTTCTTAATACTTAAAATGGATTCAGTTCAATACTACATTTTTTCTAAACCTCCCATCCAGACATATGTTAAAAGAAAACGCTTGTAAAATTATTTGTGCATTGCTACACTATTTAAAAGCATATTGCGCATTTAGATTTCATCAACCTTGTAGTATAGTCCGTGCACTCCTCCTCCCTGGATGAAAAATTTCAGCATCTGTTGTTCATTTCATGTTTTACTACTAGTCACAAGATGTTTCCTTCTCTGAAAAGTGCATTCTCATAGTGTGCTCTGGAGGCTTCGGGTTTCCACTTTACATTTGTTTGTGTCGCATATTGGACTGTGATTGTCTTCCTTACTAATTGTAGAGTCACAAATACACAAATAGAGTCACACAAGTACTGAGATTTCAGGTAAGCATAGACGATGTTCCTTCCTTAAGAAAATAATGGTTAAACCAACTTCTGCTTTCAGTGATGCTAAAACATCCAAGGTTAGGAATAATGTGCAAGAGATATTTCCATTAAGAACTTAAAAGAGCTTCTGAAACCTGTGGAAAACATTATATTGTCTCTCTCTCTGTCTGTGTAACCACAGGCTAAGTGGTTAAAATATTAAATGAAAAGTGGTAATGATTTCACAGGGTCTTTAGAGACTAACGAGCTAAAAATGAGCTTGCTGACATTCTCACTGACTCGCTGACATTTAAATGCAAAGGTCAGTTAAGAAACTTTAGCGCTGACATTTACTGGGTCATAGCTGCAAAAATATCAACAGTCACAGCTAAACTGTAATAAAACATTGATTTTATAAACTTGGAAACTAAGTATAAAAGTTTTTTAAATTACCATCAACTATAAACGGGTTTGAAGTGAGAATTTGAAATAAAGATGCAAAGAGTTGACGGAAAAGACGGAACAATTTATTTAAATCTGCTAAATATAATCTAAAATGACAGAAAGGTTCAACAGTTTATATTTCTGTAATAGTTAATCCACCCGTGTCCACAGGCTCTTTAATCAATATTAGATTTTAAATGCTAAAATATAATTATTCTTCTTGTCTGATTTTTCACATTTGCTGTTTTACAAAAAAAAAGCAAAATAACAAATTTGTAAAGCACGTTATTATTTTTGACTAAGATGCCAAATTCTAGCTATTTACTTGCATTCCTGAACAGAAAAAGTAAATTTACTGTTTTTATTTCTGACTTCTCAAGTCAGAAATTCACTTATCTTGTTTTTATCTTGTTAAATGTTCAGATGCTGAGTGACTTGTACTTCTTTGTTCTGAACACAACTGTGTTTTACCTCCATCCTTCTCTCAGAGAGTTGTGATAACTAACCAGGATTTTGTCATTTAAAACCTTCTAATTCAGCAGGTCATACAACATATAAATATAGCAGTTATGACTAATTTTAACTAACATTAATGGTGATTTTGCCAGCTTTAAAACTGGGATTCTAGAAATGAAGAAAAATGCTTTGGAAATGATTTAAAGTAAACCTTCGTCTCAGTGATAGACGCTTGTTTTACCATTTCATACCTGTATAGTCATCTGACGACAAAAACAGGAAAATATGTACTAAAGAACAGCTTTATTGGGAGTTTGGCCAAATTAAAATGAGATCAATGTGAGCACAGAAAGCATAACATGCATAGCCGTTACCCTGCTGATGTGGGGACACTGCTATTAGAAATAAAATTACTTCCCTGGGACTTCAGTTCTTTGAATATCAGTAGTACATGCCTGGACTGGTATAGCCTGACTGATTCAGATTAAAAGCTATTTTTAAAACCACCTGGGCTGTAACTGAATCATTTCCTGCAGACCGATTGGAGCGCAGATAGTATAAAAGTCGTACCTAGTCAAAATAAAAATAATGTAGCTTTAGCTAGCTTATCCAGCGCCTGTATACTGTAAAATACAATGACTGTAAATGAGATAACAGTGTCATATTGAAGTTTCAACTGCTTGTTCAATCATTGTGCTTGAATTGACATTTTTAGTCTCCGTTGTTATCACTTTGGCACTCGTGATTTTCCTGAATCGCTAGGTAAAATGGCTTGGGATAGTACCAAACTTTCTTCTACACAGGAAAAACTGCGTTTAGAGTAAAATGGATGATAAAGCTAGGTATGCATTAGGGAGAAGTATTTCAGACCATGATGGCAGAACCGTGTTGGGACGCTACATCAGTTTCAATGAATTAGAAATAAGAAGTGGATTTATGGTTTGGTTGGTAAGCTATCGAGTCAAAATTACTGGACACTTACCAGAGTACTTATTATATCAAAACCTTCTGCCACAAATCTAATGTTTGGAATTATTAGAACTTACTGGTTAGAAATCTGTATTTCCACCAACAAGTAAGGCCACTTAATGCCAGTGAGTGAATGCATATGGGAGCAAATTTGTTCCATCGCGTGGAGATTTAGTTTGTTGTAACCTTATATCTTCTAAGCATTTCTTGTGGAGACTGAGTGAGGAATCATAACAGGAGTCTGCATCGGTATACTTAATGCAAACCGACTGTTGGCTTTAACTGGCATTTTAAATTCTCACCCAATCAGGATGTTGTGACTATTAATGCGCTGGGAAATAGTGATGCACACTTTTAAGGCCAGTGCCAGACATGGCAGGCGCACTGCTCTGTGGTAGTGAAAGCTGTTATGTTACCCAAGACGTAGTTTAGTTTAATGATGCAGGGAAAACGAGGGCTTTCCCCTGAGCTTGCTTTCTGACTATCCCCATTTTTCAAGCAATTTCACCTGTCTGCAGTTGGTCTAGGATCGCAGAATGATGTTGTGTTGAAGCATGACATTGATGTCTTTTAGGGTTTAAAGACTTTGTTGTGGAAAACTGGAAAACAAAGGACTCCAGTCTCCAGTAAAGCACTGAAATACCTGCATGTGGGTGTGCTGTCACTGTGGGACCTTTAGTACTTTGGCACTGAGCTGACAGGCTAGCAAATCTGGCAACTTTTATACTCCTCTGGCAGTTTTCATCATCCACTTTCCTGGTGGTCTTCATCCCAAGTCACTGCATTCAGTTGTCTAAGTTCTCATAGAACAGCCTGGCAGGCAGGCAAACCTGGCCAAAGAGCTTTTCATACAGGGAAAGACGAATGTGTGTGGCACATTTCACGCTGGTACATGAGCGTGTGCATGGCGGCGGTGGTGGTGGTGGCGGTGTCTAGTGTGGGAGCAGGCAGCTCTGTGGTGAATTTAAACAGCTCACTGAGGACGAGGCCCTGGCAACCCAATGTACATCTAAGGCAACGCTTCATATAAAAACGGCAACATGCGTTTAATCTCCTACATGAAAAATAGAGCAGCCCCCCCCCCCACAGACACACACACACACACACACACACACACACACACACACACACACACACCCACAGACACACACACACACACACACACAAAGCAGCACTGAGTTCTCTAACAACACCGATGGGGGTGGAATAATTCATGGCAACACAGGCAAAGTGTCCTCATGCAGCAGCTCTATAAAAATAATCCCATAACATCATCACACTCACCCTATTGCTCGCTGCGCTCATACAAGGCACCTGGGAGAGGTCGGCTGGCCTTTAAGCCTCATGACTCAGACTTCATTCAATGGACCTCCGTGTTTCTTTGAGAAGAAAACTTTGGAAGAAAGTGGGAGGTTTTTTTGTGAAGAATGCAAATCCTAGGTTATTTTGACAATCGAAATACTGCAGTATGTTGGAGCTTCTTCCCGGGTATATGAAAATACTCTGCAATGCCAAAACTGAAGGGCTGCTGTTCAGGAATTATGTCTGGCGTGTTTATCATCTGTGTAGTTTAGTGTATTGGCGAGCTCCAACTACAAATGGACCCGGTGATACTGGT
This sequence comes from Haplochromis burtoni, assembly GCF_018398535.1. Lineage (NCBI taxonomy): Eukaryota > Metazoa > Chordata > Actinopteri > Cichliformes > Cichlidae > Haplochromis > Haplochromis burtoni. Next base: position 3,096,636 of record NW_024582367.1, on the reverse strand, counting down.
GATAAATTGATATAGCATGTTCCAAATTGTCAAGAAGAGTCTGGGTATCTTAAAGATATGTGTATGAGGCAATGTTGTAAAACAAAATTTACAGTGTCGATGTACAAAACACCAAAGTAGCAAAACTGCAGTTCATCCACTTACCACTAGAGGCTGGCTCTAAAAGAGTCAATCCCCATAGGCTGCCATGTTAAAATGCCAATTTTATTGGAGAAATAAACTTCCTTTACACCCTGGTATGAAACAGTTTTAGCCTCTATGGATCTGTTCTCGCTTAGTTATGAATGCATTATAGATAAATTTTATAATAAATAAATGTATCTGGATACTGGACATAGAAGTGGCTCATTTATAGTGTTAAGGTTTAAAGTTACAGTGCACGCAGCTGTAGTCCATAGTTGGGCCTAGTTCAAATTTCTAAACCGTTATGGTCATAAGGAACACACCTGTCTGTCTCTGAATTGTTCCCATGATCTTTAACTTTATGTATGTAACATTTAAATCCAAACTAACAGGAAGAATCAAATTGGTTTTTGGTGTAAACAATGGGATTTTTTTTTTTTTTACTTCGTTTATTTGCATTAATTTCAGCTCAGTGCAAGAAGTTCTCCTGGCATTTACTATAATTTCTTTTCACTCTTCTTTTGATTTTTATTGTGCTAAACAATTAGAATCTTTAGCAACAGTAATTAATCATTATTGATCTCATCCTGACCGGACAATGTCATTTGACAGCCCTGTTAGGATCAAATCAAAAATCAAAATTTATTTATATAGCACATTTTTAAGACCGAAGTACACCAAAGTGCTTTCCAGTAAAACCATGATACAGATAAAAATCACAATATAAAATATAAATTACAGATATAGAATATAAAATAATTACATAATCTAAATGCAAAGCCAGATGTAAATTATCCTAATTAGCCTTGAATGGCAGGTTAAACAAGTACGTTTTTAGACGTGATTTAAAAGATTGAATAGAATCTGATGCGCGAATATGAAGAGGAAGAATATTCCATAACCTGGGTGCGGCAACGGCAAAGGCACCTCCTCTGGTCTTCAGCCGAGACCTAGGTTGCACTAAGAGCAGTTGGCCCGATGATCTTAGTGCTCTCTTAGGGCTATACAGACAGAGGAGATCAGCTAGGTAATCAGGTGCCATATTATTTAGGATTTTATAAGTAAACAATAAAATTTTAAAATCAATTCGATATTTAATAGGAAGCCAATGTAAGTTGGCTAGAACAGGGGTGATAGAATCGTACTTTCTAGTGCCAGTTAAGAGATGTGCTGAGGCATTTTGGACCAACTGCAATCGCTGGAGGAGGGAAGATTGGAGGCCCAAGTAGAGAGAATTACATTAGTCTAGTCTTGAAGTGATGAACGCATGAATGAGTTTCTCCAGATCTTTGCGTGGTATATAAGGTTTAGCCTTAGAAATTAGGCGTAGTTGGTGGAAGCTGGTTTTTACCACAGTAGAAACCTGTTTATCTAGTTTGAAGCAACTGTCCATGAAAACTCCAAGATTCCTAGCAGCATCAGTAAGGTGATTAGCAACAGGCCCGAGTGTACCAGTCAGATGCCCCAGAGGCATATTCCTATCAAAAACAATAATTTCTGTCTTCTTTTCATGTCTAAGTAAGAGTTACGTGATAACAAGTCTTTGACATCCCTCAGACAATCAAACAGAGGATGTAGTGAAGATGAAACATCCCCAGTCAAGTGGAGGTAGATTTGAATATCATCAGCATAGCAGTGAAAAGAGACCTTATGTTTTTCAAAAATGGAACCCAAAGGCGACATGTACAGAGAAAACAACACAGGACCCAGTACTGAGCCCTGGGGCACACCACAGCGGAAAAGGGCAGATGAAGAGGAATATTTTCCCATCATGACAGAGAACGACCTCTCAGAGAAATATGATTCAAACCATGAGAGAACATTTCCTTTAAGGCCTGCTACTTGTTCTAACCTTGTATTATGGACTGGAAGCACTGACTTTGGACTAACTCTATTATATTCAGACCAGACTGTGCACGCTAAGATGCAAACAGTACTTTCTAGTGTTGATCGAGCAGATGACGAAGTCAACTGATATTTCAGTTGGCCCCCGCACAGCTTTAATCTGTCGCTTCCTTTTCTCCATTTTGACCATCGACTACTTTTTCACTCAGTTTCATTCCAATTTTTGTACATGACCATTTTCAGAGGAATGTTTGTTTGTCTGTTAAGCCACTTACCACTGACCTATGAATCACTTAAGCATACAAAACACACTCAATGGATGTGTCTACACATAACAATCAACTTGGCAAAGAACTAATTTACAATGTAATTTTATCTTTTGGCACCTGTCTTTACTTGCAGCCTGTAGCTAGACATGAATTCTTCCCAGTTCTTGAATTTATGAAAAATGCCAAAGATAACACACTCTAACAGGCATAAATTAGTACTTTTGCACCAACAAGATGACTCCCAAAGAGCCGTTAGCTTAAGACTTGGCATATCTCGTGTGTCCCAAAAAATTGAGGAAACAGGCCAAATGGAGACAAAAGAAGTGGCAGACCTAAATAACCATCTACAAAATGTCTGAAAGTCACATCCTTGGATTGGCCTCCCCAAAATCCAGACCTCAACGTTTTTCAAGCAGTGTGGGATCATTTTAATAGAGAACAGAACAAAGGGCAGCCAACATCCAAAGGAGGGCTTTGAATATCTTTCAAGAAGCAACTATTCCTCAAAACCACTTGAAGAAATTCCTAGAAGATTTGCCTGAAAAGAGTTCAGGCTGTGTTGAAGACTGACGGTATTCATACCAACTATTGACTTTCATGACTTTCTGCATTTCCATGTGTGTTTGCATGTTTCAATAAATTACTGCACCCATTTCCCTTTAACAGTGGTACAGGTTATCTAAGCTAAAATGAGTACAAATAAAAGTAGCCATACCAAATATTGCCTTTGCACAGTTATGTAGCACAGCAGGTGTTTATGATGGGTGTTCTGCATCTGTACTGAACCTATTCTGCATTTGGGCTTAAAAGGAAATAGACAGTTGCCACAAAGCACTGTCAAATGTACTTATTTGACCTTTACTATTAGGACACAGAAGACACGTTCTTGTGTTAGCTGGCATGTATCATTGATACTGTTAGTTCTCCTAGCAAAAATGAGTTCCTACCAGCATTTCTGACTTATAAGATGGGAAACAAAACAACAGAACTGAATAGACCAGCCTATTGTCACAGCTGTCTGATCAAACTAGTAGGAATACATTAAGTTTACTAGTATTGGTAAATGGAACGATCTCTGTGAAGAATAAAAAAAGCTGCCTGGCTTGCATTTCAGTTTTTCACTGATTAATCGACAGACTGGACCATGAATATTTGAGGAAAACTGATAAAGCGGTGAACCGTTTTTAGCTGTTCTATTAGCATGACTAGAATTCACAAATAAGAAAAAAAACAATCTTGGAATGAGACCGTGGAAAAAGAGGGAGAGAGAGGAGATAAATACTGCGTGTCTGCAGAGAGGAGATGGACTGTGTGTTTCCTGATGTGTTTTAGCTCATCTTCCAACGGGGCAGCTGACTTACTTTGTTCATCTTGGCAGAAGCCCCGTTAAAAGTTGTCCACCCCTTCCTTTAATGTACTTCCAAAGTCAATTTTAACAGTTTCATTAGAACAACGCATTGCCCTCTGGGGAGAGAGAGAGAGAGCGATAGGGAGAGCACTGACAGATATGAAAAAAGCAGAAACTCATTATAAACAATGAAAAAGCAGCCAGAAGGTGAGGACTGAATTGGTGCGATATTTCACCTAACTTGACGGCAGAGTTGTTTTAATGTAGTACGTACTTTTAACCTGGTTCTGAATTGTTTTTTTAGTCGCAGGTCTCTGCTTTGGAATAGTGAACATGGAGGTGAAACAATGACAAACTGACGTGCCGTGGCTGTTTGCCAGGATTTTGTCCCCTCTGGAGCAAAGTGATCTCCCCCACAGAGAATATTAGCAGTGACCCCCATGTTCATAACGTGACCCATGGACAACCTCGCCTTTCTATCTGCTCAGTTTGTTTCCAGCGCTGCGCACTGTAGTCAATTTATTCAAGGTTTCCCAATGTGGTTACAACAACACGAATCCCAGGAAGACATTTACATGTTACAGGCCAACTGCAGTGGAATCACAGCCTTGAAGAACGTGTTTAATCCTGTTTGTTGTTTCTGCGCTCTGTGGAAATATTTGTGCTATGCTCACGAGTCAGCTAATGCAAACTAAAAGAAAAGGTGTTTGCTTGACTTTTGCTTGTGATCCCCATCATTTCTTCCTGGCCTAGGATGGCCTTATTGGGGGTGACTATGCATGCAAACAATACAAACACTGTCTTCGAGTACGTTTTTTGGCAAAAATCTGAATGTGAGTGCATCTGAAGCTTGAGTAAATGAAACAGTTTTACTAAATATTACAATGCTTATGCTTTAGCTGCACTAATAAGCTCTTTATGCAGGAAAACCCCTTCCAGTTCTACACATTTCATATTAAAAACAGCAATTACGACACGAAAGATTAGATCTCCAGACATATGTACTGTATGCTGCACTTGGACTTCATACCGTATTGATAAAAATACTTCAAAAGCTTTTGTGTTTTTACAAACAGGCTGCACTGTGGTGTGAAAAGAACGGCTTTACAAGCACATAAAAGTGGATACTGTTACAGCACCCTGGCTTGTGGTCAAAATCTCCTAAATGGTTAAAACAACAGTTGGGGTTTGAGGGCTTTTTTAAACTACCCCTTTCTCTTGCCTGAACTCGGGTGAAAGGAAACCGTGGCACACTATGGCTGAACTTCAGTCCATAAAAGGAGGGCAGCTCAGCTTGTGGTTGGATGTGAGATTTTCTATTTCATTAGGGCTGTTTAGTAAGTAGAGGGGTCCTCGTGGACAACTAACAAGAACCATGACTGTGATATTTAGTCATACTTAAAGTGTAATCTGCAGTTAGTTAATAAAGACCACATTTAACTTCAGATTTGTAATTATTGTGGGGAAAAATAGGGAGGCACTGGGGAGTTGTGTTGTATATCTGCTCAAGCAGAGTGATTGAACTAATGTTCTTCATTTCAGTAAGGGACTGGGGCTCATCCAGGTTTCACATGCATATAAACACACACACACAGCTATGGCCACATCCGCGTGTTCGAGCCCCACGGGCCAGGGTGAGTCTCCTCTTTGTTCTAGCCGAGTGCCTGATTAGAAACATCAAGCATAATTTCCTAATTGGGCTGTCCTAACCACTTTCATCTGGGGGATGCAAGGCAAGCAGGTACAGCTGTAATATAATAGCCGTGAATGTGCAGCCAGCTCCAACAGACACATGGAGCAGAGGATGTTCACCCTCTGCCTTTTCCATGGAAGAATTGAGTTATCATCGCCAGAATCATAGTTCCCTTCCAGCCTTATGTGGCCTGTAGCAGATCCATTTGTCTGCATGGTTCCTCTAGTAGTGACAGCAGCAGCAGCATCTTCAAATCCATTGTAATTTATTTTGCGTTTCTTATGGAAAATACTCCATTTTTTGCCAGCCTAGTGCTAATAATTTGGTTGGCATTGCCAGACTTCTATAATACATAACATAGTTTTCCACTTTTATTAAAAATCGCCTTGAAAAATAAGGAGTGAATTGAAACTTTTTTCTTTTGCACTCTTTGTTTTGTGTATTTCAGGGAGTTACGTTGAGGTGTTTTTGTTTGTTTTCACCTCTTTCGGGGAAGATAGCTGTTTGTTATTTTCACTTCAGCCTGGGTAAATTACTTTCAGTTGTTGTCACTTTTTTCTTAACATCTGTGTGGATAAATAAATATCCAGGTTGTACTGATACACTCTGTTTAACTCTGAGGATAAGAGTCTGAACTCAAATACGTTCCCCTTGTGCTCCTGCAGCCCTAGAGGATGTTATTTCATTGCTATGCCTGCCACAGTCACCTGCATTGTTAGTATGAGAGCCTTTTGTCGTTACGAAAAAAAAAATGCATACAAACCTATTCACATATGCATCAGAAAATTTTAGTAAATTTACTGCTGTAGTAAATAAGACTAATTCTAAATCACCACAATCTGCATATTATCAGCATACCGCCACACCCCAGTTTTTCCAGATAAGGAAATAAGTTTACCTTGAGGTAAAGTGGAGAGAGTGGTAATGAAGACAGAGGTTTAGACAAAACTAATGTTCCATTAACCCCTTTTATAGTTAAAATTTGAACGTTTTTACAGATAAAAATATATTGCAAGCATTAGAACTATTAAAAGATAAGTATGTCTTTGTCAGTAAGCAAAACCGCCTTATAAACTACGCCTTTATCCCCATATAAGGAATTCTGTTTATGGACCTCTGAGCCACGTCATTGCCAAAAGAGGAGTTATATTATTTCCATTCTGATAACCTTCACATCAGCAAAAAGTGGTTAAATAATCTAAACTAAAGTGAATGACACCCAACAAATTCAACAGACAGCAGCCATGTTATTTCTTCAAGGATAATTTCATATTTAATGAGCAATCAACTAAAAAAAACACCCTGAGTTCTTTTAATAAAAAATAAAGAAAACAAACTTCTCATTACAGAGCTGCTCATCACTAATATTTAACATTTAGGCAGGATTTCCAAAAAATAAGCACACAAAAAGCCAGATGAGACAAATGGTTTAATTTAAAGTTTAATTAAAGTTCGATGATGTAAAGATGTCGAAAACTCATCAGCATCAATTCCAATATTATGAGAAAAGTCATGAGTACGAGCCCACTCTTTATCATTCATATTCAAGTTTCAAACAGATGATTTGGATCTGGACAGCCTGCTGAGTTCGAGCATCACATCATACTGCAACTTCTACGTGGAAGATTTTAATATAATAGTTTGCTTTCTGTTTTTTTAAAAGCCTAAACAATTAATGTTTATTTTTCCTATATGCTTGTTAATCCACAAAAAGCAAAATCCAACGTTGTCAGTGTGCTGATTAAGCACAGAAATGAAAATGCAGTTTCTATGCAGTGACTTTCAAATGTATTTGAACTGTTAACAGATTAGCTGTCGGTTGGAGGGTGGTGCTGACTGCCATGTTTGCCATTACTCTCCCATCGATTTCTGTTCCGGATCATTTTAGTGCCATGTCTATTGCTTATAACATTTCTGCTAATATTGCACTAAGCCTCTCTTTCCAGCATTTGCCAACAGGAGAAACAGCTGTTAGATGTCCTGAGGTTTAAAGTTGCTTTGAATTTCATTACTGCAATGGTTACCATAGTATTCAAAAAATTTAACAGATTAGGAACATTATATCTTAAAACTCTCGGAAATCTATCCAAGAAAAAAAAGCTCTAAAAGTCTTGTTGATTAATCTTGCTGACAAGCCAAGACATAATTTTCTACCAGCCTCTGTGGACGTCTCATATAAATGTTGCTTGGCTTAAGTATTTGTTGATGAACTCCAAACTTTTAGTTCAAGACCTCCTTTGGGACAAACAAAAATGTTCATGCAAATAAATCAGCTACAACAAATGCTTTGATAAATGAATGTAAACAAATGCAAGTCAGATGTGGGGAAAGCATCACAGCGGTCCGCGGAGGGCCCAGACCTCATCACTGCAGTAAAAATCTGATGTCACAGAGCTATTCTAAATGGACAGCGACTATAGAGTTGTCAGCATATACTCAAACCATGATTGAATCATCCCGCTTTGGGGCCGTAGCATCATATGGCACACATGTTGTACACTTAAAGAGGGCCTCATACATCTATCAAATCTGAGATTACAGTGTGAGTTTGCTTTCGAGTGCGCCTGTGTTTGTGTGTCAAGGTGTCTCTGTGTGTACTGAGGTCTATAGCAAACATGTGCAAAGCATACGCAACCGTGTGAGGAAAAGGGAATAAACCCATCCCCTGGGCATTAGAGGAATGCAGATGGTGTACGGTGAGAAGAGAAGGGAGTGTGTGTGTGTGTGTGTGTGTGTGTGTGAAGTCTGTGCCCCTATTTACCCCCCTTGTGGTGTTTATAAACGAAGATAGCGGGAAAGGGCGGAGTCTCAGAGGCCTTATCGTAGGGCTCCATCTCTGGGTTTTGCATTGCTCAGATCCTTTGGGACAGTCGTACAACCTGGGAGAGGCCTTGGGTTAAGGCCGAACCAATAAACCTTCACTATCTATACATCCCTCATACTCCTGCCCCACCATCTTTTCATCCTCTCTATCACCCAGCCTCGCACACTCCTCATCCCCCGACTCTCTAAATAAGGGCATGTTGAGTCTGTCAGCCCTCGGAGACATGGAGGAGACCCTCATCAGGGGGTTGAAGAAAGTTTTCTCTGCAATTGTGTTTTTCTTATCTGTTAAGATCTCCTCATTTTGTTTCCCTTGTTTCAGAGGGAAACCACACTCATGCATATGTTGTACAGATGGATCAATTCAATTCTTTGAGTCTGCCAGTGTTTATCTGATCTCTCACATCTGTCCACCTACTCCACATTTAATCTGCCAGAATGCTTTGCTTCTACTGCCTCTTTAAATGACAAAACCCCTGAAATGTTTCCCATACAGACACTTCACTTGGGTGGGCTGTCCAGGTGTAATTGTTCAGTCCACAAACAATCAGAAAATGGTAAAAAACAAAACAAAAAAACAAAAACAAAAAAACCCCACCCATAATAGGGAGACAGAGAGACAGCCTCACCTTCGGGAAAAAAGCAAACAGTTTTCTGTTAACTTTAAATATGTGTGACAGTGCCTCCTTTTGTTTCTTACTTGCAGTAAAAATTTTAAAAATACCAAAAAACTAAAAACTGTTTTGTAAAGCACTACCAACACCATAAAAAACCCAGACATAAGTTTTCATAACTTGGTGAACACCTAACCTTGTAGGACACCCAATAGGATACTGGTAATAAATGACCATCTACAAATAGAGCTATTTTCTCATTACTGATCTGTTTGTAGATCACATTTGGTTACTAGTTGCCATTACAAGCTTTGGTAGAGTCGGTCTCTACCATTTGGAATGAAAATAGATAGATGAGATAAAATAAATGTAGCTTTAAGGCCTGAAAGGTCAAGTCAGGAGTGGCTTAAATCTACGTCCAAGACGTCTGCAGCTATAAAAAAAAAAAAAAAAATTAGGGCTAATTGTATTAAAGTGCCTTGAAGCAACCGTTGTGATTTGGCACTATATAAATAAAACTGAACTGAATGGAAGTCTGTGTGTAACTTGTGATCACTTGAGTCAGAAAGGAGAACTATCTAGTATAACTTATTGGCGAACTTATTAGTCACAAGTTGTTAGCCAGTGATGCTGGTTCTCATAGTCTGAGCCACTTCAACACAAACAAGTGGCAATGGCAAACTCCCAGTTGAAATAGCAATGATTCAGATCATGGTAATCTAAGGAGCTTGGATAGATAGAAGTTATATCCAACCAAGACACTAATTTAGTTCAGTTATTCAATTGTGAGCTTTCTTCTGAGCTTGTCATCAAAAAGCCTCTTGGACCTCTTGAATGACAGGTGAAATATCTTCATGAAACTTAAAGAAGTCCAATTTCTTTCTTTCTAAGCTCCTTAGACTACCCAGGTGAAGCCACCATGGAATGAGATGTATGGGTGCCCCTATGACACATACAGTACATCAGCAAGTACAAATAGAAAAACTGTGATCCTGTCATTCAGTATACCAACATGTACCTTGAGTAATTTGCTGCTAATAAATCAGATATCTGGGATTTATAGTTTTAGATGGATATTTTTGTAGGATACAGGGCAGTGGATTCATATAATTTCTTTAGGCTGTGCCCAGCATGCCCATGAATCCAGACCTGGCAAACAGACTCATCTGTAAGCCCTCTTTCTAGGTCTGGCATGGGAAAGGGGCCCAGGATTCCCACTTCTGAGGTCATGCAGCACAAAGATTTCAATTTCATTAGGGTTTTATGATTTGTTCTTAGTCCAGTCCCAGCCCCAAGGCCAACTTGCCTTGAGAGACCCTAGAGAAATACAGCTCCCACTGTGAGACAAATCACTGTATTCAAATTATTCATTTAAGGTGGCTAGGACACCTGGAGGTTTCCAGATATGGTCAATTGGGAGTAGTTTAGCAATTCAGCAAAGACTGAAAATCAACCGTCAACTTAAATAGTGGTTGCAAACAAAATCATCAGGAACAGGTGAGCTGATCACTTCCAGGTGCGTGGATCCAGAGGGATGGGACCCCAAAAAGAGTCCTTCTACCAAACACAAGCAAGTAATAAAGACTTACCTGTGTTGGGGTGGCTGTAGCTCTGGTGGTCATCTGCTAATCGGAACATTGGTTTGATGCCTCCAGTCGGCATGCCAAATATCCTTGGGAAAGATACTCATCCCAAGTTGTTCCCCGATCCATCCATCGGAGTATAAATATGTGTGCCTCTTAGAGCATAAAAAGAAGTGCTTGTATGAATGTGTGAATTAGGAAGCTGAGTAGAAAAGCACTTTATAAGAACGAGTCCATTTATCATTTACAAGAGGAAAAGAAGAAGCCGGCATGAAGAGGACTGATAGATCATTATAATTACATTTATTTGTTATACCAACTTTTCTGCCATTTAAAAAAAAATGAAACCTGGAAGAACATACTTGTTTATCTATCAAGGTTTTAAAGGCAGCACCACAGGGGAGATTGTGAGAACATATGAAGGTCAGTTTGAGGTTGCTAATTCTGACAGCTGACTGATGGATGGAGGCTAAGAGAGATGAAGCAGATAATTTTTGGGAGCAGATTCTTCAGCTGCCTCCCTGTGCCAGCATAGCAACATGGGGATGAATTAAAGTACATGCATGTTTAAATACATACATGCACACAGAGGAACAATGGACATGTACCTACGGTAGAGTACATGGACATGTAGCCTAAATATTTGGAGCGCCTGTCACGCTTGTTGCTGGCTGTTTGTATGTACCTGCAACGTTTATGTTTTCTGAGAATTATTTCTTTCTGACAGATGGCGCGTTTAGCTTCGCTTCCAAGGTGCTCTAGCTTAATTCATGCAAGCTGTGTTACAAAGCTTTACAGTCCATCCCTTGTGCATAGTCTGTCCAAGACAGTATGCATCAGCGAAGGGCAGCGCTTTGTTTCAGTGGGTATGATGCTAAGTCTGTGGCTTCAGTATAGGGGCTTTAGGTTGATTCGCTGTTGTTCTGAGACTTAATAGCGGAAAATGCAGTAAATGTTTGTCCAAATGAAAACCAGGGGTTTTTGTCAGTGTGCATTACATGTCAGCCTTCTGCTTCACCTTCCTCATTGCTCGCAGAGAGCCAGTAAACTGCCCAGTGACCGAGAGTTCTTCTTAGAAATGCTGTTGAACCATCACAATCCTCCCCAAAGTGTTTGCATTCAAAGTATAACTGGTCAGCCACCATCAATTACTTTCTTGGCAGTCGTTGGCTGTGGAGCCAAATTTATTTAAGGGCGGTGCCCAGTTGGGATGCTTACAAACTCTTTGAGGGGGGCTTTTAAAGATTTCAAGGTAGAAGGGGAGTGTTTTGCTTTGAACTAGCCCCTTTATCATTTCAGCTTAACATCCATTAGAAGGCTGCAGACATCAGTTGTGATACATACTTTTCTCAGAAACACAGTGCTCCTTTTTTGACATCTTAAAATGATTACTGGGGTTAAAGAGGCTCTTTAACGCTGGAAGGACTGTAGCGAGGGCGGTGTTGGTGGGGGCTCTCCGGAAAATGGCACATGGCTTCACGCTGTGGGAGTCTGGCACATCAGCTGTTGCTGCTGCATTTTTGCAATCACGGCCACAGAAAGCCAGCTTTTACAGATGTAGCTGATGTCATGCTACATAAGACTGCACATAAACAATGTCACTTCACACCCACTGATGTCAAGTAAATACTCCAACAGCAGCTCAGGTCTGTGTATCAAACTCTGAGAGGGATCTAAGCAGCGCATTGAAGTAGCAGCCAGCTCTGAGTATCTGTAAATGATGACCATGTTGGCTCTTGAAGGTTTAAATGCCATTTGATCCTCTCCATTGTTTGTCTTCATGCTCCAAGACAACACCCAGGACATTATGTCTGATTTGTTTCTTTCTTATCCGCTCGTAAATATTTCCACTACGCATGTCATACTAATGTTGTGCTGCACCTTATATACAGTACCTTTACTTCCCACACACCTGAATCACATTTTTCCGTGTCTGAGGCTGTGTTTGTTCTCCACGACCCACCCCTGCGGTGAATAAACAGTCGAACTTGCCCAAGTGTGGTTAGGCGTCCTCCGCTTTCTAATCCGTGTGTCTGTGTATTTATGTTCACCTATGTGTAACCACATGTTTGTATATGCGTGTGCATGTGTGCCGTTCTGTCGCCACTGAGTGAAGAATTATTTCAGCATAGGCTCAACTTCCTTGTGTTTCCACACAAATGGGGCTATTTTGGACCCACATCATTAAAGAAATATGCCAAAGGATAGACAATGAAAAAGTGGTGGTGATATTGTTAATTTATTCACACTGAAGCCAAGGCACAGCTGTGGTGGTATAAATGCAAACAGTGAAGCAAAAATTATGAGGTGGTTTGACATGCTGGACTTTGGCCCAAAACAGCATCCAGCATGTCCAAACACTTCATATTTTTTTGGTTTATTTCTCTGTGAATTGCAATCCTTTTATAGTTTTTCTGGACCATGCTAGAGGCATCAATCTGCAGGCAGACATGTGGTCTGATGGTCCCTAGGTGATAACGCCAAACGATCACCTGATATTTCATTTACTAAACACTGATATTTTTGTTTTTTGTTCATATTATTTAATGAATTTGGAACTAGCAATAGAGACATTCATGTTTCCTTCTCCTTTTCTGCTGCTCCCTTTAGGGACCACCACACTGGATCATCTGCCTCCATCGCACACTCTCCATTGCATCCTCTGTATGTCCTACTTCACTACATCAATGATGTTCCCAACGTAATCAAACACAATTTTAGTAACCCTCAAAAATAAGTCTTGTCTCATTTCTTAATGTCATGATCCTGGGTCTGCTGACCCAGCGTTTTGTGTTTAGTTTATGTAGCCTTCAGGTTTCCTAAGTTAATCGTTTTGATGCCTAGGTGTTTCTAGTTATTTTCCCCTCGTGTTTCCACCATGTTAAGTCTCCCCTACTTTTCATGTATTTCATGTCTGTGGCTTATGTTGTCAAGTTCAGGTTGTCATGTCTATGTCTCACTCTGTTTCCTGTTTTATTGTGAAGAGGTCTGGCGTTTCTGTGTTCATCGTGTTCAGTTTTACTCTCCCACTGTGACGTCATTATGTTCATGTGTGCCAGCTGTTTCCCCAGGTGTTGCCACTTCCCTCATTATCTTCCTGTGTCCATTTAGTCTGTGTGTTCTCAGTCATTCTTTGTCAGGTCGTCCGTTGTACTGGTCCGTTGTATTCACCCGTTGTATTCACCCGTTGTACTTGTCCGTTGTTTCCTATGTCTCCGCTCCAGGTATCCCTGTCAGTTTGTTATGTTTAGAGTTTTCTATGTTTTGTTTTAGTTCACCCAGTTTAGGTCATTGTTTAGTTTTCATCGATTCCCTATTATTTTGTACCCTCGTTTCTTTCCTTAATAAACGGCTTGTTTTGTTATTCACATCTCATTTCGGTCTGCGCTTGAGTCCTTCCCTGCAACATACGGTCTGCCCTAGCCAGACCGTGACACTTAATTCTTCATTACTTTATTAGCAAAAGTAGACACTCCCTTGGAGACTATATTTTCCAAATTACAAATGCAAAGCTAACGGATGTGCTAACTCCTTATGAATAATAGTAGCTGAAGGTGTGGAGATCTATCTATCTATCTATCTATCTATCTATCTATCTATCTACACACACACACACACACACACACACACACACACACACACACACACACACACAATCACACAACAGCACATACAGGGGGCAAAAAAGTATTTAGTCAGCCACCGATTGTGCAAGTTCCCCCACCTAAAATGATGACAGAGGTCAGTAATTTGCACCAGAGGTACACTTCAACTGTGAGAGACAGAATGTGAAAAAAAAATCCATGAATCCACATGGTAGGATTTGTAAAGAATTTATTCGTAAATCAGGGTGGAAAATAAGTATTTGGTCAATAACAAAAATACAACTCAATACTTTGTAACATAACCTTTGTTGGCAATAACAGAGGTCAAACGTTTACTATAGGTCTTTACCAGGTTTGCACACACAGTAGCTGGTATTTTGGCCCATTCCTCCATGCAGATCTTCTCGAGAGCAGTGATGTTTTGGGGCTGTCGCCGAGCAACACGGACTTTCAACTCCCGCCACAGATTTTCTATGGGGTTGAGGTCTGGAGACTGGCTAGGCCACTCCAGGACTTTCAAATGCTTCTTACGGAGCCACTCCTTTGTTGCCCGGGCGGTGTGTTTTGGATCATTGTCATGTTGGAAGACCCAGCCTCGTTTCATCTTCAAAGTTCTCACTGATGGAAGGAGGTTTTGGCTCAAAATCTCACGATACATGGCCCCATTCATTCTGTCCTTAACACGGATCAGTCGTCCTGTCCCCTTGGCAGAAAAACAGCCCCATAGCATGATGTTTCCACCCCCATGCTTCACAGTAGGTATGGTGTTCTTGGGATGCAACTCAGTATTCTTCTTCCTCCAAACACGACGAGTTGAGTTTATACCAAAAAGTTCTACTTTGGTTTCATCTGACCACATGACATTCTCCCAATCCTCTGCTGTATCATCCATGTGCTCTCTGGCAAACTTCAGACGGGCCTGGACATGCACTGGCTTCAGCAGCGGAACACGTCTGGCACTGCGGGATTTGATTCCCTGCCGTTGTAGTGTGTTACTGATGGTGACCTTTGTTACTTTGGTCCCAGCTCTCTGCAGGTCATTCACCAGGTCCCCCCGTGTGGTTCTGGGATCTTTGCTCACCGTTCTCATGATCATTTTGACCCCACGGGATGAGATCTTGCGTGGAGCCCCAGATCGAGGGAGATTATCAGTGGTCTTGTATGTCTTCCATTTTCTGATGATTGCTCCCACAGTTGATTTTTTCACACCAAGCTGCTTGCCTATTGTAGATTCACTCTTCCCAGTCTGGTGCAGGTCTACAATACTTTTCCTGGTGTCCTTCGAAAGCTCTTTGGTCTTGGCCATGGCGGAGTTTGGAGTCTGACTGTTTGAGGCTGTGGACAGGTGTCTTTTATACAGATGATGAGTTCAAACAGGTGCCATTCATACAGGTAACGAGTGGGGGACAGAAAAGCTTCTTACAGAAGACGTTACAGGTCTGTGAGAGCCAGAGATTTTCCTTGTTTGAGGTGACCAAATACTTATTTTCCACCCTGATTTACGAATAAATTCTTTACAAATCCTACATAACATGATTTTTCAGTCATGTCTGCTCTCTATACACAGTTCAGGCGCGATTGCAAAGTGAAAGCAAAAAACAAGCGCAAATTCAAACGCGATTTCAATATGTCACATATTGACAGTGGCTCACCGATGCCAATGACATAATTACCCAGCTACATTTCCGAAAGAATGCAAAAGCATTGACATATATTTTTCCTTCCTACAATAGCCCGACGGGCAGGGCAGAGATGAGCCGATGTAGTTAGGATTTAGCCCGATGTCTATCTTTGGAAAAAATTTCAGGTCTTTTGTTTAGATTGGCCCGACTGGAATCGCACGGATCGGGCTAGCATTTTGCGAAGCCCTGTATCTGATTGAGGAATCACTCATCTTTGGAAAAGAGAGTTTATTACAGAGAAATGGCTCTTTCCAAAATAAAAGCTATACTATACGCTTCTTCTGGGCTATATTCTCAGCAGCATATTAAACATATCAGGTCCCCATAAGGAGAATCATGTGCTAACGGCTGTCTAAATGACTCGGGTAAAGTTTGTAGCATGCGTGCTTGTTGTTTGTCGGCGTAAATGTGCAGTCATATTCGTTGTGTTCCCACTAGTGCTGTCAGCGTTAAATCTCGTTGAAATGACGTTAACGCCACAACACGGCAAATCTCCGTTAACGAGCTACCGCGGATCGCCCCGTGCGATGGGGCTGGACGGCCAACACGTTAACGAGCTAACTGCGCTAACACACTAGCTCCCACCCATGTAATTGAGCATTGCGTGGCACATCCAACATACTGTTTTACTTTAGTCCATGACGCGCTTACCTTCAGGGTCATACGTCACATGAAAACCAAAATAGTTCCAAACGCCAGATCTGAATGAGGGTGGGGGAGGTTCAATTTGCCATGTTGCAAGGAGAGCTTAACTTCTGTCTCGCTAGCTTGCCCTGCGCTCAGTGAATCTGCGTTCGACTACTCCGCCTAGGCTGCACTGTCGAGCGCAGATCCACTGAGCGCTCAACACAGACAGCATCGTCAGAAGGAAAGTTGATAAAATAAATTAAAATTTTGTATTGTTCGATACATATGCGTACCGAACCGAAAGCACTGTATCGAACGGTTCAATATCGATACGAGTATGTTGCACCCCTAATATATATATATATATATATATATATATATATATATATGTACTGCAGCTAACCATTTTTTAATAATATTTAGATAATGTTTGTTCCATTGTGGCATGCTGATGTTAATATTAGGGCTGCTTTGAATGATCAAAGGTCAATAATCTGAGTCGAGCACTTGTTCATCGTGCAACAACCCGGCCTGCAGTATTGGTAAACTGTTGACTGAGGCTGATAGCTAAAGTGCAACACTATTCTTGTTACTGGTCGAGCCTTTCCCTTTAAGGAAATTGAGCCTTGTAGATTTAAAAAATAAATAAATAAATAAAACCCATAAGCTGTATATAAAAGATGGATGAACCCACTGTGACATATTTTCATTTGATCTTTTTGAAACTAAAAGTTCTCACATTTTGATGACAGACTTAACACTAGGTTAGGATGCTGAGATCATAGACATAATCCATGGATATAACTTAGTCTGAAGGCCAATGGATGGCAAAAGCTGCAAAAAGACTTCCAGTCCTATATAAGTCTACTGGGAAACGACTCTCTGGAAGAAAACAAAACGGCTCTCTGACTTGACCCCAGCAAATACTTAACTGATGAGGTAGGGCTTAGCCACTCTTTTCAGGTCGTACTGGGAGAAAGAGACAGAGAAACAGATTGCTATCCTCATTGGCTAGCAATTAGTTTTTGACAGGTTGTTGAGTAAGACTTGCCCCTCCTCATAAAAAATACATTCTTTTATGATGAAGGTAAAATGCTCATTGAGGCTTCAAAACTGGACTTTGGAAATGAGTGGATGATGTCATGGTGGTCGTGTCCACCTTCTTTCTGTGGTTTCATTTAAAAACTTTAACAAAATGAAATACTGGAATTTTTACAAACTAAAATCCAATTAAATAACTCAGTTTAGAGGAATTAAGCACACCTGTCAGAGTGACCACAGCCCATATATTATTTTTTTAATGGGAAAAGCATATTGCTGTTCTAAGCTATACTGGCTTAAATTTTCAAACAAATCCAACAAGGGGGAAAAATTGAACAGTTATAGTTGAGTAAAAGCTGCCTACACACTTGAAGCGATTCGCAGTGACATGGCGACCAGAAGAAAGTGAATGATACTTGGCGATTTGTGACTATGGGTGAAATAACTGCTGGCGATCCAAAGTGGGTGTGACTCGCAATAAACCTTCAGGCAAGCGACTGAAGAGACTTCCAGTGAGGGTGAAGAATATCATTGGTGGATATATGACCTGCTATCTAATACATTAGAGGGTCACTGAGGCAACCATAGCCAGGAATGTCATACAACCATCTGGCAGTTTCAAAGCAATGTGCAACAAGTGAATCACTTCAAGTGTATATGTGGCTTAAGGCCTGAGGTGCCACAGTAGTACAATGGTTTGCACTGTTACTACAAAGCAAGAAGGTCCCTAGTTCGGACCTTCATGTTGACTGGGCCCTTTCTTTGGAGTTTACATGAGACATAGTTGGCCATGCATGTGAGGTAGATCAAGTACACTTGTAGTGCAAAGCACTTTTAAAAGTCATTAACACTGAGAAGTCCTAAAAAATTCCAGCAAGGTCAAATGTGATCAGGTCCAGCAGACATGTGAGCACTCCACTGCACAAAGAAAGCTTAAACAAACACACTGAAAGGAGCCAGTTGAGGTTGTTTGTGCATGTGACCAGGGTGTCTTAAATACCTCTTAGGTGAGGTCTTTTGTGCATGTCCTGTTCCTATTACAAGAACTTTGGGCAGAGCCAGGATGCAGTGGAGAAAAAATGTCTGTTGATCGGATTGGGAACACATTGGTGAGCTCCTTGAAAAACCGTAGGTGGCAGCTGGGAAGCGTTTTTCGTTAGACTGCTGCCCCCTCAGCCCCAGATAAGCAGCAATAATTTGATGGATAGAGGTTGTTAGATGTAGCTTTTTTTGGTGTTACTGCAACACAATTCTTGGCCTGTAGTGTTTGTACAGCAAGATTATGTAAATTACAACATAACTTCCACCAAAACTACAGATTCCAACTGCTTTTTATCCATGAGAAAACATTATCAGCTTACCAAGCTCTCTCTGAATGTTATTCTCTCCAGCAGCCAACACGTGTGTATATGTACATGTCAGAGTGTGCATGTAGATACAGGGGGTGAAAGTGCTGTATAAAGTGTAATGAGAAAAGAAGATTTAGAGATCCCAGAACTTTTTTGAGAGGCAACAAGCCATGAGCATCAGCCAAAGCAAACTCATATGCAGGTCAAACACTGGAAGTTCTCTTGTCAAGAATCTGTGATCACTTTGTCATCACGCCAGTGTTTAGATTGGTGCAGCTCCAGCTTCTAATTGAGTAAATGGTACAATAGTGTTCAGCTCACCTTTTCAGTCTTTCACTTGCTCCCCAGTGATGTTTCGGCTCATTTGAAATGCTGGATGTGTGAGCGTTACTAAATCTTTTCCCCTTTCCTTCATATAAAAAAAAAAATATATATATATATATATATTCCCCACCTGCAGTTTCACCTTTTGGACTCAACCTCTCAAGCGATTTCCCTTGAAATGTATTCGATGGCAGATGCCAAGAAAAATCTTTCAATTTATATGCAAATGATAACAAATCGTGGCTGTTTTGGTCTTTATTTTTTTCCAAGCAGATTTAATTGATGATCACATCACAGTTTTTACAAGCAGACACACACACACACACACACACACACACACACACACACACACACACACACACACACACACTTGAAATAAGCTCAAGAGTAAATAAATCACAGAAATTCGAAAAAGTGACTTTTTCATACGGCACCACAGAGGAGTCATTATTCTCAACTAACCGAGTGGCACATTAAGTTTTAAACAACTCGATCAAACGTGATATCTCAAAAAGAAGTCTACGTTCACTTGGTGTTCAAATTACACTAATTGCAACGAATAAAGTTTCTCTATTTGTGAGAATCACATAAAAGATGCACTTGTGAACAATGACATCATGTTTTGGGCTTTGCATTTGAAGGCTCAAGCACTGCAATTTAGTGTTGTTTCTGCTGGTTGTGCTCGGTCTTTCGATTATTGTAACCTGAAGCAGCTGGTGCAGCCAGGTTGAACAAATGAGTATATGATGACAAATTCTGAGTGAGAGATGCTTTAACTGCTTGAAAAATGGAAAACTTTATAAAGTGAGTTTTTTTTTTAATGTTTTCTCTAAGGAACATGAACCAATGGGTCATGGTGGCTACATATATGCATTATAATTGTTATGGTTTCATAGTCAGATCTGTGCCACACTTGTGACATATGGATTACACATCATTTTCTGCTGCCACATTCACAGATAAAGAAAATCCTTCATCACAAACCCAGTCTTCACTTTAGATTTAACCACCTTATTGCATCATATTAATATTTGATTAACTTTTTTGTACATTAAGCTTGTTCTTTAGAGTATATTTTACATTTCTGAGCTATTTTCTGTTGCAGTTGTAACAAAAGTAAAATAATAAAGCTCCAAACAGAAACCTCTGAGCACATACAGAGGAAAAAATACTGGGAGAGACCGAGATGAGGAGGAGGGGCTCGAACAGCACGATTTCACGAGTTAAAGGAAGCACTCAAAACGTGCGGCTATCCTAAATGGGCGTTTTTAAAGTCAGCAAAGAGGCACAGAAAAGAAGACCAGACACCAGCGAGGGAGGATAAGAAGGACAGACGCAACAACATTGTCATCCCCTATGTAGCCGGTGTATCAGAGAAACTCAGGAGAGTTTTCTCCAAGCATGACATCCCGGTGTATTTCAGACCCAGCAACACACTCAGACAGAAACTGGTTCACCCGAAAGACAAAACGCCAAAACACAAACTTAACAACGTGGTGTATGCTGTACAGTGCAGCGAGGAATGCCCAGACCTCTACATCGGAGAGACCAAACAGCCACTTCACAAGCGCATGGCACAACACAGAAGAGCCACCTCCACAGGACAAGACTCAGCAGTCCATCTGCATCTTAAGGATAAAGGACACTCTTTCGAGGATGCCAATGTTCACATTTTGGACAGAGAGGACAGATGGTTTGAAAGAGGAGTGAAAGAAGCCATCTATGTCCACTGTGAGCGACCATCTTTGAACAGAGGCGGGGGTTTACGACACCAACTCTCTGCCATCTATAATCCAGTTTTGAGATCCCTTCCCAGACGCCTTAACGCCCACTCACATCCTGGGCCATCTGACCTCAGGAATTCGCATGACAAGGTGAGGCCAGGTTTCACAATGAACCCACCTGAAACTCTGGCTGATTGGGGCCCGCACCCAATTTCACACCTTGGCTCAGGTGATTAGAGGATCATCAGGGGGTCCTTTTGTCCCTCTGTGGGGGGAACTCCCACTAGGTTTATATCTGGGACTCTCCACCATTTGACCTTAGAACTGAAGAAGCTTCTCGGATGAGAGGTGAAACGTCTTCAAGCAACTTAAAGAAGTCCAGACGCTTTTCTTTGCAAGCTCCTTTGACTACGATGACCTGGATGACTGAGAACCTTCACAGACAACAGCACGATTTATACATAAAGAGGTAATAAGGGAATTGGACACAGGAGGGTAACAAGATGCAGGTTCAGATAATCAAAGTTAATGAGACAGGAGGGGGAAGTAAGACTAAAGATGAGACACTAGGGACAAATAACTACCAAAATAAAACAGGAA
The DNA here is from genome assembly GCF_018398535.1 of Haplochromis burtoni. NCBI lineage: Eukaryota > Metazoa > Chordata > Actinopteri > Cichliformes > Cichlidae > Haplochromis > Haplochromis burtoni. The sequence continues at coordinate 3,075,386 of NW_024582367.1, read as the reverse complement.
GTGAGGATAGTAACACATATGACACATGTATGATCTAAACCTGGGGGACCGGAAACAGGAAACACAGAGGGAACAAATACAAATGGTACTAAAGTCCAGAGCCAAAAACACAAAATGCCAGGATAACTGAGAATTCACAACCAAACAGATAAAACTAGAAACAAGACTCCCAGCAATATCACTAACCCAGAATTTCAAAATGTCTCATAAACCTTCCTTTAAATGTCCCATTAAAAAAACAGACTTTTGTGTGTCTGATGTGACACAGTAACTTCCCAATTTTGAGGATGAATAAAGTACATCTTCTCTTAAAAAGCTAAGATGGACAGTTAGAAAGCTTATCTTTGGGCTTCACTAGACTATTTTTTTTAACCTCACAGAATTCATTTTTATCCATGTTGCTGAGCTGTATTCTCCACATCAAAAATGTCTCAATCTGACAAGACAAGCCTGTCTATACTGATACATGTCTATTGGCTCTCTTAAGAGGTCATTCAGAGCTCCTTATTGTTTCTTAATTGATGGCTGTGTCTTTCAGAAGCTCAGTAATGTCAAGACACTGGGCCTCTGTTGAGCGAGATTAAAGGATAAAACCAGCTCCCTCTCCCTTTGTGTTTATTAAGCAAACAAACCACATGGCCTGGCTGTGCACTCAGACACATGGCCAAATTAAGAAACTCTGATTATTAATGATTCAACAACAGTGCAGCCCCAGCAGATAATGCTGTTGCTCATGCTTTGGAAGACTAAATATTTTGTCTGCGAATTCAAAAATGGAATAGCCTCCCAGCTTCTTATCCATGCTTTGTGGGAAAACAAACTTAAAGGGGGGAAGATTGGCTTTCCTTAAAATGTTCCCCTTTTCCAGCCTTATCCCAGGAAAAGGAATGCAATTCTGTTTAATTAGGGACTACAAGTGGGCTCATGGGAAGCCCCCCATTTTTAATTTTTGGTCCCTGTGGCTCCCCGAGTCGTCTCTGACTGGCTGGGGGTCAATGCTACAAGGCCGAAGTCACAGTGCCATGCTGCCAGAGGTTACCAAGGCCAGCTGGTTCTCAGAGTGTGTGTGTGTGTGTGTGTGTGTGTGTGTGTGTGTGTGCGCGTCCATGTGTATATATGTGAGTGTGTGCCAAGTCCAATATTCTCCTTATGCCATCAAGACTCTTTTCAGTAGATGGCATGCAGCAGGTCTGTTAAAGTACTTGAAGTGATTTAGGTTTACAAATATTTTGAAAATATGTTTAGGACAACCAGACATGAAACGCTGACTACCAAATCTGTCAAGCAGCCGAAAAGCCATGCGACTCTCCGCGAGATTTGTTATTTGAGCGATTCCACATGAATTTCCAAATATTTTCAAATATATTTTTCTAATTTGATCCAGACTTTGCATATTTATGCCACCACCCAAGTAAACACCAGAAACTGTTTGGCCATGTCACAGATTAGAAGTCATTCCTTGGATTGAAATACTAACTTTGATCTAATTTGAAGAAAAAGGCTTTGGTCTGGAGCAGTCTGTAATCCAAGGGTTACACGTACATGAATGGCTTGTTTTACAAGAACAAGTATAACCACAAGCACATATGGAAAGAAACTGTCCATTGTGCAAGAAAATCCAGTTAAGGTTTTCAGTTAATGTCTCATGTCTGTGACCCATGGACTCTAGTAGATACTTTTAATGATGTTGAAGTGGGAAAATAAAAACAAATGGGCCATTTCACAACATTAATTCCAGTCAAAAGCATGTTCAACTTGTTTCTAGTGATATTGTGTCTGCTTACAGCTTAGAAAGCAGACTTGTGGATAGAAACACACGCAAAAGAACCCATGTTCTGATGGATGTCTTTGTTGTGTTTAACCAGCTCTTAACAAAGATAGCTTAAAATACTTTTACCCGGCGTCATCAAAAGAAAGTTATACTAAAGACAATGTAGGCTTGACTGTTTTCGTTCAGAGCACATGAGTTGCTGCCCTAAAATTACTGTCATTTTTACACTGCCCTTTCTGTAATTTACTTAATTTCTATAATTATTACAGGAAAATACTGTACTTTTCCCGGGATAATAGACAGAACAACAGAACTTTAGAGAGCTTTAAGAACAACCTAGAAGTTGAGCCTCAAAACGACTAATGCACGACTTGTTTTTCAGCATCACTGAGCGGGGATGTTTCTAATTTTCACAATTTATTTAATACGTGTGTTAAAGGAAGCACACAGCAGATCCTGGTCAACAATGATTCAAACCTTCCTCTGTTTTATTGCAGGCTGAGGCGATAACATCCAAAGTAGGCATCTGGTTAGACACCATGTTTCTTTATATTTATTCTTGCACCTCTACAAACATTACAACGAATTCAACACACTACATCCTACCTAGCCCAGAAATCGTTCTGCCCTATCCTCCAGCAGACTGTAGCGTGTTTATTGATGAAAAGAGATAAGCTCTTAACGTTTCAAACAAAAAAAATGCTATCTTCCCACAGGCAGACAGGAAAAACAAAAGGGAGTGAAAGAGAAATGAGCTACAGGATAAAGGTGAAAAGATGACTACATCCTATGTTTCTGTAGAATTTCCTCCCCAGACACATTCTCACACACTCACAGGACAACCTGTTCCAAAAAACCCCCATTGACCCGCTGCGTGAAAGCCACCAGTAACAAAACGAGACATCAATAACCTGAAAGCCGATACCCTGCAAGCGGAAATCACCTCGTGCATGGAATAGCACTAGAATGGCTGTTTAGAGCGCAAGTGCCACAATACAATCAAAAGAAGGATGTGCTTCTGTATTGTGCTGGCCAACAATAGCTGACTGTAACCTCACGGCCGTGCCACCCTGTGCATTCAGAAGTTCTTCATAGGGCGAGCTATTGTCCTGGTCTTGAAAATGGTGCTTTGTGGCTAAAGGCCAATGTGTGTGTCAGGTAACAGATGGTAAAGTTCAGAGATATAAGAAACAGAAGGACAGACTGAAGGAGAGAGGAGGAGACAGAGGTGCTCACTTTTTACTTTTTTTTTCTCAAATTTATTTTGATTGCTTCTCTACTTGGGCGGAGCAGGGTTTTAATCTGTTCCACTGGCTCACAAAAGGCCTGTCACAGTGGTATGATGCCTCCATACACTGAGCTGCAGTGAAGCATTCAAGAGCTCTGGAAACAATCCCACAACACCCAGAAAAAACCCCACAGCAGCATGAGCACAGACACCCAAAACAGCCTCTCGGTTGCCCTACTCCAGTCCTTCTAGATGAACTAGGTATCATCACTATATATATTGATTGCACTGACTCCAAACCATGTTATTTTTTTTCTTGAAAGAGAAAATTTCAAATACTCCTTTAAATTCCAGCTGTACTTTTTTTTTTTTTTTAATGAATACTTGAAAGAAGAATAACAGCAGTAGCTGTTAGCTGTGGTGTCTCAGCCTGTGTCCTCGATGGATATAGCAGCAAATGAGTGAGCAAGCTGTGCATGTTTATCAGGGATATCTGTTGGGATCAGAAAAATACAGAATTCAGGTTTAGGTGAGTAGAATCCATAGTTTAATGCTAATGTCATTTCCTGTCTTCTAGACAATTTTAAAAAAGAATTAATATTCTAAAATGTTGTTATCATCATATGTCCAAAAAAAGGAAAATACATTAATTTACAGTAGACAAATATAGAAGCTACATTAAAAAAATACTGGTTAAAATAAAAAAAGATCATTTTAATGGAAATTGTTGGTAACAAATTAATTACATTTCAGTTCAATTTTATTTGTATAGCACCAAATCATAAGGTGCTTTATAATCTGTTGCTCTGTGGTTACTATGCCAAGCATCAGCAGCAGTGCATGGGCTGCCAGCAGGAGAGCTAACGTAATATAAAGGACGCTAACAATGAAAGGTTAGAAGTTTTCTTTGCTATTAAGTCAAAAAATATTGTTATGAAGTTCGTTCAAGTGCTTTGACAGATATGGGATATACTTGAGCCCCTATGCAACCCTAAAATTGAATAAGTGGAAGAAAATTGATGGATGCATGGATGGATACTGGACTCGGTATATTTCTAGTAAATCTGTCGGTCTATCAAAAAAAACAAGCTGTTGGAATGAACTGAAACTTATGTGGAGTGGCACCTTCACCTGGCCTAAAACAGATGCACAGGAACAGAAGAAAGCCTGCTGTGGTCAAGTCTGGCTTGGACTAAAAGAAAAAGGTCCTGGTAATGGTCCTGTCTGTGGGACAATGATGTGCAAAACACTCACGGATCTACCCATTCAGATCACACCCTATCATTCAGGGCCAAGTGGTTGGTCAGCATCCAAGATGGTACGTCCAGCGGGATGCCCTGGAGGAAATGAGATCATCGGAACAGAGTGTGGAGTAAATGAGGTAAAACATGTCGATCCAACTTGCTTGCCCCTGCATCTGACCTGTTATTTCTTTCAACTGAAACTTGATTTTTACTGTCAGAGATGACTTCACTGATACCCCCTGGTTGTCTTTGAACACCTACGCTACCGCGCCCAGCTGGTCCCATGCTCAAACAAAGATCCCACACATATGTCCATTTTAAGATGCTCTAAGGTCTGGTGAGCACGCTCCCATCATTCTCAGTCTGTCCAGCTTCCAAGCAACAGGCTCAATGAGGGACTCCTGGGAAGAAAAAGAGCAATAAGCGAGGTTTATAAGCTCTTTGCTTTTCTATTACTCCATACAAAGATAATAGAGAAAAGGGATAGTAAGGGGGGGAAAGCTCATGAGCCAAGTTCTAACATTTTAGATCACACAGAACAGTTTGCACCTTATCCTGTTGATCCTTCTGCACACCCCAAAGTGGGGGAATTTGTGGGAGGAATAAAAAAGAGAACGTGTGTCCTTGTGCCAAGCATTACATCTTGCCTTAGTCACCAGCTCCCAAACCTTCAGTCTTGGCCACATGGCCCAGAGGAGGACAGCCACTTAAACAGATGATTTTTGTTTTCAACACAACCACAGAGACTGGAAGAGGGGAAACAACTTTAAATTGGCATGAAGATGTCAGATTTCAGATCAAAAGCTGCTGAAAGAGGAACACACATGCACAAAGATTTCCTGTTTCATCATCTATCTGTTTGCTTTCCAACTCAGCATCAACAGTATTATTTCACTATCATTGGTCTTAGATGTTCCTGCCAATATTTCCAATATGTAGTGATGAGTGTGGCTGATTCTGAATGGCAATGAAAACATTTTTAAAACAGAAATGCTTTTGTCCTCAAATCAGAGATAGCTGGGAAAGCTGGTGGTTTTTGGACACACTGAAAAGAAAACATACACAATTTTCTGTCTTTATGGGCATTAAAAACCTCAAAAACAAAAAAGCAGGCATGGATGGCTCCTCATACAGTCCAAAGTAAACACAGCTACAGGAGGTGTTTGACCACAAGGGGCATTGCTCTCAATCCCAGGGCATCAAACACATAACCTGCATGCAAAAACACCTTGATATCATACATCTGTTTTTGGACTCTGTCTTTTGAAGTTTCAACTTCAGCATTTTGGCCATGGTTATGGTGGATTTTTGGAACTAGAAGTTGGCCATATTTGGAAAAGACAATTAAGTTATCAGCTAGCGTAAGAAAGCTTGGGAAGCTAGGCTAGTAAGCTGCATCAACAAACTATAAGGCGCAATCAATGCCTTCTTCATGCAACTCCCTGCCAGATCTGCTCAATCAAGAAATCCTTTAAGAGCTTGTCGGATAAAGTTATGTAGGGTTAGAGATCTCAAAAACCAATACATGATGGCTCAACCTAAAGAAAGGATAGAAGAGTTAAGAAACAAAGTAATTGACATCTCTCAGTCTGGAAAGGGTTACAAGGCCATTTCAAAGGCTTTGGGACTTTAGTGGCCCACACTGAGAGCCATCATTTACATATCGAGAAAACCTGGAACAGTGGCAAACCTTCCCAGGAGTGGCCTGAATATCAAAAATGCCCCCCAAACACACTGACAAGTCAACAAGGACATCACGAAACATACTAGAACAACATCTAAAGAACTAAAGTCTTCACTTGCCTCAGTTAAGGTCAGTGTTCACGAATCAGTAAGGGACTGGACAAAAAAAATTGCATCAATGGGAGAGCAAGGTGATCGCCACTGCTGACCAAAAAAAACAAAACAAATAAAACCAAATGTTTGCCTCATACTTGCTAACAAATACCAAACACCTCAGTGACCTCCTGAACTTTTCAGACTATTCTGTGGACTGACAAACCAACAGCTGAACTTTGTGGAAAGTTTGAATCCTGCTGCAGGTGTTGTAAAACTAAGACAGCATTTTATTAAGATCATACCAACGGTCAAACATGGTGGCCCTATGATAGTATGTGTCTGCTCCGCTGCTTCAGGACCTGGATGACTTGCCATACTTGATGGATTGTGGATTCCCTGCCAGAAATCTTGAAGAAGAATGTCTGGGTATCAGTTAATGCCCTGAAGCTCTATCACACTTAGATTATGCAGCAGGACAATGATCTGAAACACACCAGCAAATCCATTTCTGAATTAAAAAAAAAACAAAACTTTTTGGACTGGCTTTCTCAAAGTCTGGGCTTAAATCCGAGATGAACTTAAAAAACGGCCCATTCATGCTCAAAAATTCTTCAGAAAAGGAAAGAGAGCCAAAACACTAAGTTACCACAAACACTTGATTAGTGGGCAATTAATTTTTCCCATATGGTAGATTTTTAAGAGCCATTTTTCACTTAATTAATTAATTTCAAAACTGCATTTTATATTTACTCGGGTTATTTTTGTCCCATATTAAAATTTGTGTGATCTGAAACATTTAAGTGTGGAAAAAAAACCCAAAACACTTTTTCAAGGTTGTGTAATTTCAGCCTCCAAAATTAGAGCCCAAACTTCTTGGATGGGATATGCTTCACATAAGGCCATATTATTCACTCCATAATGCATAACTTGTTTGGGAGGTCCACTTCAATGACTGGGATTGGCAGCGATGAGGTTAAGCAGGCAGCGGTTGGCTGCCTATTTTGACACAGCTGTCAATCAAAATGCTCTCCCTTCTCCTGTTATCACATGACGAACATGTTAATTTCATGGTTGAAGCTGGGAATTTTAGATGGGAGTCGTCGGAGCAGTGGTCATTAGAGGAAATTGGCTCTAGCATGAAGGTTTCATTTTTCAGCCCTGGAGGTTGCTGCTTTGATGCACTTATTCACATCTAAAAGACACAAATTGTCCTTAGGTGTGTGAACTGTTATGCAGTGGGTTATAAAATAAAAGTGAGGCAGGTCTTATTCCAAGCTATTTGCATATGGACGCTTGTAAAAGACTGCTTAGAGTTACATTTGAATACATTTTGTAAGAGTCATTTTTCTACTCTCATAAAGCGATATATTCTAATTAGTTATGCTTAAACCTAACAAGGACTGGGCATTTCAATTAATTATATTTCATATTCATTGGATATTATTCAATGAAGCGAATGGGTGGATGGATATTATTCAGCTAAGCAGCTTAGAGTTTTTGCCTCGCAGCAAAGAAAATTCTAGAGTTCAATCCTGGTGGCTGAGCCTTTTATATGTGGATTTTAATGATCTTCCTTGTATTTAATAGGCTGGTAGTAACTGATATGATTGAGACCAGTAACCTCTTGACTTTATGCTCTGTACTAGTCAGTAGCAGCTAAAAAATTAAAATCAATGTGCTAGCACCAAAAACTGCAGTTCCATTTAATGGCCACTTGGCTCCAAAATGAAGTAACTCCCCATACTCCCATTTTAAAATGCCCAGCTTGATTCGATAGATGTACTAACACAGATAACTGAACCCGGTATCTGTCCTTACTAATTGGACTTATCAAATTGAACCTCAATACCATTGAGTTGGTTCCTTTTGGAGCATTATTGACGCAATTATCTGGCAGATAATATGACTAGCTGTTCAAAAAGTTTATGCTTCAATTTTGTTGTCTGTTACTGCAAATTAAAAGATATGTGTCCCTGTTCATGGATGCAGCTTGGTAACCAAGCTAGTTTTGTCACTCAATCCTTTCATCCTAATTTGTTCAGTTCTTGCTCCAAAAAGCTGCCATAGTGGCAGCCAAAAGATTAGATCTGAGGAAGTCTCTCGACGGATGTCAGTGCAGTTTTATTTTATCTGGCATTAATTTAAGATCACTTGATAAGAACCATTTGTTAGTAAACAATAGATATAAAATGTCTCGGTGTTCATACTTGGTGAGACTGACAGGAATAGTAATGAGTTCACATTGCAGACTCATTTTAAAAGAGGCATCTTTAAAGAATACATACATTTGATTAAAATGTTTAAAAAGTCCTGATTGATGTAGATATAATACAGACTGTGTAATCCAGATGAAATTTTTAAACAGTGTGGTTAGTAAAGTATAACAGGCTGTTCATCACATGTGTTTTGCAGGGTTTCTCATTGGGTTTATAGACGTAACAAAGCAAAATTGCACTTGACATAGATAGGGCTGACATTGGAAAGGGTTCAAACCATGCTATATCTAACAAACATGTTTGCTTGCAGTGTGTGAGTGAGTGAGTGAGTGAGTGAGTGGTATGGGAACAATTGTTCTGTGAAAAGCTCAAGGAACATACTTGCTGTCATGTGCAGCACAAACGTGGCCACAAAGTGCCCTAGATGTCTTTAACCCCGAGAGCATGTAAGGCTTTGTTTGCTGGAGCAATGACAAAGTAATAATGATAATAGTGGGGCATAACCTGCTTTGAGCAAGGATAACTGTTAAGACAGTGTCTCAGCTTCAAATGAAACATGCAGTTCCTGTAAAGGTCCTGTGCCTGTAGGAAGTGCATTAAAGAGTATACTTTAGCCCCTTTATATGCAGAGGCACAAAGAAAAGTCATCACTTTGACAAAATATGTCATGAAACGGAAGGTCCCACCCATGCTTTACCTGAATCCTTTGAAAGAAAGTGTGCTGAACAGGATATCATTACTATTAAAGAGGAAACGCGGCTTAACCAGTGCCAACAACATGCTTTTAAAAAATGTGAATGCCTTATTGTGTAGGTGGTCTTAGGCTGAATCTTAAAATAACAGGGTTTTACATGGTTCTCACTTCCCTTAGGCAGTGAGTTGTAGCACACTTGTCTTTAAAAGATTTTCACTTTCCTTGTAATCGAACATAAAAAAAGAGGGTTGGCCCTCTCTTACTCGTCCATTAGTATTCTGAGAGGCAGACAAAGCGGCCGCAGCAGAATTAATAGCCTTTGACATTTTCAACTTCCTTTCCAGAATCCAGTTTGATTGGTGGGGAGGTTTTGTGTGGGTGATGATAAGAATGCCGGAAGGCAGGCTGCTATTGCAAGTCCCCAGACAGCTGAGTTCATTAGTAATGTCTGGCAGGATAGGTCTTAACCTGAGTGCTCTTCTCTTCGCGTCCCCTTATTTTTTCCTCTCTGGAGCAGAAAATCCAAATTCCATTATATTTATCAACTAAAAGTAAAAGCCAAGGAATGAAATTGTGAAAATGCTTTCATGTAAAGCGAGCCAAGCTTGATAAATGAAGCTTTTTTTTTTGTTTGCTCGACGTCGGTGCGTCAGGTTGGTCTTCAGGCCGTCTCAGTCATGAGTAAGGTTTTTTTTCTCTGGGGATGAGAATGTGACTTGTAGTATTTTATCAGAATCTGGTCTGTGAAATGATGTAGGCTGATCAGCAGTGATGCATGAGAAACATATACAAGATGACTTGTTTCACTCCTATGTACTGATAAATACCATCTGCAGAGAAAACAAATACTTAACATCTGTGAAGGAGGAAATGTTCTGTGTGGTTCGGCTCTGGATGTTTTCATGTGATTAGTATTTTGTCAACTGATACTGTGTTTTACACAAAATGTATTGCGCTTACTTTTTTTACTTTCAGTCAAACAACAGCAGCTATGGGGCTACACTTGTAACAAGTACTTTTTCCTTAAATAGTATTACTGCAGATGTAGTTTTACTAAATGTAAGATATCGAGTTACTTTCCACTGACCCTGAGAGAACCTGAAACAAGAAACTGCATCATTTTATTATTTTCATGTGCCTGATTTTTCATTTCTTAGGTGGTCTGCCTGTTTTTCCACTAAAGTGAAACATGAATGGCTGTCTGCCTCTCTGTGTTAGCCTGAAATGGACTAGCAACCTCTCCCACCTGAGTTTGATAAGCAGTTAAGACTTTAGTCATACAGGCCTAGTGTCCGGTCGGCAACCTGTGGCAACCCTTGTTCACTAGAGAAAAATGTGTACTTCTTGACGAGTTTTCACCTCCTCCTTGCGATTGATTTGAATACTAGCAGATTGCTGTAGTTCCCCGTAGCTTGCATGGATCATACGACAGCCAGACTATGGATCAGTAATATGTCATTTCTGTACATAGGCTACATCTAAACTAGCCCAGATAAATTTGAAAACAGTGTATATATCTGAAAACTACGGAGCCCTTCTGATGACATGGTCCAAAAAATAAATATATTGTGGCCACAAAATACTATTTTGAGGGCATGAAATGCTAATTTGTGGGCACAAAACACTTGACCGCTAACCGTGATCCTTCCCAGGGCCTTTCACTTGGTTGACAATAAATTCTATCCCGGCGTCCAGGTCGTACTTACGTCTGTAAAGCAACTGGGCTCTCAATATCCTGTTTAAATGTCTCTCCATAATAATGGTTGTTTGCATTGCCAGGCTTTTCAAAATGCATTTGTAGTTCATTCCCAGCCTAAAATAAAACTCAATCATGCCGTCTCTGTCCATGGTGTATAGGTTTAGCCTACTCTTATGCTTATGTCTCTATGCAGCTGTCCAGGAATTGTATCAATATGATGTGCGCACGTTATCTATTTTGTTGCCACAAATGCGTAATTCGTTGCCACGTTATACCCAATTCGTGCACACAAATTAGCATTTCGTGTGCATGTTATACCTATTTCGTGCCCTCGAAATAGTATTGCGTGGCCACAAATAAGTATTTCGTGGGCACGTTATACTATTTCGAGGGCACAAAGTAGTATTTTGTGGCCACAATTTATTTAATTTTTGGACCATGTCATCAGAGGGGCTCTGTAGAAAACACTCTGTGTCCACACCATCATTTTCATGTGTTTTCACAGAGTTGTGCGTCCACAGTGAAACAGCTGATAATGCTTACTTTCCAGTACTGCGCATGCGTGGAACGCAAGACGATTCGACCTGCCATCTGCCGTTTATTTACGCTCCGTCTCTTTGAAACGTCGCAGCAAAATGTTGAGGAAAAGCACCGAGTTTTTTAAATGGACTGACAATGAGGCGGAGTTGTTGCTGCGAGTAACACAAAGGTTAGTCTTCTTCTAAAGTGCTTGCAATCTGAATAAAAGTTACCACAGGTCACTAACTCTGATCCTGAATTTAGAGGCTGCAAATTGTCCATTATTGCATCATTTAGGTTCTTTTCTTTCCTGTTTGTCTGTGCTGCACACACACAAATCAGAAATTGCTGGTTGTTGACTTGCAGTGTCTGGTTGGAAATGTTCAAACTACAGTACCCTGCTTCCTACCTTCCAGCATGCTTTACTTTTTAAAAACCTTACACCTTGCAAGCCAAGCTGCTATTCTTCACATCTTTGTAAAGCTGCCACAGCCAAACCTCAGGAATTTAAATTACCTTGCACAGCTCCTCACCTCCCCTCTCCTCCAAACTTCTCACACCCTTCCCTCCCCCCTCTACCAGTCAGCCATTTATAAACACTCCTCCTGCTCGCCCTCCGAATGCAGCTCAAGAAAAATCCCACCACATATAAACAGGAAAGTCAGTGAATAGACCTGAACCCCCTCCGTTTTACATGCCAGCCACCATGCTGTCTGTCAGTCAAGATGTGCTGACCCATAAAGAGCCCTTCGCATGCGTGTGATGTTTATAGTGTTTTATTCCTGTGTTTGATCTTCACGTGTCCTGGATTTTTTTTTTCCTTCTACATTTATGGAGCGAGGAGCTTGTGAGAATGATTGTGGGAGAGTGTAAGAGTTCTCGACAGAGGAATATCTGTCACAGGGGAATAACAGCTCTGTGGTCACATTCACAGTTAGAGGAAAGTGTATTAGATGGGAGGATTTGCAAGGGAATTTGAAGTTTCCAGTGAAGATGCTGACTACAAGGCTACACATGCAAACACAGTTTGATTCATCCATTAATACCAGACGTTGTTTTTGCTGCCAAACATAGATTCATAATTTTGATCAGAATTTCCATGCACCTCCCGAAAATGACAGAGTCCTGAATTTCAGACATTTCAAATTCACATCAACATTACGGACTTTCCAAAAACTGTGGCTGTCCTCGTGTAAAGGACGGATTCTGTGATGCATTTAAAACTGAGGTAATGTTCACCTCGCAGGGTGTGTGCAGAAAAATCTTCATTTTCACAAAATACAATAATTTCACGGCTTGTTTGCTTATTTTTAAATTTCCATGTGATTAGTCATATTTCTATAGTGGCAAGGAAATGGATTATTATTATTCGGACCAAATATTTAATGTTCCCATTATTTAGGCGAGCACATAAACAAATGCGTCATCAGCAATTCATTGCACATACAATAACATGGAGGCTGTTTCCCACAGTGAGGCCGGAGCTGGCAGCGGGGCTCACGTCTGCCTCGGAGCTGCTGGGACGGAGCCAGCTTGAGGTTCAGACCACCGCAGCACTAATGCACAAGCAGACCACCAATGCAGAGTCCGTACTGTATACGACGGTACACATGTGCATGCACACAGCAGTACATGTGTGGTCACTGAAGACACATGTGCTCAGGGTGTTGATGTTAGTGTTACACTTGATTTTACCTTTCCTCATAGCTCAAACCTTTTCTGTTTGTCATGTATTGAACCGTCTTGTTTCCCCATTAAACATGAACATATTGTGTATGACCATTATGGCTTTTCCGGGTTCAGCCAGTAGTTGTCAATGAGACCGTTAAAGGATGTTTGGAATTAATGTTCATTCAGAGTAAGATAAATAAAGAAAAATCTTTATATTTTTTTGCTGTTACTGTCACCGTACCTGTTGTAACCCCCTTTACTTATTTATGTTATCGGCTTCTTGTTCAGTCTTGCAAGACTTGGGTTTCTGCGGGAGAGACAGAGGTAGTGTTGGCAGGTATGACTGAATAGTTTCTTTGGGTTGTGAGTTTAGATGTCTCACTTGAGGGGGTGTCAAAATTCAGTATTTTAGTGTTTCTGAGAGAGGATTTGTCTGAGGGCAGGCTGGAATCTAGGGAAGGCTTGACAGATGCGGTGGAGAGTGGGCAGGCAAGTATTAGAAGAAAGATTTACCGGCAAGTAGCAGAAGACTTGTTATGGAGGGTATCCAATCTGGCTGTGAGCTGAGAGTTCCACAAGGTGAGGCAGATGGGTTTTACAGGTAAGTGGACTGAATCCTTTAGGGGGCAATAAGGCATATGAAACAACAAGCTTTGCCCGTTTACCATCATAATGCTTGGGACAAACTGGCAGAGAATCAGTTCCCCAGTTGATCTTAAGCCACGGAACAGTGACTCCACCCAAGGGCGGAGAAGAGACAAGATCTGCCCACCATTGCACCCGAAGAGAAAAAATTACAGAAAACTACCACACCTGCCCGGACCCTGACAGACACTTCTGCCAGTTAGAATAAATCGTTAAAGTCTGTCTTACTTTCTCAGTTTCACATGGTCTAGAGTGGAAAAAACACTCAGAGAAGATTTTAACTTATTTTGAAAGATCAACTTGATCTAGCTAGTCAGGCCTAGCCTTTCACGTCTTGTGTGTTTTTTTCTCAGTAGCTGAATTTCTGGTCAGACTGGTGTTGTGGGACTCAAACTCCACCTTGTTGGTGTTTCATATACTTTCAAGATTCACTGTGAACTGGAGGCTCACTTTAACTTCAATCTGCGGCAGGCCGAGAACTGTTTCATGTGCCATATACCAGCTAACCCAGGCTGTAGAGTACCAGGACAAAATCAAGCACCAGCTGTACAGTAAGATAAAACATTCAGAGTCAAGTAAATGATTATATTACTCAGTTATCTACACATGCCAGCCACTCCATTTGTGTGTCCAGTAGCGCATCCCATCTACATCTTGCTAGGAGTGGCACCCATGTGGTCTTCTGCTTCCTACGTCAGCGTTTGATATTTTGTGCATTCAGAAGATGCTCTTCTGCATACCTTGGTTGTAACAAGTGGTTGAGTTATTGTTTCCTTTGTATAAGTGCTTTCTCCAATTCTCCAATGATCCCTGAGAACAACAAAGCATTTTGCCCAAAAAAACAGCCACTTACTGCATATTTTCTTTGTTTCGAACTAACCTCTTTAAACCCTAGGGATGTTTTTATGGAAAAATCCCAGTAGAGCAGCAGTTTCCAAAATACTCAGATCAGTCAGTCTGGCACCAAAAACGATGCCACGTTCAAAGTCACTTAAATCGCCTTTCTTCCCCATTCTCATGCTCATTTTGAACTTCAGCAGGTCTTCTTGACCATGTCCACATGGCTAAATGCATTGAGTTACTGACATATAATTGGGTATTTGCCTTAAACAAGCAGTTGCACAAGTGTACCTAATAAATTGTGAGTACAGTCAGTGTGCTTGTCACAGAAAGCTTAAACAGACACTGGGTGAACGGATAAAGTAACATTTAAATCACTGGTATTACTCAGGAAACCACTCTCTTTGTACTCTGTGTAAAATGTTCCCACTTTAGGATGTTGCCACTGTTTAAAAGTAATTGCATCATTCTGTTTTCGAGAGCAAAAAGGTCATGACCAGGCAGCTTGGTTTTGGTCAACATCGTGACTCAAGGGAGTCATACACAGCATGGTGATGTCACCATTAAGGGCCTCCTACACATTCCTGGATCAGACCAAAAAACCCCAGCTGAAATATAATGACATACAACTGCACTCCCAATGCACGCAATTGTCACTGGCAACATTTACACACTCAGCATAAACCTGACATGCTGCCCACAGGACTCAGGCTGTATTGACATTGTAACACACATCTGGTTTTAAGTATTTTGTGGCACAGATGTGGCCTCTTAATAACATCCTACAATAGGGGAAAAGAATCAGGTTAACGTGGTTTCCTCATTTATATTATCAGTCAGGAAAATCTCACAATCATGAGATATCTGTATCTAATAGTAATAATAAATCTTCCAGATTGTGTGCACATCTGATCTGAGCGTAGATTAAAAAAAAGATCCTAAAACTCAACTCTTGCCCATTAAGACAATCTACTTTGAAAAGCAAAAGCATATTTGAATATGACATTTCCGCTTTGGTACAGCAAAGAGTTAAAAATCTAAAAGTTTGGACCTGTGTAAATAAACCCTAGTTAAGACAACAAATAACATATCTGATATGTGTCACTGAAATGGAGAGTAAGAAAGCGATTTGAGTCTGCAATGCAGCCAAAGCGGAGCCGTTGTATCCTGTATCATCAAGATTAACAGCTACTCTGTAGTATGGATGTAGCCTCTGGGAGCGGGAAAGTGTGTTGTGAAGTTATTGTAGCACTTCAGTTCGTTTCGTGGGAGACTTTCCAAAGAGTAGAGAAAGGCTGCAACGAGACCCCACCGGTCACTTCTTCATTTTTATGTTGTGACAATCGGTAATCTGAGTGAAACATATCGACCGTGTGGGAATGGCGAGCAACTCCAGTGCTCTGGTCATCTGGTTTAGTATCTAAATCAAAGGTTTGAACGGGACATGTCAAGAGAGAGACTGCAATTCTTCTTCCGCGAGTGGTAAAGCAGCAAGGAACCAGTTTGATAAGATGTTCTATTTTGTTAACATTATCCTCGCAGCGGAGCCGTTGAGTCATCGTCATCCCAGAAAGTCTCTAATCCTCAGAAGACAAAGCAGAGTGTACCAAAGTGTGAGTGTGCATGCCTGTGTGTAGGTGGTTGCTTCTTTGCTGTGTGTGTGTGTGTGTGTGCTATGTTTGGGGAAGCATTTAGGGAAAAATACTCATGTTCCGATTTGATCTAAGATATTTCCTTTTCGTTGGGTTGCTATTTACAGAACTACTGTAATGACTCAGAGCACAAACTCCAGCAAGCATGCCGATACCTATCACCAGAGCCTGGCAAACAGCCAGGTCTGAGCTTTAGACTGGGTGCACAGACGTGCTGTGTGACCTCTAAATAACAGTATTATTGTCTGGATTATTAGGCAGTATAGAAGGAGTGGAATACAATAACAGTTTAGCATTTCTTGTAGTATTGTTGAAGGTAACAGATATTTATTTGAAGCAGGCATTTAGTGGTGGCAGACTCTTATTTCAAACTTCCTCTGTTTGGTCAATTTAAGTTCAAGGCCTCAAAGAAAAGTCAAAGCATAACAGTATTAATATTGAGGTAAGTGAGACTGATCACTGCCTGGCTTTAGTTTCTCTTTCCAGCTCTTTAATAGGAGCAGAGCATCCCTCTGAACATACCGGTCTGCACTACCATGGGGGTTATATCACATCAGCTACCCACTGCACACATTGTGTCACAGCTTCACTTATTTAAAATATAGGTAAATAAAACAAAACCAGTTTGTAGTTATGATTTTCAACACTGTAAGTTGTATGGATTTTTTTTATTTTGTTGTTAGAAAAGACTTATTTCAAGTGTGCTGTTAGAATAATGTTATTACTGCTGAGGTTACTGGCCTAGCTTGAGTATCTCGATACAAATCTAACATGGTTAATGTAATCAACACAAATGCTTTTGAAAGGTTTAATAGGTACAGAAATGCTAAAAAAACTGTGCAAAAGTCTTAAGTCATCCTCCATTTCTTTAGATTTTGACTTATCAATTGTTCAAGCTTAAAAAAAGGGATGAAGAGCTTTTGATGATTTTAAGTCACTATGGGCAAAATAACTACGGAAAATAAACTTTTTAAACTGCATAAATAGAATCAATAATTAACAGTTTCTTTTCTTTCCTTTTATAAAATTCTCCCACAGATTTCAGTTTAGGATTCTCAGCCTTAATGTTTAACTTTAGTCTCTTTACATGGCTTTTGTTGTGGAACTTTTGAAGGTCTGCATTTAGGCACAAGCCTTTTCTTGTTGGTGTTCATCAAAGACCCAGGCTTTTGTTTGAAAAGTAGTTTTTATTAGAGAAGGTAGGAAATGAGGCACCCTACATAAAGGACATGTAAAACAAAGAGAGGTTACTCTGCAGGCAGTTTCTAAGGGAATAGCTTAACATTTGGGTTTATTTGCTCTGTTGCTGAAACAGTAAAAATACACTCACCAACCACTTCATTAGTGGCACCTGTTCATCTGCTTGTTAATTTCTAATCAGCCAATGACATGGCAGCAACTCAATGCATTTGGGCATTTAGATGTGGTCAGGATGACCCGCTGAAGTTCAACCCAAGGATCAGAATGGGGAAGAAAGGCGATTTAAGTGACTTTGTATATACATGGCTGGGTTGGTCTCAGTAGTCAGAGGAGAATGACTACGCTGACTGGCGCTGATAGGAAGGCAAGAGTATCTCAAATAACCAGTTGTTACAACCAAGGTACGAAGAGGAGAATCTCTGAATGGCAGAGCAGCAGAACGCCACACAGGAAGCAACTCCTCTCACCTAAAAACAGGAAACTGAAGCTGCAGTGAATGAATCACCAAAAGAAGATTGAAAAAAATATTGCAGGCTTGGACTGCTCTCATAATATTAAGGTATAGTCAGGTTACCTTTGCAAAAACAAAAGAAGAAAAGAACCTGGCTCCTTTCGAAATGCACAAAAAATCTTGCTTGACTATTTCTTGGCTGTGAGCATTCACTTTCCTGGGGTCTTGTTGTCACTTTGAGGTCCCCGAACAACCAGTGGAGCTTAAAAGGTACTTGTATGCAGGTTTTTATGGACAGAACTATACTAGCAGTTTCCTCCCATTTCCAGTCATTTTAAGATAGACTAACTGGCCACTGGTTGAAGCTTAATGTTTAACAGACATGAAAGCAAAGTCTGTTGCCATAATAAGAAAGTGCATTTCCTAAAGTGTTCAACTGCTTTATTTCTCATTTAACTAACAGATGTATTTTGTCACAGGTACCTGCAGTTCACTGCACAGAGGGACTTTAATGCAGCAAACAACTGTGCTCACACAGTGACACACACATATAGAACTTACACCTTCTGTTACGTTCATCAATCATCCTTTTTCTACACGAGTGTCCACTAGGATTGGGTCTTAATGTCGGTTATGAAATCTGGGCCATGTGTTGTAAACCAATATTAGTTTACAGTCCCTTGGCCTTTCAGACTAGTTTGGTCCTGTGCCTAAGTACTCCTCAAAATCAAATCCATTTATAATGCAGCGGTGCACGAACATTTGCTTTCCTTTAAAGGCCAGCGCTGGAATTGACAAAGCGCCATTTAAAATCACCCTGCCGACTTGGTGTTAAAGCGTGCATCATTCTCCTGAAGACATGACCGACCTAAATTTAAATGAATGTTCATATTTTTAAACTATTTACAAGCGCAGAAGTAAATTCACTGCGGTCATTCTGTAAGCACTTTAAACTGAGTCCAATCCATAGAAATATTTATATTATTGATGTTGATGGCAGTGAATGGATATACTAACATTGGTTCTCTGTACAATGACGCCCAGTCTTTTAAAATGGAAGAAATGTTGATCATTTTCTTGCAACAAAGAAAGCACAGATGCCCTGTGTAATCACATCTATTTAGTAACCAAAGAACACACAGAGTGGCTTTCCTGTAAAATATTATTCTGTCTAATAAAAATAAATCTTTAAAAAAGCAACAAAAGAACATGGGCAATTTCTGCATGGAAGACTCAAACTGATGATCTCTCACACTAAGCTGTCTTGTCATGAATTTATTATCTTTATAAGCAAGACGTTTTTGTTTCTTATTGCTAATTGTTAAAAGGTTTAATATTTAGTGATCTAAGAGACTAAAAAAGAGGCTGTCTAGCAGGATCCAACATTAGCAGAACTTTCATTTTTGGAAATATTTTACAAACCAAGACTAAACGTGAACAAAGTCAAGTTATTCAGTTAGTCAGTCACTCAAAATCTTGGGCATGAAGATGGAGGTATCTAATTAGTCCTAAATGCTTTTTATTTTGGACCAAACAGTTCACCTGCGCTACCACATACTTTACTTTAATCATCTTATTAGAAACTTTATTGCAATTCAACAAACAGTCTTAATGTGTTAAAATAAGCCAAGTTTCTCTTAGGAGGAATGCTTCATTACCAAGTACCTCTTCAGCTTGTGGCACCATGTTAGTATGAGCCAAACTCCACAGACAGATTATACACTCTGGCTATAAATGTTCCCAGTCTAGCAGAGGCAAAAAAAGACAACCGGCTTCTTTTGGTCGATTTGCTGCTAGACAGGGCCGTGCTGTGTCACGCGACATTAATGCTTAACGATCCAGGTTTTGGAACACTTTGGAACACAGGTCTTAAAATCTTTATTTTCAGTTACCACCAAAGGCTGAAAGTAGCAGAGTTCCAAACTCAAAACTATCATCGCTGTGGTGTTAATCTGAGAAATATGTATGGGAAGATGTAATGTGTCATTTTCACAGCATAATGTGACAGTGATGAGATCGAAGGTTTGGAAGATGTGGAGCTCTGCAGGGTGTGAAGCTGTGGTCAACAAATGACAAATTAGCATTATTTATTTACTAACACATGCCTGCAGCAGCTGCTCTGTTGGTGTATGACTTTTTATGGATGTACTTTTCAAGTACAGACCAACAGATCCTCTTTGATATTAAGGATGAATTTGAAAGCCTCTGTTTTACAAACATGAATGTAGATTTAATGTAATCTCCATGCCATATGTTGCGCTTTTGCATTCAGGTTTGAATACACACGTGTATGCACTTACTTTGTGTTTTTACCCCACTTGGAGGCCATGTTCAAACCCACCCTGTGGGGTTTCCCAGGACAGACCCCTCCCTGACACCACACCCAGGCGAGAAGACAGGGGAGCAAAGGAGGGTCCCTGCCTGACAGCACGGGGAATGACTCCCTCCAAATGCTATGCAGGGTGACATCTGCAAACCATAACAACCTCTTTAAAACCCACCAAAAATGTGAAACAAAGAACAGGGCTGTGACCTTTTCTGTTCATATAATTACACCACGGGATCTTCGCAGAGAGGAGGATGCAGAAAGAACAAGAGAAAAAGAAGAAACATAAACTAATAAGATGTCACATTTTTGTGAAACATTTAGATTATATGCACGACATTCACCAGAAGCATCGTCGCAATGAGTGATTCAGTATGTTGGTTCTGAATTTTCCTAATGTCACCTTTGCCTGGGATGCTATTTATCAAAATTATTTGAAACTATTGCTCTTGTGCTCTCTTGCAGAGATCCAATCAGCTTTGACAAATGCAGACTATTACGCTCCCTCTTTGATACTATCCAAGTGAGTCTGAAGGAAATTCGCTCTGCTACACGATGGCATGGCCTCTGAAATTCCACTGCTTGTTCCCTCCCCCTGTAATTGTTCCAATTGTGTGGGTGCGCCGAGTCATGGCAGATTTGGAGCTTGGACAGTCCTTAGACCGAGGCTGGCTCCTTCAAGGATCAACTCCATCAGACGCCAAAGCAGCCTGAGGACTTAATGGTTCACAGCCACGGCATTTGGACACAAAGGCCAGTTATACCCACTTGTGTTTGTTACAAAACAGCTGATAAAATCCTGAGGATGTGGTTTTGTCTGACTTGAACTGTTATCCAAATTCCTGAAGATTTTTTTAGATGTGCCAAATATTCAAATTTTTTAAAACTCATATAATTTATAGAACATCTGATATAAAATCCAACAAAAAATCTCAAACCTCACATATGAAGGCTTGCAAACACAGCCAGTCATCACAGCGAAAGACAATGCGATGCTGAGTTAGACTGAACTTGGATAAAGTTTGCATGTCTGACCCACAGAGGGAGTGGACAGGATGCCTTATCTCTGTTAACTCAGTCGAGGATCAGTGTCAGAAATGCCAGCACGCTTCACCAACGGCTCCTGGCATTTCCCAGTGCAACCCTACCTCAGTGGCCGACTTACAGACAGCTGAGAGAAGAACCTCCAGTGCTAAGACTTCACCTTGGTTTCCTCTCCCATTTCCTCCTCTGTTGTTATTTTGATGAACACATGTAATTGCAGTGTACTTTTCCCCCTTCCCTCATGAACGGGGAATGCCCTGTGGATTCTCAGGCATTGAACCCTAATAGGGCTAATGGTGGTGGTATGCCTAAATTACCTCCCTCCATCCAAGAGGGCTGCTGTGTTTATGTCTACTGCCTTGGGTAAACTCCCCCCGTCCTGTCATTTATCGGGGTACATGTTTGTTGTACTATGCAGCTCAACAGCGGATCTTTATCAGCATGACCAACGGACCTGTCTAGCCCATGCAGACAGTAATACAGAGTAGTGATTTTAGCCCTGAATTTTGGGACCACTGTTTAGCTAGAAGCTAGATTTTAAAGATTAAAGTTGGAAATAGCCAATATAAGAAACAATGTACAGAAAATAGCATTATTTAAACCAATATGCTCTCTGGGGTATCATGTCAGTATGATCTCAGGGAAAATACTGCAGTTTTAGCCAAAATAAGATTTGGGTATAATCTCCCTCATTGCTGGTGCCTTGGTGCACTGATTGTGATAGTACTGGACCCAGGAAGCAGATGGTCCCACTGGAAAGGGCAAAGAAAGTTTGAGATGAGGCTGTATAATTTGTTTTGAGGTTTTTTCAGGCGACATCACATTAAAAACGGGCAAGATGGGGGCTTGGAAACCACTACATGGACCCGAGAACACGCCTAGAAATCACTATGTGTTCACTGTTTCATCCACAAATGCAGGTTGAAGAGCTGTCATTCAAAGAAGGAGCCATATATAAACATGATCCAGAAATGCAACCCGCTTCTCTGGGCCAAGGTTAATTTTAAAATGATTGAGGCAAAGTGGAAAACTGTAGTGAGACAAATCCAAATATGAAATTCCATACTGTGTCCTATATATCCCAACCGATGATGTCTTCTTCAGAGAAGGTCGTGCATATTTCAACAGCTAATACAACAGCATGGCTTAATAATAGAGGCGTTCAGAGTGCTGAACTGGCCTGCCTGCAGTCCAGACCTTTCACCAACCCAAAACATTTGGATTCATCATGAAATGAAAAATGTGACGAAGAAGAACCGGGACTAATGAGTCAGCTAGAACCAAACAAGGAAGGGACAGCATTTCTCTCCCAACAATCCAGCAGCTGCTCTCCTCAGTTACCAGACTGAGTGGTAAACATGGCCACGTCCCAACTTTTTGAGATGCACTTCCGCCATCAAATTCAAACTAAACTAACATTTTTTCCTAAAATACTACATTTCAGTCACTTGATGTTGTCTGTGTTCTTTCATGAATAGAATATGAATTTGTGACATTTGAAAATCATTATATTATTTATTTATAATAATTCATTTCATTTTACACACCTTTTTTTGGGGGGGGGGTGTAAATATTTAGCCTGAGAGAAAGAGAGGGATGCTGCAGCAAAAGGTCCATAAAAATAAGAGCAGAGAGAATCAACTAGCCTCTACCTGTCACATTATCAAGTTATTTGCACATTATCAAGGATGTCAAGTGCATGCACAGACAAACGTCTAAAACCAACAAGGTGATTATTTGCTTTTATGTGGTTATGAAGCCTTTAATTTGTCATGAGCTGTCACTGTTAGACTGCATTTGTACAGGGATAAAACAAGCGTGACATAGTGTGCTAAATAACGAGCTTTAAAGGTGCTGCCAGGTACATTTTAATCACCTTGGGCAAGTTGGTTCCTCCTTCATTGTTATGTAAAGCTAAGCTAAGCACCATGTGCGTCTTGCTTTATAACCACGTGAACACAACATGAACACAAAATAAACTCCGTATGAAGCAAGCAGTTAAATAGGAAAGGATAGCCTCTTGTGTGATTTTCTTTGCAGTGATGTTGTCGCTGTGTGTCCAAATCTCCAAAAACCAACTAGGAGAGCATATTATTACAAAGATGTTGCCAAAACTGTTAAAATATGACCCAATTTCTAATAAACTGGAATTTTCCCCCAAAAGTAACTTATATTGTTGTGTGTCCTGAGGCAAATTGATTAAAATCAAATTTTTAACACCTGGCAAGTATGACCGCAGTTTATGTGATGCATTATTTCTTTTATGCAGAGCTGCTTCTCCCAAGTGTGATTAGGTCATATTTGTTAAAGTGAAGGCCAAATGACAAAGCCCAACCAAGTGCCAAGATGTTTTTGAAAAACAGTTGTGGTGTGGTATTCATCTACGTCAAGCAGTGACTTTACATTTGACGACATGTTATTGTTCTACTTCAAGCCGAATTAAGCTGAAGTAGTAGAGAAAGTTCAGAAATGTGTCCGCCAGACTCCCTGTTCCCATCGTACAGAAGTCATGCTTATAAACCACCGCTCCGAATACTAACCCAAATAACACTTCCGACCCCAGCGAGAATGAAAACAAATGTAGGAGAAGGAACCACAGCTCGGTTCCTCATCGGCTCTTCCTCAGGAAACTGTTTCTCCCTCATGGCTTCAATGTTGCATGTAGTTTGCTCTTGCCAGCGAGGAGGAGGAATAGTTACACTGACAGATGTGATGTGAAGGCCCGCATCAGCAAAGCCTTGTTAGGCTGCAGAGTCACATCCTCCTGCGGTGCCTGCCGCTGACCTGAGGTGACCCCTGGCCGCCCCTCCTCTCTGCAGGATCCATGTGAACGCACTTTGCCTCCATGAATCCTGCTGTTGACACCAAGAGTGGTGTTGAGGGAAATCCTTTGGAATAGAGCTCGTTCTAGCACACTGAGAAGAGAAGGGAAGGCCCTTTGTTTAATTTTGTCTTGGTTGCATATGCTTCTTGTCTCACCAGCACAAGGCTGTTTCCTCTTTTGCTTCTACTTTTGGAAGACAAAGAAAGCATAAAAAAGACTGGCGTCCCCTTTCCTGCTCTTGTCCTGTCTATCTTGTGAGTTTGAGACTTTCTGGCCTCAACAATGGATGAAACAATAAACACTGCTCGGAGAATACATGAGATTTTACTCGGCAGTCCGCTGCAACAGTGAGAGAGTGACAGCTACATATAATTTAGCATGTCACTGTAACCTAATAAAGAGAAGTGCGGACAACAAGATGAGGGGAGATGTGAGCGGACAAGACGAGACAAAAATGAAACTTGAAAAGAGGAGATGAGAGGAAGAGAGATGAGATGAGAGGAAACCAGATGAGGAGATTGGAGGAGAAGACAGGATGGGAGAGGAGATGAGAACCGGCAGAAAGATATGAGCAGAGGAGAGGAGTTGACACGAAAGGAGACGTGAAGATATGAGGGGATATGAGAGGAAAAGTACAGGAGTGTTTCCAGGATTTTTTTAAGGGTATGGCACCGAGGGGACGACAGGAAATCCAGTGCAGAAAACGCTCGGTGTGGTTTACAGTCTCGTGGGCAGCCCTGTGACGCCATACAGATGGCAATATGTGAAAAGCGGCACTGCACATCATTTTGTGTTGAATAAATTAGTTTGCAAATCAGCAAAAATCCTAACAAAGTAATACAGCAGGTTCTTGAATTAGTAGCCTCCTCCTGAGGCTACTAATTCAGATTTTAAAAAGGCACCATGCTGTAAAGAAGCCTGTGAGAAAATGGAATTCTTCTCCATTGAATTTTGACCTCAGTAAACTTTCCTGATGAGTTTTTGCAATGCAACATGATAGATTAAGCATGAGTATTATGGTATCCATTAGTTTCAAAAGGGAGAATAAAGCAGTGTGTGCTTTGGGGAAGAGCTACACTTTGAGTAACAAGGTGTTAATATATGACTGTGCTTTGATTTTACAGTCAGATTCACCTTTTCCTATCCCATCAAGATTCAAAATATCAGGAGGATCAACAGCAACATTGCTCTCCTTCATAACAGGACTAATCAACTAGATGACATAACGATGGCCATGTTAAACTTTTAAATATAGTCGATAGGTGTGTATCAGGCCCTAGCATAATCTAATTTGATCTTGACAAAACCTAATATATCTGCGGATGGTTGGCTGGTCACAGATCGTTATTGATCAGCTGAAAACTGTTAGATTTTGATCAGGTGCTGCTGAAACAGTGTGTTTTGAGAAGGGACACGTGAGCAGGGAAACCAGATAAGGCTCAAAAATGAGCAAACACGTCCACTAGATATAACTGTGGTGGAAAAAAAACTGAAGATGAGAGGATCAAATGGAGGAAAGCTAGACAAAAAAGGGGAAATAAGAGTAGAGGAAACAACACTCATGGGACAGGAGATGTGACAAAAGGAGACAAGGCTGGACAAGCCGAGAGGAGGGAAGATTGGAGAAGAGGAAAGGATTAGAGATGCGACAAGCAAATACAAGTGGAGACAATGGGGGACTATAAATAGGATAAGAAAGGACAAGAGGAGTTAGATAAGACTAACAAGGGTGTGCAAACGAGGATTCTCATGCTCAGTCTTGCTTCATTTTCTTCATTCCAACTAATTTCTTTGCTCCCCAGTGACTGGCCTGATCCAGGTTGAGGAGTCCTGGAGTTAAGGTCTGCCTCAGAACCTGCAAGGTCTGCAGGAAAAGGTGATTGAAAACATGTGAGATGAAGCAAACCCTGGAATAAGTTTTTCATATGACCTAACCCCAGAAACCTTAGCAGACAAAAAATCTGGAGAGGATGAAGAGGTCCCAGTGCCCCACCGGAGCATAAAGAGGCACAAATTAGAACAAAAAGGAAAGAAAAACAGAACTGTATATATATTTATACACGTGGCTGGAATAAAAATGTGAAATGCAGGTACCAGTACGGTACGCACTTTCTACACATACACTTGTGGAGTGTTGAATTACTGAGAAATGTGATCAAAGTGACATTATTGGGAGGCTCTGGTATCAATTATACATCCCTCTGTTTGCTCATGACAACACACTCCTCCCCCTGTGACTTTATGCCGTGGTTTTTTATAATATGACACACGCACATCAGATGCTATATTTGCATTTTATATTTGCCCTGGAACCAGTGACATGTGATGTGGAGTGTTAGGAATGTGACGAACGGTTTTCCAAGAGATTCACAATGAACCGGAACACCGCAAGATTTCTCTAAGCACTGTGTCATTGTTACCTTGGGAGGGAAATCCATTCTGCAGAAGTGGATGTGTGTGTGTGTGCCACAGTGAAATTCACAGAGGTTTAGAATCTCTCACTCTCTCTCTCACACTTGCACACACATACAAACACACACTCTGCCCAAAGTCTTTTGTTTGTTTGTTTTGGGTGTAACACTGAAACCATGGTGCCTGGCCACACTTCCCTGCAGTTTCAAATGGCAGGCAGACATACCAATCCCAAGCGGTTGTCTTACAATATCTCCCACCTATTTTTCGCTTTCTTATTGTCTCTCTCTGTTTTTTACTCTCGTTCACACCCTCCCCACCCCTCACACCCACATATACAAACATACACAACGCACACTGACAGATGAGAACTGGCTTCTCTGGAGCTGGCGAAGCACCGCCGCCGCTAAGCTAATCACACTCCGGCACCGTTCTCAGTGAACTCAACTGTTCCAGTGGTGTGGCCAAACTCCCATCTCCATCACCACTGCTGCCACCTTCTTTCTTTTAATATGTCATGCAAAAGAAAAAAACAAGAAGAAAAAAACGCCCTGCCATCGATACCAAGAGCTGAGGTGTAGCCAGAAAAGTTTTTCTGTGGGTGGCCCAGATGTCTGTGTGACTGTGTTGGGAAAATAACTTGGAACTTTTAATCAGTTAGTCTTTACGTACTCATTAAACCAACTCATTAAAATTTCATTGAAATATCAGTTTCTTTTATTTTTCCCCTGTTCTAACCTAAGAACAAAGGCTGGTTTATGTTGTATAAATTATAAAACAATTGTAAACTACTTGAAGAAATTGTGATTTGTTTAAATATAGCACATAAAAAATGTGAGTTGAAGTGGGGTTCATACATACTCCATGTTGTTTGGTTCTAGGCAGGCGGTGTACAGGGAGGTCTTCTATATTTTCTAAATTTTACTAATAGATTCTATCTTTTGCCGCTAGAAAAATAGGTTAAGAAATATAAATTTTGCTGGAAATCAGTGTTGCATCAAGGCAAGCAATGCCCAATGAAATCTAAAAGTCGAGCTCAAATAAAACATACCAAAATGAAAACAATTTCACTTCTTTCAATCTCAAATAATGTTCGGTTATGAAGATGATTTCTTATCTCTTTGCATCGAACCTTAAATTACATCTTGTGGCCACAGTTGAATATTGTCTCTGGAAGCAGGCTCGATTCTGTTTGTATTTGGTTGCACTGAAATCTTTGGCTTCTGTCCTTTACATGGGCATGTCCATGTCCAATCAACATAGGCTTGAGCTTGTCAGAACAGAAAAGGCCACAGCTAAAACCTTTTCAGATGTATTCCTTAACAGGTGTTGTCTATTTCTGCCCCCCATTGTAAATAAAAATAAGTGGTCCTAATCACTTGCCTGGTTAAGTAAAGGTTACATTAACTCAGTGTACCATCTTGTGGTATGAAATGGTATTACAATAAAGTACAGCTCAGCACTAGTTCGATTTCTGTTGATATCTTTTTAACAAAATACATAAAATCTGGTGTTTTTTTGATATTCTGTTGAAAACTTTAATTCATTTGGAAAAATAAACCATTTCAACTATTAAATGTATAAAGTATACATTAAAATTTAATTATTAAACACAAGAATTGCCTTAAAGAACATGTGAATAGGACCTATGTTATTGTTTTTGTACGCCAGGTGTAACAAAGCCAATATAATTACTCTGACTTTCCTTAAAACACTTGCCGAAGGACCTTAGTGGAGAAAGAGTAAAATGCCCTTTTAGATGTGAGCCAAAAAATCCACTTGTTGACAAGTACTGTATGTTTTGGGTAGCGTAACTTACTAGTGAAAGCAATGACTGGATAGCAAGCTAAATGCCCCCACTGAGACAGTAAAAGGGACCACTTCAGAGTAACCAGTTCTTTGTTTTGATTTTGTTGCTTACACAGCTAACAGCTGGGTGCTCATACGTATTGGACCAGATTCCTTCCTGAATGTTCAGCGAAGTTTCCAATACATCTCTATTCCAAGTAAACTGCTAAAGAAAAGTCTTGAACTTAAAATGCAGGAGAATCAGGCTGGAATATTTTCCACAGTTGTACTTTAGAACTGTTTCCAGGACGGTTCGCACAACTGAAAATACTTCATGTGTTTGGATGCGGGATCTATGTGGGCAAGATGTGAAGTTGACATCACTTGCTAGAGCGTAATACACTGGACTACTGGCTGTGCTGTTTGCATACTGGTGCAATCCATCATTACAGGCTAAAGACTAGCTAATATCCGATCAAACACTTGTGGGCATTTGAATTCTCACATATACAGCTATTGGGTAATGTCTACAATGTAATGTCTGTAGTGCATGTGTGCTCCAACAATCTGAGTGTTATGGGTGTGTCCTCGCTTTGTATAATGACACCACCTGTCAGTATAACACAATACAAACTGTGACGTCTGTGATGACTCAAACAGTTCAGGTGCGGACAGCAATTAAATCTCACTCTGTCAAAACTCGGTTAAATTTATAGCTCTGCAAGTGTGTTTATTTGGTCTTGATAGTCAAATCCGACTTCTCTAATATAGCAGCGTTGTCAGAAAACAGCTGCTTCCAACAGACACCAACAGATGCTCGAGTGGCATCTGGTTGCTGTGGTCTACCACCGTGTAACCGGCCCAGGTTACACAGATGCTATCTGTGGTGAAGTAATCAATCCACCAGGTCTCTCTCATCCTCAAACAGAAGATTAGTTCAAGATGGTTTGCATCCATTTGGGATCTTTTAAAGTGGCTGGCTCTTGGTTAACCGCAACACAACATGTGGTGCAGTCCCCCTTCAACAGAAGGAAGCCAAGCACCACAGGGCTGTAACTGTGTGCTCTTGGGAGTGCACAGAGAAAATGAAATGAAGTATGATATTGGCAGATATTTCACAGAAGGTGTGTAGAATGACCAGATCATAACAAATGAGTGAATGTTTATGTTAGAAATTCTACTATTTCTCTTATTAGAAGTTTTGATATATTAATTTAAAACCAAAAACCTATACAGGCTAAATGTTTCCCATTTGTCATTTGACGGACATATATAGTATTTCTTCCCCTTCTTTTCTGCGTGGTAATTATAGATTTCATATCAGAATGCAATAACAGATGGCACATCTCCTGAGGTAAACTGGAGTTGATGAAAATGTGGGACATTTAATGAATGATGATTGCTGGGAAAAGGATGCAAGTGCTGTGATGATATTGTACTTAAATAAGTGGATACTGCTTCAAATCTCTTTAGATCTGGTCTTTGTTCATTTGGTCAGTCAGTCAAAAAGTACACCTACTGTGATATCTATTCGAAACTTCATAAATGTTAACGCTGACATATTCTAGTCTTACATCTTTCATCTGGTTACTCTACTCCTGTGTGTTGCATGCAGGGTTCTGGTAAACAAACAAACTGTTTGTTTAAACACAAGGAAAGATTGTTTTTTAGGATAAAGAACTCCTTTGAAATTCTTTATCTTTATCTTCAATTTGGCTGCTACCCCTGTGTTTTTTTTTAAACACAGGGGTAGTATTCGAAAATAGTGTAGAGCATTAGGTTTTGATAAGACTTGGTTAGCTGCTCCATCCACAGACTACAGGGGGTGAATGATTGCAAATAGCTGCAATGACCAGTTGTCCAAAGGCTGAGCATGCAACACCCTAAAATTCTAGAGCGATCATTTTTGTTTGCAAAGCAATTGCACATGTCACCTAGTCAGAGACAAATTGTATGCAAACACTGACTGATTGCAACTACTCTCAGACAGTTTGGAGAAGTCCCCTGCAACATGTCTCTTTGGGACTTGATCCAGCCAGTTGCCAAGGGTTTGTTTTCCATTTCTATTCCTTTATAAAAGTGTCTGCCAAGTGCCGATGTTATTTTCTTGCAGCCAATATCAAAATGTTTGTGGAGGAATTTCTGATTTTTCTGATTCAAATCTATAACATTCTGATTGGGCTCAGAATGTAAGTAGTTAATGTGAATTTCTGATTATGTAGATAACAACAGATTTGTGATTTTCCTAAATTTATCACAGCTGCTCGTTGTATTATCACAAACTATATCAGACTGAGCAGAACTAAAGTTGCTTTCAAGAGAGCATCTGACTGCAAGTGGATGCAGACCTGGACCCTGTCTGCAAAGCAACAATTTTAAAGGCAACAAGACTTCAAGTTCATTGCAAACATCCATGATCATTTTGGTCTCTGTGACAGGAATGATGGATCTGACCACATAGTTCACACACTTACACTTTATTTGGGATGCCGTATCTTCGAACCCCAGTCACACATACACCACAGCAGCAACCACCTCAGGTCCTGACGCGTTTAATACAAGAGATGGGTGATGTGCCAATGCAGCTCCGGTGTGTCAACCTCCCCTTCAGCCGCGCTACGAACCACGCCCCGCCAGTCTTCAGCCACTGTTTTCCCTAGTGTTACTGCAGCATCATTGAGCAACTCAATAAACATGAAGGCTACAGTTGACTATCTCTTAAATATCTAATTACATACTGCATATATATATATAAATACATAAAAGACATGCTTTTTAATACATGGGGCATTTTAACATGGAAATCTTTGGAAATTAATTGAGTTTCAGAGTCATCCTCAAGGGGCCAGTTTTTATCACTTCCACTTTGGCTTTATTTTTCCGTCCCTGAGGCTAAATCTTTCTAAATACCCCCAATTCTAGCAAAGAAACACCAAAAAAACCATTATGCAACACATTGGAAACCTTAAATAGCAGTATCCAGTGTGTCATGTGAGAACACATCCCTGCTGTTTACTTGTATCATCAATCACCTTTGGAAGTTCAAATTCTCCTTAATGCTACATTACATCCGCTTAATGATGCTTTCATGTAAGAGCTTAATGTAGCAAGGCTTCTGTGATACTGTGGATGCTGTAATAAAATTTTTTTTCCTGTGTTCCAATGATTTCCTTTTTAGTCTTGGCATGAACAAAGGGCATACGGGTGTGGGTCTTTGTATTCCTGTGGGTATTTCTTGTGTGTCGGTGAGGAGGTGGGGCGGCTCTAAGTTCAAAAAGGAAGTCAGAGTGAACTCAACGCTAAGGAGGAAAAGTTGTCCTATCAAAGGAAAAGAAGCGTGATTGGAAGTCAGCAATTACCGTGTTAGAGATAACAAAATGGGAGCGATAAGAGTTCCTTGATTTAGCTGAATAGGCAAATCCCCTGTAGGCATCATTGAATGCAGCTCCACACGCACAGCACACGCAGACAACGTAAATAGACACGAGCACCATCTCTGTCATTACTTCACTCAGAGAGCCATCATCCTGGATTAACGTATCCCCTCATTTGCATGTCTGATTCTGGCATGGCGTCAAACAAAAAGCCCCTTCAGTGTTGAGATTTTTGGCTGTATCAGATGACAGCTGTGAGAGGGATGTGGTGACATTTTGGATGATCAAAACCAAAACGATGGAGGCTAAAGAAAAAAAATTGTTTGTGTGACTTTGGCAAAGAAGAACTACGTCTGGAGCTGTCATTTTAAAACACAAACCAGATAGATGATGCAAGCTGTTGAAGTGTCACTGCAATCATGTACTTCTGAAATTAAAAACTGAAGTATTTTGAATCAGAAGACATTACTCACACAACAGTATGAAAGCGCTGATTGTGAAATTATAGGCTTAGACCAACAGCAGATCTTTTCCTTTGTTTTTGTAGCCATATTTTTCCTGCTTTTGATGCAGAAAGAGAAGAAATATTTCGTATAAAAAAGTACCTGACCTGATTATTATCATTAATCTCCAGCTTTCTTCCACAGTGTGTCCATTGTCCTGTCTCCCTCTCTAGCTGTTGGCAGTGCACGGCTCCTCGTCCCTCAACCTCTTCTGCCGGTTTCTTCCTGTTAAAAGGGAGTTTTTCCTTCCCACTGTCATCAAGTGCTTGCAATATAAATAATATTGAATTGATTTGAAAATACTTACTAACCGCTGATACATCTCATCCAGTGTTAATGTCCAGCTGCCAGTGATTCCCAAGAGGGCTCTTTTTATGATGTGCTGGAACGACCTCCTGTTCTCAGAGGTGCAACTGAAGTACTGTGCTGGGATGCATCATGTGATGGCAGATACTGCTGTACACCTGTACAAACTGACCGGCAGCTGTTATTGGAGTTGTGCTTTCTTCAGGCTCCTTAAGACGTGGTGCCTCTGAGGACTTTCATTAGCCATCACTCATGAACTGGTGGCCCACAAGAGATCTTTGCTGTTATGTACTCTAAGGAAATGGAAGCTGTGAACTTCCATCACTTAAAGTGCAGGAACAGTTCTTTTGTTTTTGTAGAGTTCAGGGCAAAGTTGTTGTTTGAGCTCCTGTCATGATCCGGGTGAGTGCATGTATTTTTCCATAGAGCTGGTGGTTCCACCTCTGGGCGGAGTCACGGCGTTCCAGCGTGCTGCTCCACAATCAAGCTGCTGGTGCTTAAAACCAGCACTTGCAACTACTCTTTGCCAGATCTTCAACTAACCTGTGTTAGTGTAGGCCGCCACAGCACTTGTTCAATTTATCATAGCGATTATCTCTGCTTACCTTGTGTTCTCTTTCGTAATGCACTTGGTCACCTCAATCAAACCTTAACAACACTCACCTTCATTAGGACACTGGTCTTCTCTGCAGCTTCTCTGTCATAGCTCATGCTCACTTCACTCACCTGCCTGCCTCCCTGCCTTGGCTACTTAGATTTCTTGGATCACCTCTGTCTGGATTTACCTCTGTTCACCCAGACCGCCTACCCTCTCCATGTTGCTCTATACCATTACTCCACCTGCAACAAGTAAGACATTTCATGTCCTCATTTTCACTTACCTGAACTGCACTGAACCTTTGTCTCCTCTCATTACAATTACCCTATGGGGCAAATTAGAATCACCATTTAAACTCCATCCATCCATCCATCTCTTCCGTTTATCCAATTCAGGGTCAGGGGGGATTGGAGCCTGTCCCAGCTACCGTAAGACTAAAAGCAGGGTACATCCTGGACAGGTTGCCAGTCTGTCACAGGGCCAACATATAGAGACAGACAACCATTTGCACTCACAATCACACCTATAGGCAATTTAGAATCACCAGTTAACCTGACCCAAATAACTGCATGTCTTTGGAGGAAGCCAGAGTACCCAGAGAGAACACACACAGACACATGCAAACTTCAAACGAGTGTGTACATTTTAAAACTCTCTATGCAAAATGTGGTACTGTATTGCAAGTGACACTTTGAAAGTGCAACAATCACAATGGAAAGTTGCTTCTTAGAAAGCCCCGTTTCTTTCCATAACTGTGTTGCTGTACAAATACAGATGTAATCAGGATGTTTATGGCTGTTTCAATGAAAAAAAAATCGACTCTGAAATCTGATTTTAATCTTCAGGGTTGTTTCAAACATGTCCCCAATTGTTCAAACATTACTTGTGATATTAATCGCTTTTTGACAAAATATCGTGAAGCCGAGTGAAACCAATTCACCCATTGTGCAACCCTGTTGGTTTTGAAAGTGTGCCATATTGATTTTTCCAAATATTTAGGCTTGTGTATTAAATTGTTAGTACTAGGTTGAGTAATATTTAATAAAACATTGCAATGATAAACACATGCCCCGTTATCCAATTATACAGCAAAGCATGTGCTGTGTAGGTGTCAGTGTCTTTACATTTGTGTATGCTGTTTCGCTTTTGCATGTGCGCATGTGAGTGAACATAGTTGTGCATAACTTTGTTTATCTGTGTCACAAAAACAGAGCAGAGTTTCTGTTGGCATGCTGCCTCGGCTCGAACCGCAAACTTAATCTCTTGCTCTTCTTTTTTTCTCTTCATCTCCTCTTTCTTCTTCTTTTTTGTTGTCTCCCTGCCTTGAATGTCAGCCTCTTCATCAAAGACACAAGAACGTCTCCAAACCCTTTGTAAAAGAAAAGTTTTTGTTATTATATTTATTCTCTACTCTGGTCCCAAGTTTGCTTTTGCTTTTATTTTTCTTGCTCTTCATGCAACTGATGTTAAAGATAAAGTGGATGTTCCTTTGGGCTTTTTACGATGATCTTTGGCCTTGTGTCGCAGCCATGTGATAGCGATACTAGTGAGGAATGCAGACAAGCTTTGAAAGACTTTTCCCTTTTACTCCAAGCAGTGACATAGCTGAAAGCAAAGCACAATTTGAAACACAATAAATCAATGTGGGTTTCACTGGGATTATGATAAGAGGGGAAAAAAATTAGTAAAACCGGCTTGTTGAATTATGGGCTGTCTGCTTTTACTAAAAGCCACGGTCTTGATCCTGAATCTGTATAAATAATCACTGGGAAAATTAGGATTACTTGAGCATATAAGGTATCGGTCAAGGCTGTGAGCACCATATGCTTTCAGGCAAACCTGAAAAGCACCGGCGTTACGATCTGAGTCACAATTTAAAGAAATGTCCTTTTGGACGTAACGCAGCTGCAGCAGATTCACAAAACAGACAAACACCTGTTAATATCTTCCGCAAGCGAGCGGAGGTCTTTCATTCCACACAAACAGCAATAAAGGGATTCATAGCCTCGCAAAATCGTGACGCATGTCAAGCTGACATCTGAACCATGATTTGGCCATAATTTCCTTATAGCAAGCAGTGGCAGCTTCTCCGCTTTCTTACTCTTTTATTTGAATCTGAAAGAATCTGAATGTATATCCACACTGATCTGGTCAGCAAAGACCTGCCTTTGACTGTCATGTTTTTTTTTCTAACAAGTAATTTGAGGAGAAATTTCTAACTTTATAAAGGACCTGTGTGAAAATCCTGACTTTCTAGCTGATGCTTCTATTTTCATATCAAGTCTACTTTTCCATCTATGAGCAACGGGTGATGTGAGGATAAACAGGGAGGGATCAGATCTTTCCAAATGCTGCAAAAAGCAAACAAACACATCGTAGCCTCAAAGTAAGTTTTGATAAGGGGACTTGGTGCATGTCAAAACATCAATGATTACTAGTTAATAGTCTTAAATCCCACAAGTCTCTATGTAAACACAACTAGTAGGAGCCTGACATTTTATGTCAAAATGACGTTGATGTACTTTAGTCCATACAAAGACAATATACAACTACAGATCACAACATAATTGTACAATAACCTCATTTGAGGCAGCAAAGGTTTATGCCATTTACTGCCCGTTCTCTCCAATCCTCAACCCCATTAAAAGATCTTTATACACCCACTTAATATATGACTCCTTTTGCATGATTACAAAAACAAAACAATAAAAGCACCCCAACACCCACACACACACTCTCTCGCACAGGAAATACTGGGCATTTGTCTAACAGCTAATCACCCTTAATTGTGTGCTAATAGTGAAAGCAATACAGGGAAGGAGGAGTCGAGCGGGAGGGGAGAAAAAGAAAATAAACAACGGCAGTAGGAAAGGGAAAAGGCCAATTTCAACCGAAAAAATATTAATGTAATCAAGGCAAATTAGTAGGTTTGGGATAACATTCCTATGGCGCGGTGTGTTTATTTTGCAAGCAAGAAACGGAAAGTAGGTACAACAGAGGGACGGCACGGAGAAGGCAAAGGGCCGAGCTAGACTTGCCTACCAAACTTCATGAATGCTTGCACTGTAAATGCTACTATTTTCTCAACTTTACTGTTTATTGGAACTGAGCTGCATATTATGCATAAGTTGTCACAAGCTTAGGCTCTGAAAAAATAAAGCTCAGATGACTATCAAGCCACAGCTCTAAAAATGAATGCATTTGTTTTGTTTCAGTCAATCATATCGGCATGGGATGTCTGCAAAATTTGTCAAATTCAGGGCAAACAGTGGATATGCTTCGGTGAGTGGTGTTCAGTGACCCTGACTGCCATGCCCATTCAAATTCAATGGTGTAGAGAACAGAGATTTAGCCGGGGGG
>NW_024582367.1:3030938-3039222 GCF_018398535.1 Haplochromis burtoni | reverse complement strand
AGAGAGGGGGGATCTGTCATTTATGATTGGCTGATGTGAGAACATCCGGTTCTGTATGTGTGTCTGTGTACGAAACTGTAAGTATGGTGTGAATGCTGTGTGGGTGTGGGCTTTGGTTTTATTTTCCCCAGTTATCCGCGGCTGAGTGATGAGCGGCGGGGAGGGAAGGTCGAGACAGTAGCGTAGAAACACTGATGCTTAACTTAACAAGACGTGCCTTGGGCCTTGAAGTGTTCACTGCCCACATCTGACGCACAAGTGCTCAAAAGTGTCAGTCCAGCCTGGTGTCAAGGATAAATGTAAAATAGTCACGCAAAAGAAATCAATTTGTGTGTGTTTACGGACCCGAGCAACCAAACACAAACCATCCTCTGCTAACGCTAACAAAGTAGCTTATATTACCTATTCCTAACTAAATAGATTTAACACCGAACCCTGACCAGTTGTTTATGCTTGAACCTAGCCAAGTTGATGTTATTACCTATTCCTGAGAGAGTAGCTGTTACTGAATGACCTTAACTGACTTGTTTACTTTGCCTAACTGTAAAGAAGTACTTTTTAATGACTGTTTATAACACAAATTTAAGAAAGAAAATCAGTTAAAGCCTAAGACAAACCAATCGTTGGTGTAAGTAATGAAAATAAACACTTTTGAAGATTTCATTTTAGGTTCCTCAGCTCTAAAAGTTGATCGAGATATACTGCTGAGAGTTGCTGACCCATCCTTTCATCGTGTGAGCTGTCCGACGCTACAGTCACAGGAAAACAGTGGTTGGGAACCAGAGAACAAATAAAATTATTGCAACTGTGTGCAATGATTCTCATTGCTTTTGAAATGATTGCTAGTAGTTGTAGTCAATTGCTATTCTTCAAGCAACTTTGTTGCATTAAGACAGCAGGAAAACAGCAACAACAAAATAGCGAGTGAATGGTGTTTGTGCCCAGATTTTTTTCAGAGTTGTAAGGCATATCATTTTATCAGTTGAGTCCCTCTGAATCATGTTATGTATTTATTTTTTCCATTTTGTACTTTTTTTTGAAAAAAATGGCATTTTTATGACTGGCAACAATTGTTGCCAGTAGTCACACAGCTTGTCACTAGGTCAAATGTCACCTAATAATAATAATAGAGAAGTAATAATAATAATATAATAAGAACAAAATAATAATATAGTCATAATAAATAATAACAAAAAGGTAGAGCCTCAGGTTCCCCCTGTATAAAATTCAAAACATCAAACAATTTGAACTGATTTCTTTATTCTCAATTTTTTTATACTCAAAAACTCAACAAACATTTTTTTCTTAGAACCTCTAAAAACATAAAAACATAAAAACATATATAACATATTTCTTCCCATACATTCCATCATCTTTCATGCATGTTCTACTCAGTGTGGTACTTCTTGAAGCACTCCACATGTAGTGGCACATCACACTTTCCACACGCAAATGATGTGCGTCCGCCGCAGTTCTTGCATCGCTTGTACCTGCTACCAGTGTTGCAGGGCCAGTGGTTCAAATTATCAAACCTGGTGGCATCAGTTATCGCCACCGCCATTGAAGATCTTCTGCCCTGCCTACTTGGCTTTGTTCCATGGCGCAGGAGGAGGGTCTGGGCTACCAGCCTCTGGAAGGAGAGGAGATCCTTCTCCCCGCTTTTCCAGGACCTAAATGAATGACAAAACAAGCATGATAGATGCATGAATGTGCATCGTTTCATCCTTTCTACAACGTCATGCCCCATATGTAGAATGTTCTGTAAAAGCAATATCACACTTGAGTTTGTGATGTTGGTCTGGATATCATCACTGTTGCTCTTGTCGACCGAAGAGCACTAGCGATGACCTCGAGTCAAACATCACCAACTCGATTGTGATATCACTAAATAACATACAGCCTTGTGTACCTGTAATAGCACCAGCTGTTCACCATGGCACTGTTCAGGGCCCAGCTGAAGCATGGCCACCACCACTTCTTGGACCGGATGTTGACTCTGTAGCGGCTGACAAACTGGTCATGCAGGTCCACTCCTCCCATGTGTGTGTTGTAGTCCTGGATACACTTGGGCTGTCTGACCTTGTCCATAGTCCGCTTCTGTTTATTCCATCTCTTCGCCTCAGTTTCGGTGAACTCCCTCTCCATGTTCGACACCACGGTGACCACGCTGTTGTCATTCCACCTTACAATCAGCTTCTCTGCCTCAACCAGATACTCAGCATCTCCTCTGGGTGTCTTCTTGAAGGTCTGGGGTGCTGTGAAGGGAACGTTATGCAGCTGAGTTTGTCGCATCGTGCCACACCTGCCATAGCCTCTCAGGGTCATCTCATCCACCAGGGACAGGGTTGTGAAGAGGTTGTCGTGGTAAAACTTGACTCCAGGTGGCACTTCAGCTTTCTCTGCCAGGCCAAGAACCACACTTGGACCCTGACCAAGTCCAGTTTCCACCAGATGTGTGTGGCTTCCTACATATGGCTCCATCTGATGGACAAACCCGGAGGAGGATGCTAAGCTCCATATTTTATACCCAAAACGAATAGGCTTCCCTCTAATAAACTGTTTGCACCCATGCCTTCCAAAATACTCAATCAAATAAGTAAATTAGGAGCAATCCTGCAGACAGTGTT
This sequence comes from Haplochromis burtoni, assembly GCF_018398535.1. Taxonomy (NCBI): domain Eukaryota; kingdom Metazoa; phylum Chordata; class Actinopteri; order Cichliformes; family Cichlidae; genus Haplochromis; species Haplochromis burtoni. Next base: position 3,036,595 of record NW_024582367.1, on the reverse strand, counting down.
TTCCTTTAGTTAGCGACATGCTATGTGCCCACTGGCAACTTTTGTTGCCACTCACAGAAATAAGCCCATGAACAAAAAAATATTTATCCTAGGTACAATTTTTTTGGGGAGGGTTACTCTAGAGACTTGAATGATTAAATAATTATAAATATGTTTGGGGGGAAAGTCATAAGAAATTTATGAAAATTACCTCTTTCCAGGATGATTTGCATCCGCCATGTCTTCAGCCAGAAAGAGCGGGAAGCAGATGATGTCATGCGATAGGAAGCACTTGGAAACGATTTTTTAAAAATCAAAACCTTTGTCTAAGTTGTCTACTAGCATATAAGTGGAAAAAGTTGCATTAGTACCTTTGAGATTTTTTATTGTGAGTCGAAAATGACAGTGATAAACTTTGGCAACAATTGTTGCCAGTGGGGCAAAACGGCTTCCTGACAGCCTGATGGATGAAGCTGTCCTTCAGTCTGCTGGTCCTGGCCTGGAGACTCCGCAGTCTCCTCCCTGACGGCAGCAGCTTGAAGAAGCTTTGCATTGGGTGCGTGGGATCAGCCGCTATGCAAAGGGCTTTTTTAGTGAGACGGGTGCTGTAAATGTCCTGGAGGGAGGGGAGAGAGACACCAATGATCCTCTCTGCAGCTCTCACTATGCGTTGGAGGGTTCTATGACAGGACGCATTGCAGGCTCCAAACCACACAGTGATGCAGCTCGACAGGATGCTCTCGATGGTGCCTCTGTAGAAAGTGTACATGATGGGGGCTGGTGCTCCTGCTCTTCTTAGTTTGCGGAGAAAGAAGAGACGCTGCTGTGATTTCTTGGCCAGTGCTGTGGTGTTGTACGTCCAGGAGAGATCCTCTGTGATGTGCACACCCAAGAACTTGGTGCTGCTCACTCTCTCCACAGACGCTCCGTCAATGGTCAGAGGAGCATGTTGGGTGTGCATTCTCCTGAAGTCCACAACAATCTCCTTCGTCTTCTCCACATTCAGAGAGAGATTGTTGTCAGCACACCACGTGGCCAGGCGTCTCACCTCACTTCTGTAGTCGGTCTCATCCCTGTTGCTAATGAGACCCACCACCGTTGTGTCGTCCTTATACTTATGATTACTTACTATTACTTTATTTACTGTATCTTTTGAAAAAATACAGCAATTTTAACAGCACAAGACTTAAGAATATTTAACAGGAGCAGGTTTCATTCTTCCCTGGTTTTATTATCACACTGTTCACCAAACGCAGCAAACCTTCACCATCTTATCCAGAAGGGTCACCTCTTCACCCTCACATGGAAGAAGTAATCTGATTGGCATGGTGGTTTGTTTGAAGCAGGTCCCTTGTGTAGCGCTGGAACCAGTCAGATGTTTCATCCATTTCATGGCTGGTTTGCTGCAATAATGCCAAATAATTAGCAACTCTATAAATAGAAGGTAGTTCTGCAAAATCACTCAGTAGGATGTTTGTTCTAATTTGCTATGAGCTAGAGCGCATAGAAAATAAAACTAATAGGTTATAAAGAGTGATATGAACATATTTAGAACTTACCGGAATGAAAATGTCTGGAGCACCAACAGATATTTGGAGATGGAAGAGAGCTGCACGTCAGCTCGTCTCACAGCTGCTATCCAGGCTGGACGCCTTCGTTTGGTAACATCGATACACGAGCTGCCTCATGTTGCTTCCAGGTTGGGAAAGAATGAAAAGATAAACCCTTTTCAAGCTTATTCTCTTGCCGGTCGTGCGATCGAACATTGCAGCCGACCACACAGCAAATACGAACCATGGCTGTTGTGTGTGCCTTCGCTCCCTTTTCACTTGCGCTAGACCCCCAAAATGGCGGATCGGGCCAAAATCCTTTCCACGCCCACCCCCGTGACATCACGCTCCAAAGCCCTATTGGGACACCGCCACTGTGTTTCATTCAGTCTGTGTCGCGTCGTCTGTGTTCCACGCCCTATGTCATGTCAGGTTTCAAGTCTCTGTGCAGGTCATGACTCATGTTGCTTATTCTTATATTTCATAGTTCCTTCATGTTCTGGCACAGTCTTGTTCATGGTCTCACTGTTCTTCCCAGTTTAGGTTCCTGTTTAGTTGTTGTCCCTGTTCAGCTCTTGTTTAGTTTAGTTCATGTACTCCAGCCTCAAATAAAGGCTCGCTTTTGTTTAAAGTTAATTTTTTTTGCTCATCTGTGTCCGCACCTGGGTCCTCCAAACACTCGACCACACGGTCAGCCACTGCGGACCGTGACAGTCTGACTCTTGTAACATAATTGGTTTTGTGGGTTCCAGGTTTTATTTTATGTATTTATTTATTTAGTTTTATTTCAATAAGCAGCTGAAGTGTAGGCAGTGCAGGAAGTAAAGTATTTTATATCTGAGCTGGTTCCCAGTAAAGTCTGAACTGGGACTGCACGTGATGCAGAGTGGTGGACATTTGAGGTTTTATTTAACTACACAGCTTGTAATCATGTTTTCTGTTTGAACTATGTGTGTTTGTGTTCAGACTTTAAACCAGAGCCAGACGTCGTCTACTCTTCACTGAAGTAGTCCACCAGTCCAACCACTGATGTCCAGCTGCTGGCCTCTAACTGGTTCCCCAGCACCTCAGACAAGGAGACATCCACAAGTTCAAAAGATTACTCAGATTTTTTTCCACTTATTTAAACTCATATGCTTCAAAAATCACATAAGTTTAACTGGAATTATTTTAGTACTTAAAATAAACAATGATAATAAAGGCACTCTATGAGTTTGGCACTTTGTTCTGTTTCCCATATTAGTGATTTTGTTTCACTATAGGATTAATAAACTTTTGTTCACACTTTTTTTTCTCATGTGGTTCTTTTGTTTTTGACAAAATATAAAGGATAACCATTTTAATAATTTCAAAACCATAAATTTTAAAACCAGAAAATAATTTTATTTTGTACAGTTTCCTCCTTTTGAAGAAGCAGCTGTGTGTGTATAAATATGGAGGCTCAATGCTGTCTGTGTAAAATAAAGGAAAGAAAATAATAAAAATACAGAATCATTCTTACACTTAATGTGAAATTAGCCAGAGGGATAAAATTATTTACTTGATGACTCTGGCCCTAAGCCAAGCAGTTATCAGTCCTCATATGAGTCCTGCATCAACCCAGCATCCTAAATACAACCCACAGAGTATTTTCACAGTAAAAGTCTTTTATACTGTCACACATTGGGTTATGACATTTTTTAAAATATATTGTTTAAAAATGACCTCAGTGACCTTATAGTTGTTATTTAGATTCAGTGGATTAACTGTTTCACTTTTATTAAAGCTTCACTTTACTATTTACAGATGAACATCATGTGGAGTTAGTGTAAATCATTTGAAACACATCATATCAAATGAATTCAATCAGTTTTATCATCTGAAGAACCAGAAGCTCTCAGACTTTATCTGACACAATATCAAGAAGAAAATCACTTCAGTCACAAAGAGGAAATGTACTCAGTTACTCTCCTGTACTCTAATTACAGTCATGTGATTTCCAGGAAGTGCTGCAGAAGCTGCAGGTGCTCTCTCTCCCTGCAGACTATTTGCTGCTACCCATCTTTTCCATGTTTTCTCTGTGTGTGTTTCTGCTGCTTCTTTGTCCTCACTGTAAACAGATGTACTGAGAGACTCCTGCACTGATGTTTCATAGGAAAGTCCAAACAGCCTCACTGGTTCTCTGTCTCGTTCATCACAGTTCTAAACACATATTTAAGTGAATATAATCTTCACGCTCAGTTAAAATGACTTTTATTAAGAACAGCACATCCTCAGTATTACTATAAAATAATTATTGATGTTCTGATGATCCATGTTCGTATTTAAAGTCAAACTTCTCTCTCTAGTGGCCATATATAAACCACGTGTGAGGATAGGGTCCATTCTCCTCTGCTTGTCCTTAACAGGGTCATAGTGTACAACAGGTCAGCAGGACTAACACAGAGAGACAGATTTCCATGTGCACTTAAACTTATGGGCAATTTAAAATCACCAATTAACCCAAATAACTTTTTTGGACTGTGGGAGACAGTCAGATCTGACCCATGCAAACACAGGGTGAACACTCCACACAGAAAGGCCCCAGTGAGATGGTGGAATCGATCCCAAAAGCCACTGTGTGAGGATGGTGTTCATGTAAAATGTGAATCATAGTGTTCCAGTCAGTCATCAGTGTGTCTCTGCACAGCTGTAATTAAAATGTGTTCAGAGGGCCTCAGTGTCTGAATGGTTCCAGTTCAGCTCCATAACAGCAGCGTCCCTGGTTTGATTCCTGTGTCACTTCATATGTCGTGTGCAACTTTGCCAAAACAATGTCGGACTCTGTAGTTTTCTCTGGTCCCCTCCCCAATCAGACCAGGAGTGACATGTTTAGCCGCATGTTCTCCTTAAATTGCTGGCTGTCTGAGTGGTGTCCCAGAAACGATGTGGGCTTCATAGATAATTGGCAAACCTTCTGGAGGAAACCTGGTCTTGTTAGGAGAGACGGCATCCATCCCACTTTGGATGGAGCAGCTCTCATTTCTAGAAATATGGACAAATTTATTAAACCCCCCAAAATATGACTATCCAGAGTTGGGACCAGGAAGCAGAGTTGCAGTCTTACACGCCTCTCTGCAGCTTCTCTCCTCCTGCTACCCCCCCAAAAACCCATCTCCATAGAGACTGTGTCAGCTCCAAACAGACAAAAAACAAACTAAAAACCAGCAACAAACAACTTAAACATAAACAATTACAAAGAAAGAACAATACAGTATCCACATCTGAACCAAAGAGTAAAACAGTGAAATGTGGATTATTAAATATTAGGTCTCTCTCCTCCAAGTCTCTGTTAGTACATGACTTAATAATTGATCAACAAATTGATTTACTCTGCCTTACAGAAACCTGGTTGCAGCAGGATGATTATGTTAGTTTAAATGAATCAACACCCCCGAGTCATTCTAACTACCAGAAATCTCGAAGCACAGGCCGAGGGGGCGGTGTGGCAGCAATTTTTCACACCAGCCTATTAATTAATGAAAGACCAAGACAGACTTTTAATTCATTTGAAAGCCTGATGCTTAGCCTCGTCCACCCCAGCTGTGAAACTCAGAAACCAGTCTTACTTGTTATCATCTATCGTCCACCTGGGCCTTACACAGAGTTTCTGTCTGATTTCTCAGACTTTTTATCTGATTTAGTTCTAGCTCAGATAAAATAATTATTGTGGGTGATTTTAACATCCATGTAGATGCTAAAAATGACAGCCTCAACATGGCATTTAATCTGTTATTAGACTCAATTGGTTTCTCTCAAAATGTAAAAGAACCCACCCACCACTTTAATCACACTCTAGATCTTGTTTTAACATATGGCATAGAAACTGAACATTTAACAGTGTTTCCTGAAAACCCTCTCCTGTCTGATCATTTCCTGATAACATTTACATTTACAATAATTGATTACACAGCGGTGGAGAGTAGACTTTATCAAAGTAGATGTCTTTCTGAAAGCGCTGTAACTAAGTTTAAGAATATAATCCACCCACTGTTATCATCTTCAATGCCCTGTACCAACACAGAGCAGAGCAGCTATCTGAACGCTACCCCAACAGAGGTCGATTATCTGTTAATAATTTCACCTCCTCACTACGTACGACTGCATCTG
>NW_024582367.1:3025806-3030913 GCF_018398535.1 Haplochromis burtoni | reverse complement strand
TTTTGTGGAGCATGGGCCCAACAATCTGACTGGTCACCTTTTCATTTGTGCCACTGACCTTTCTAGTCTCTGTCTGACTCACTGAGGATGAGCACCCAGGATCATCATCGGGGGGATTTGGCAGCTGCATGTCCGAATTAGGTAGAAAGCCTTCACCTTTGAGTACTCTTGATGGGAGGCGGTTATGGTCACCAGTGGCCTCATCATCAGATTGGTCACTGTCACAGTCTGTGTCATGTGCGTGCATTTCTGACTCAGGCACAACTGTGATGTCCGCCACAGTTTCAGAGTCCTGCAGCATGGCCAGGATCTCTGCTACGGTGTACCTAAGGAAAGGACAACATACATGTTAGCTAGCAAGCGAATTTTAGCTAGCAAGAAAATGATGTATGGTAATGTATAAAAATCCTATACACAGAGGCCTTGAATACCTGTGAATTTATTTAGCTAGGAATTATTCTAAAAGGACTAAAATGAGCCATTGTACATCATTCTACAATTTTAAATAAGTAAATTAGGAGCAATCCTGCAGACAGTGTTTTCCTTTAGTTAGTGACATGCTATGTGCCCACTGGCAACTTTTGTTGCCACTCACAGAAATAAGCCCATGAACAAAAAAATATTTATCCTAGGTACAATTTTTTTGGGGAGGGTTACTCTAGAGACTTGAATGATTAAATAATTATAAATATGTTTGGGGGGAAAGTCATAAGAAATTTATGAAAATTACCTCTTTCCAGGATGATTTGCATCCGCCATGTCTTCAGCCAGAAAGAGCGGTAAGCAGATGATGTCATGCAATAGGAAGCACTTGGAAACGATTTTTTTAAAAATCAAAACCTTTGTCTAAGTTGTCTACTAGCATATAAGTGGAAAAAGTTGCATTAGTACCTTTGAGATTTTTTTATTGTGAGTCGAAAATGACAGTGATAAACTTTGGCAACAATTGTTGCCAGTGGGGCAAAACGGGTGTAGTCAATTGCTATTCTTCAAGCAACTTTGTTGCATTAAGACAGCAGGAAAACAGCAACAACAAAATAGCGAGTGAATGGTGTTAAACTGCAAAATATATGCAGTCTGTTTGTGGTAAAATGGCAATTAACTTCTACAAGTCTATGGAAGTCCCAAATGTTGACAACTCCATACATAGAAAGTCACCATAACTTCTTACCTTCAGAGTCCAGCTGGAATCACATTGACACAAATTCTTCACAAATAAATGGACGTAAATATCTCCTTTCTATTTATTTGACCACTCAATTTGGGGCTCAGTAAGAATGTTGACTGGAGGAGTCAGGTATGGCTTCAATGACCTCCCAAGTGGTACACAACCTGTTCTACATCCACCTGAGCCACAGCCATTGACATAGTGACATAGTTGCTGCAATTAACCTGCTGTCCTGCAGCATCACACAGAAACACATAAACCTGGCATTTATAATGAAATATAGCCACAATACAGTCAAATGGCAGCTTCCTTTTTGCAAAGAGACACATCACAGACAAGTTGTGTTCCTCAGCACAAACTGACTTAGATTAATTGCAGCATTTTGGTATTCTGTTTGCATTTATATTAATTAGACACCAATTACCGGCAAACCTTTTCCAATCTGTCTCAGAGTGACTGTAGGTGCCCCTTTACCAAGCAACCTGTCCAAGTGTTTGCACAGAGGATGAATGTGCAGCACCCTCAACCTCTGGCAACAAATGTGCTCTTTGTAACTACTTGTAATCCTCAATACAAAACAGGAAAAGAAAATCAGTGCATTCACCAGGCAACTACCAATTTTTCTTATGTGACTAACTAATAAGGGTCACAAAAGCCAAGGTGTGAATTCCTTTTGAGATATTGCCCTACTCTGCCATCGTGTGAGTTATTAACCTTGACCCATGTGACCTCCATTGTGACAGCCTCACTAGGGGATACCATTTGCCTTCATATCCAATGCTTAAAAGGACATCCACGTAGGACGCTCATAAAGCATGACTTTGTCACCAGCAGTCAGCAACTAGTGGGCATTGCAGGCTATGGTTGCCTAGGTAACCTTCTAATTTATTTGCCTCCTTGTCATTAATCAAACCCACTTTTTCATCCCTCCTCACTTGAGATTGCATGATCTCTGGTCACAATGTTGCTATGAATTGCTTCTTGTGTGGATAATCTTTAAGACTACCATGACCTGAATATCTGAGAGCCTACATAGACATAATCAATAAAATGATTAATGCCACTTTCAATACCTCCAGCTTCCAAAAGTGGACTTTTTGGCCCTTTAAAAATGGAAAATAATAAATCCATGTACATGAACACTAACCAGTAGACTGACAAGAAAGGGGGACGAAAATAAGAGTGGGACACGGAAGATGATACACTCGAAAATTTATGTCCACAAACACAAATCAATAGATAAAAACTGCTGGGAGGCTGCACCGGTCACACACGTACAGTAACACACGTCTCCCTCCTTAACTGCATATGCACCTCTGCGCACACACAAGTGACTCCTGTTTATTGAGTCGGATGTTAAATTGTCCTCCAGCGAGGAGCGCTGAGGTTCGCAAGTGTTGAAACAGACTGGGCCTTGTGTGAAAGATATCCTAATGCAACATGTCCAAGTTTGCTCTGGAGACTGTCCTGTAAGAGGTTGACCAGGCTACATTGCAGTCTTTTCGCTAGATGAATTTGTGCTGCTCCTAGTCCAAAAGCTACAAGAATCCATCTGTGTGCTGTGCAAAAAAAGGCAACTGGTCTGCTTAAGTCCTCTATGAAATTCAGTGGATTTGTATCTGTACAGAAGTCCAAAGGGTACCTGTGGAGCAAGTTTGTTTCCCAAATACTAAAGTACAATCATTCTGTCTATATCAAATTACTGGATTGTCTAAATACATTTAATTATGACATCTTTGGAGATAGAAGATCAAAGTGTTGGATTTTACCTGAAAATGTCACTTTCTTCTCTGCAGGTAGGAGCAAATGTGTTTCAGGCTAAGAGGCTGAACATGAAGTGGGCTCTGCAGTGACACAGCTCCCACTTGTGGACAGAAAAAATACAACCTGCCCAGATCACTTAGTCACTTCACTTGAGAGGTGCTGTAAAATCTCTGTTTCTCCTCAGCACAACAAAATCCAAAACAAAATCTAATGATCTAACAACATAACACTTGCCATTAGTCTTAGTTATACAAGATAACCTAACTCATGAGGGAACCCATTTTTGGGAAATAAACTTAAATAAATGTTTCACAATGTGGCCTTTCCACTCAGCAGGGGCTCGTTGTCAAACTGCATAAACAAATATGACGTAACTGGACTGGTGTAAAGTCACGTAAGTAACTGGTTGTCTCTGAATAATGAGTGGTCATGGTCTCGCTTGGTTTGCCGTCAATTGGAGACAGATGTGAGGGAGAAAGCAACCCATGGGTGGTGTAATCTGGGTCAACCTCACATGGGGAGAGACAAGCAAATACAAACACAGGGGTCCACTCCGAGCATCGCGTGACCGCTATGTTCTGGCAGCCATTGAGTCATGGTTGTTGAATATGGCTGCTCCCAGTGACAACAACATCACTGCTCATCAGAAAAATCCCACCCAGGTCATACCTTAGACTATATATAGAACGATTAGAAAAAAGGAAAGACAAATAACACATATACTCAGAAGATATTCATATATACCATGTACCTCAGGTTAAAGTTGTTATTAGTGTCGGTCCTCTTTCATTTATAATGTGAAAGAAAACAAGGAAAACAACAAGGAAGGAAGAAAACATAAAGAAAACACAAAGTCCGAGGCACTCTCCTTCACTCTCCTTGTTCACATCTAACCTTTAAGAGATGGAGGGGGCTCATTCATGACCCCAGCCTACTACAACTTTTCAGTTTTACAAGAGCTGGCCCTGTTGGTGTTCGTGTGGTAAAAATGTTGGAAAGCTGTTTTATGGAAATATGTTTCCTGACATAATATCCCATGACTTTATTGTAATTTTCCATTTCTATAACCAACATTGTTGTGTTATGCAGTGAACCATGACTAATAGGCCAAAAGAAAAAGATTAGAGATATCCTAAAGTAAAAACAGGGAGCAGAGAGGCGGGTTGTAGACAAGCGTGATGCTATCAGGGATCTTTGAGTAATGTTTGTGTGGAGGAACAGTTTCAGGCCTTATCTTGTTCTAAACCAGGCAAGTATGTCATTCTTATCTGCTGGAATTGTCAATGTAAAAACTCCTGTTTGCATAAAAGAAATGATTGAAAACTTTGACTAATTACAGTAGAACATTTTTAGAACATCTGTTATGGATCAAGGAAACAGTAACGGTATGATGACGCAACTAGTTCAAGTACACTCGATTTATTAGGCACACCTGTTCAACAGCAATTCAGTGCATTTAGAAATAAGGACATGCTCAAGATGAAGAAAGGTGGATTAAGTGTGTAATGGTGTCAGGGGATTTCTTCTTGGCTTACATTTTTATCAACTGAGTATTGTTTAAGTATGACCACTTTATGACCACAGTGTGATCATCTTCTGATTGCTGCTTCCAACAGGATAACATGCCGTGTCACAAAGCTCAGATCAAATTAAACTGGTTTCTTGAACATTACAATGAGTTCAGTGTAGTCAAATAGTCTCCATAGTCAACAGATCTCAATCCAAAAGAGCACCTTTGGGATGTGGTAGAACGGGAGATTCACATCATGGATGTGCAGTTGATACATTTGCAGCAAGCCTGCTCTGTTGTGCATAGTTGCTGCAGGATAGAGCAGCAACTATCGTGCCTGCATCATTCTGTTCTGTCTGGTGTTGCACTTTGTTTTCTTTTTTTGCATTTTTTGTATTTTTCTTTATGTAGTCCTGTGTTGATTGTCTGCTATATGTCATATGTAGCAACCTTGGTCTTGGAGGAACGTTCTGTCGTTTCACTGTACTATACTACTGTACATGGTTGAAGTGACAATAAAGCCACTTGACTAGATCTTGACTTGACTTGACTTGTGTCACTGGGGAATGTTTCCATCACCTTGTTGAATCTACACCAAGCAGTTCTGAAAGCAAAAGAAGGCGAAACCTGGTACTAGCAAGGTTTAGCCCATATATATATATATA